>NW_015658514.1:1426206-1538146 GCF_001515625.1 Sinocyclocheilus rhinocerous
GTAGAGAGAGTCCAGAACAGTCCATAGGAGTGAACGGTAGACCGGACAGTGAGTGACTGTGATGTGTGTGTATTTGTAGTGTGGCTTGATTGGTGACAGCAGGTGCGGGTGATCAGAACTCAGGTGACTGTGATCGGGTGATTATCCTGGATGGTGACTGAAGTGACTGAGATGAATCACTGACAGGTACAGTTTATTCAGAACATAATGAAATTGGCTTGGTAAAAGGTCCAAAGAGATATACCCTAGATGCGGTCCCCTATTAAGGTCAACTCATTGCATAATGACTTGACCTACCCTGCAAGGTAAAGATGTTCAAAATCATAGCTAATATTGAGCCTGGATTATTAGTCACACTGGAATGGAAGATCAAGTAGAGCACATCGTATTGGGAGTCTTCGATGCAGTAAGCTCTGTTGCATATTTTAGCAAATGAGCAGTCACTGTTATGGCAACTTGTAACTATTTTATATTTTGGCAAATTGCTGGTGAATTTGCATGAATTTGTAAGATCTCATTTGGATTTTTTTCATACGATTTGCTTACTTCCCAATGAAGGCTGGGTTTATGGGTGAACTTTATGCTTATCTTTTATTTATTCAATAAAAATTATGCTTTCATACAAATCTAATCGTATGCTAACAGGTAAAATATTAATTTTTTATATAAGTGAGGTTGGATATTAATGTTCAAAATAGATAATTTGACAACTGTTATGCAGTATATGAGCTCAATTTGACTAATTATACTGTGAACACAGCCTGATTATGTAAATAACATCACTAATGAGCCACAGCCTATATAGTTGAAATGAACAAGTAAAATGAGATTATTATATGATAGCTAATTATTAATATTTCTCTGAGAACACTTTCTCATCCACAATACCATAGAGAGTTTGCTGTTTCTTATAGCAACGCTGGCTCTGATTCTTTGAATGACTTGATTGGTTTGAGACCCAACAAGACTTTCTCCACCCTGAATAACGGTGTGGATAACCTCCCATGATCCTTTACAATTTTATTCCAAGCCCCAGGGCATTAAGAGAAAGAAGGTAATGAGGAAAGAAATGGCGATTTGGGGAGAAATCCACACTGAAAGCATTGAAGGGCTTCTTAATTAAAGCAAAAGTGGCCAACACAGATGCTGTCATACTTTGCCAAGCCTTTGGCCTCCTCCTCCTCTCACTCATTCCCTTTCACCCCCACTATCCCACACACTTTTCACACTATGGAAGCCCTTGAGTAGCAGGGGAACGAACAGTCCTGCGGAAGTTCTGAAGTATAGGAAGTCCTGGAGAGAGCCAAGTGTGCTGCGCTTTCGCTAGCTGGTTGCTGTGAATGCGCTGGCACTCTGAAGAACAGACAGTCAGTTTGGGGCCTAACATGGAAATTGGTTGACCAAACCATGAATGAACACCAACAAGCCACGCATTCATTAAAAATGCTTTCATTACTCCTGAATGCTGTTGAGGAGTTGTGAAGATGAACAATGTACAATGCAGGTAGAAGGAAACTGATATTGCATGTAAAACTTTCAAATCTTTCAGCTGCTGTTTTTATTTCTGGGCACATATTTTCTATATTGTCAGTTCTGCAGCCTGCTCTATGTCCCCTAGACCTCAGGAATATTTGGTTTAGCCGGACTTATCAAGCGCTGTGTGCTGCTGTCTGATGATTCAGCTTGTCTGGGTGTATGTGGCAAGGCAAACCAATGAAGACATGAATACAGACCCAAGGAGACCTTGACTTTCATCGTGAATAACTCAGCTGCAGACAGACAGGTTCACGCTCTGAGTTCCAGCATCACAGACACTTTAGGCACCTAAGAACAAAAGGAAGACAGACCACATGATTACTGAGTTACCCATCCAGAAAACAATCAGGGTTCCACTTCAGCATTACAGGCCCATCACATAATGTGGTTAATGTTGTATCACATGTGGGCACATTAAGTTAATTAGTCCTTAAACTGTAAGATGAGTCAATCGTCCCGAGCTGTAATGGCACGTAGAGGGAGAGAGAAGAGATTGACTGTATCTGTCTCCTGTGCTCGTTTGATTGTGTTGTTAATGACGGGGAGGATTTGAAGTGATTATTTTAATATGATCATGACTGATAAGATGTGAGAGATTGTTATTTAATGTAGGGTATGTATGCTCATTATATCCATAATACTGCTTTGTAGACAAAACCAAAATTAACTTTAATTACAGATTTTCTGAAATTTTGCAGTGGTTTTCTGGTATTTCAGGTATTGTCTCCACTTGTATTCTCCAAAAAAATGACAAAACAGCTATGTGTGCATAAATATGATTATCATACTGTCATAAGATAAAGCTGTAGCATTTCAGACTGTTTATTTGTAGATTATCAATACATAAATATTAAAGAGATTTAATATTAAAGGGAAATATTAAATAAATATTAAGAGAGTTCACCAAAAAATGAAAATTCTGTCATCATTTAGTCACCATCTTGTCATTCCAGACATGTATGACTTTCTTTCTGTAGATATTTTGAAAAAAATACATTTGTTGAGCATAAAATAAAAGTCAGGAGGGTCTCCATTGACTTTCATTGAATGGAAAAAATAGTGGAAATTTTTTCTTATCTTCTTGCATAAATTATGATTTTTAGGTGAACTATTCTTTTAAAGGGTTAGTTCATCCAAAAATGAAAATTAGTCCATGTTTTACTCAACCCTCAAGGCATCCTAGGTGTATATGACTTTCTTCATTCAGATGAATCCAATCGGAGTTATTAAAAACTTTTCTTGCTCTTCCAAGCTTTAAAATGGCATGGGCGGGTATTTTTGTTCAACAGTCCAAAAGTAGTCAAATAAAGCGCATCTATCCATATTAAAACGTGCCTCACATGGCTCTGGGGGGTGAATAAAGGCCTCCTGTAGCGAATCGATGCGTTTTTGTAAAAAAAAAACAAAACAATTTTTAAAACGATATAAACAGTTTTTTGTAACTTCCGCTAACTGTCATACGCGCGTTCACCAGAGACTGCCTTTCTGCCGGGTGACGGATGCGTAGCGAATGCCCGTGTGAGTCTCGCGGAAACCAACGTTTGTTTACCAAAGGAAAACCAGTCTCCTCTTGGCTTTTATCGAAATCCTCTGACATTTTTCTTTACGAAACCTCGTTTTGTGCTTCTAATTCGTGACCGACGATTTGTTTTGTTCTCTCTCTGTCGTGCTTCCGCATTCGTCACTAATCACCGGCGCTTACGCTACGCATACCTCCTACATCATCCGCCGGAACGGCTTCCGCCTACGACAGTTAGCAGAAGTGAAAGAAAGGTGTTTATATCATTTTAAATATGGTAGATGCACTTTATTTGACTACTTTTGGACTGTTGAACAAAAACACCTGCCTACTCCCATTCTAAAGCTTGGAAGAGCCAGGACAATTTTTAATATAACTCCGATTGAATTCGTCTGAAAGAAGAAAGTCATATACACCTAGGATGCCTTGAGGGTAAAACATGGACTAATTTTCATTTTTGAACTAAACCTTTAATTGTAGAGCATTATTATTAGTAGTAGTAGTAGTAGTATCCAATAGTGTAATTTAATGTAAGTACACATTTACAGTAGGGCTGTGCAAAAAAATCGAAATGCGATTTTCATGCCACTCCATCTGAATGCTCGTGCTGGAGATTTACTACTAATCACAGGAGCGGCTTTACTGACGAGATGCGCATGAAAATCGCATTTGATTTTTTGCACAGCCCTAATTTACAGTCATTACTGTTAATAAACACATGAATTCACAGATGGGAGTAGCGTATTCAGTATGCATTACATACAGGGCCAGACTGTGTTCTACACCAACAACATCGAACGTGTTATCCTCTTATTATTATGAAAATATTTATAACATCCGAAGGAGAGCCCTCTATCCATGTGATTCTATATTTAATCATAATTTCCAGACTCACTGTATGGGCACACTCAGCAAACAGGCTGCACACTGGCGTAGTGCTAATCCTCTTAGCTGATAGCTTTGTAAGGTCCTGCTGGGTGCTGGAAGGAGGCCGCCGTGTTGCTGCTGACCACTGCGTCCCGGTGGGGAAGAGGGGGTGCTAGCTCTTTTAATTGAGTAATTGATACCCGCTGGCTCAGAGTGTGACTGATGGCATTACTCACCATCATCGTGTATGTTCAGGTATGCTGTTAGTCCAGTTCTTACCGGCCCATTTAACGGTTCTGTAATTTGCTGTAGTTTCTGTAATCCCTGTTTTATTTGGACTTGTATTTCAGCTTTGAAAGGATTAGTTCACCTCAAAATGAAAATTATGTCATTATTTAATAACCCTCATATCATTCCTGACCTGTATGCTTCATAAAGGGGTCATATGATGCTGCTAAAAAGAACATTATTTTGTGTATTGGTGTGTTTTGAAACGCGTCGATTTTTACAAAGCTCATCGGTCTGAAAAAGCGAGGTGTGCTGTGATTGGCCAGCTATCCAATGCGTTGTGATTGGCCGAATACCTCAAGCGTGAGACGGAAACGTTACGCCCCTCACATACTGCTGATGCCGTGTCCAGCCAGAGCGACGAGGCATAAACATTAAAACCCATTACAAACGAGGCATTCGTTGCATCCAGTGGGGACATAATTACTGATTATAATGACTTAAACTGTCTTTTTACGCGTTGCGTTGCATTGCATCGCGTAAACATAAAACTCTGTCTGCATTTGTGATCGGAGAAATGACAAACAACAAGCGCTACTCTACACTGCCCAAAACTCACTTTAAAGAAACGGTCTTTGAGCAGAGACGCATTGTAGGCTACTCTGCAGGTTCAGGAAACGGTCCTCCATTGCATCACACACGGCGGCTAGAGTGAGCGGAGCCCGGCGGGCTTGAGAACGGCGTGGCCGGCGGATTTGACGAAGGAGCGGCGTGCGGGCTTGCGGCAACCACATGTGGCGACCCCGGGCTGGACTCCGCTTCACGTGTTAGAACGAGCCGTTTTAGGTAGGCGTGGGTAACTCTTAACTTTTATAAAGAATATCTCTTTGGTTTTGAGACTTTAGTGTTTGCAACTTTACAGATCTTCTTTATGCACCAAGAGCTTGTAACACTCCAAAGAGAAAGGAAAAATTGAAATCGCATCATATGACCCCTTTAATTTTCTGGAAAACAAATTCTATAACTTTTTTATGCAGCTCCATACAAAGACAATTCATAAAGCTCCAGAATAAACACGATTTATTCGTGTAAGATTTTACTGATGTAATGTTTATATAAACCAGAATCTAATAAAGACTAATTTGAACCCGCCACTTATTGAATTTGTCTCTCGACTGTTTACTGCAAGTTGCTGATTTTGGCAGCATTTCATGCTTCTCATTAAGCCTAAACTCATATAGAATGTGTTGAAAACTTAATTGAAATTATTTAAAGTGCCCAAGTGCCAATTACAGTGAATTGTATTAAATATAAATCGATATATGTCATGTTAGATCAGAGAAACAGTGGGTGAGAGAGAGAGAGGAGTTGAAGACGAGAAGCTGGATATGTGCCAACATGAGCTCCCACTGCTGTGTAGGGAATATGAAATTTGGGTAGCTTAAGTAGGAGGTGTCATATTAAAGTGAGAAATATGGCTTAAGGCTTTTGCTTATAAACCTTGGAGTTATTGAATTGGGAATTCATAAAAACATTAAGAAATTTCGATGAGAGTCATTGGAGAGGTGGGGGGAGGGGGACCATCCATAAACTCTTTAGCACATACATATCATTTCATAAACGAGACAGCCTTTGTAAACATGTCATTCTTAATGGCCCTCATTGGGCTATTAGCGTATTCCCACAAGGCACACATTTGCCTTTTTTATATGTTGATCTGTATGAAAAATACAGACAATTGTTACAGCTAATGTGATTACAGTTTTTAATCTATTAGTCATGAAATGTTCAGTTATTAGGCTAAAAGTGCATCAATAGGAAAACCGATTTCTGAAAAGGCATAGTCATTTTGACATTTGCTGTATATCACTTTTTAAAGTGCAAAATACTTAGAAATGCAAAAAAATTATTTTCTGACAGTGAATAATGTAGTGAAATCTCACACTCGAACATCCTGAAATTAAGAAACTGGGAACTATTGCAGAATTCCATTTCAGTGACAGGAAATTAATGGGCTTTTCCATAATTTACCCCTCAGGCCATCTGGCCCTGGGGTTTTGTTAGATTTCATCTCTGCGAGGCAAACAGCAATCTAACTCTCTGTTTGTATGGTGTATTAATATATGAGAACCCAGCGGCTGATCTGCAAACATCACCATCAAGACTGACTAGAATCAATGGTAAATAAAGCATCATCCTCATTTATATTATTCTGTAATTATTCTTTCCTTCCCGTAAGGCCCACACAGAATGTGCGCTCCTCAGAACAGGAACGCCCGCACATGTACAGTACAACATCCCCTGGCCTTGACATGTTCCTTCATTAAATATTGTGACTAATTTGAATTTATGCTTTTAGCTACCATTATAAGTGTTCTTAGTTTTTATTAACATTACCATGTTTAAATCCATTCCACTTGAACACATGAATGTCTGCAGATTCTGCCTGGACTTGAACTCTACAATGTCTGTTCAGCTGTTTCTGTCAAAGTTATTTTCTCTTGGATATAAACAGTTCACTCATTTCCTGAAAATATTTTCTTTTTTTTTTCTGAACATCTTATCAGAATAACTTTTGCAGAAACAGATGCATAATCCTAAACTCTGTCATAACCAGGAATTGCTATTGCCATGGCAATAATGCTTGCAATGAATCTTAATGTAATATTTTAAATTATACATTTTTTGTAATTTCTTTTGTTTCCACCATAACATTCACAGGCTTGCCGTATCTCTATCTGTAGACATTCTGCACATGCACCTTTAGTGTCAGTGAGTGTGAAGTGACCTGCAGTGAATACATAGGCAAAAATACAATTCAACATGTGGGATAGTTTACCCAAAACTTAAAATGCTCATGTCGTTCCAAACCTGCATGACTTACATACAGTAAAAGAACATATTTTGGAGAATATTTGTAACCAAACCATTTTGTTGATCGTTGACTTCCTCTGTGTGGGCAGAAAAACACTGAGATATTTATCAAAATGTCTTCATGTTCACCGAAGAAAATAAAAAAGTCATACAGGTGAGTAAATGATGGCAGGATTTTAATTTTTGAGTGAACTATCCCTTTAATGCTAGAGAGAAGCAGAGACACAAGCAAATGTATATCCACACAGTAGTTTGTCATGTCCATAATGTTGAACTCCATGATTTCCTATTACTTACGGACAGCTATTTAAGTTCCTCTTCAGGAACTCGAGCTGCGTCGAAAACGCTAGGGGAACGCCGTTCAGCGTGACGGGCTCTGAATCTCGTGTGTAATCAGACTAACAGCTGGGCGAGACGTCACGGCGGGTGACGTAACTTTAATGCTAGAGAGAAGCAGAGACACAAGCAAATGTATATCCACACAGTAGTTTGTCATGTCCATAATGTTGAACTCCCTGATTTCCTATTACTTACGGACAGCTATTTAAGTTTTACTTGTTTGTATGCAAAAATATGTTGGGATTTGCACCATCACAAATCTTGTCCAACCAATGTTTAAAGCAGGCTAATTTGGCTTTTTCCTGTTCACATTGCATCAATCAGCGAGTCAGAGAGTACACGTCTGTTCTCTGTTCACTTTTATTTAATCAGGTCACACATGAACTTCCCTTTCTACTTGCTTATCCTGGCTCACCATGTGCTGTGCTTTGAGATTGATCAAATCTGACCTGATTTCCCAAGGGTAGTGTGGCATACAGTTTAAGAAGCATCTGCTGCGTTTCCAAAACACTGCTCAAGTGGACAGGAACAGCAGAGAGGGCACTTAATGAACTTCTGCTGTGTAAACGGGTGACTTGACACATCATATTTATGTTTATTTTAAAGTCAGCTTTCAAAAATGTTTTAGATTTCGGTGTCATGTCATATGTTTACCATATCCAGACACATCTGTCGATAATGCAATTTATAACCGATTGATTTTACTGGAGTTTACTGGCAAATCTTCAGAAGCAACAGGTTTTACAAGACCTACATTTCATGATGGCTTCTGTGTTTTATTAGTTAGGGCACTGTGGCAAGATTGGTACATTCTGTGACTGTACACTTAAACGTCCCGCCTCCATGTTATTGCACCATGCAATCATTAGACATGCATGCTTGTCTTCCCTTGCCTCAGAAATATAGTGAAACATATAAAAAACTTGTGAGGACATTTGAAGTGGTCATAAGTCAGCCAAATTTTGCTTCACTTGGATATTTACTAGTTTGTAAAAAACTAGTAAATATCCAAGTAACTAGGGGGGGGGGTTTGCAAGTATCATCACCTCCATATATAAGGCATTGCATCTAGGAGATCTTCTCACTAATATAGTGAAACTAAAGTGTGTTTGTGTGTGTAACCTTCCTGTCACCCCATGCATGGGCTAAACCTAATCTAACCTGACACCTAAATGTGTGTGTGACTTCTAATGGATGCCTTGCTTTGCTTTGACTGCTAACAGAGACCCCCAGGGACTGGAGACACACACACACACACACACACACACACAGATGTCTGCAGATATTTCTTGTGGATGTTGTAGAGGTCATTTTTGGAGACAAAAACCTTGTACAGACGACATCTAAATCAGTGTCTGACTTCAAAGCAATTTAATATCTTAATTTGTACTTAATGTGACCTACCCAGTTTTTCCCAAACCACTATACAGCATGAATCATCAGTGGCGTGGCATAACAAAATAAATTTCAGCTAAGTCTGAGTTGAGAGCTTGCAGTATGAGTTGAATTTGAGCTAAAAGGCACAAACATAAAGAACAGAGTAGTCTGAGTCCCGAACAAATGATTCTTTCAAGACTCTTCTTTTAATGAATCAGTCGGAACTCTGAATTCATTACAGTGGTTTCTGAATTAACATCTGACCCACTTATTGAACCACTATGTCAAAAATTTACTTTTTTTTTTATTAAGGGGCAGTATTTGCACCCTGCAGTTGATGTTCAGAAGTAGATTTTTTTTAATTGAAGTGAGAAATGTTACAATGTTATGTGTACCTAATGTTAATTAACTTAAATGGTGGTTAAGTAAGTAAATCAATAAATAAATTAAAATGTTATAAAAACAGATACCTGTAAGAAACACTAGAACTACTTACACTAGGTGTATAGACATTGTACAGGATCTAAGGCTTAGCCATTTTCCTTCAGTGTTTACTTTGTTTCAGATCAATGAGATTCAAAGCAGCCGTGAGTCTCTTGATGTGTTGCATATCAGGATAAAACACGGTTCTTTTGAGGATGGATCAATAATGACAAAAGTGAAATAGATCACTCCTCTTTCCTAGTCAAGTACTATGTATTTCAATTATGCTAAGTGGACTGCTGATTAGATTACCTGTCTCTTGTGCTACCTCACACTGAGAGAGAGAGCGAGAGAGAGAGAGAGAGATTAGATGGAAATGTGTAAATGGTTCTCAAAAGCCCCACTCAGACAAGTTATCAAGTGTCTTAGTACCCGCTAACCCCCCAACATCACAAATACATTGATTACCTCAATGAGGCTTCAGATTTGTATCTGATTAATAGTTAGAAACGTGTCTCTCTTATTTTTGCTTTTCAGGACCATATGAGACAAAAAAGGAGCAATGCTTTAAAAGAGCACCCTTGTTATTCTTTAATATTGTTGTGTTCATCCCTAGAATTGAGAATCTCAGAGAAATCTGTGAAAATACCTCTACACACTCAAAGATGTTGGACATTATTATTTGGAAAAAAAATCATTAATTAAAATCATATATCAAGGTTTAAGAACATGCTATATTCCATTCATTAAAATAGTATGTCATGTTTTAAGTAATAATACATGATATTTATATATATATATATATGCAAAGGCAATCAAAATTATAGATACATCAAAGTCCCATACATTTACACAGTATATAAAGGATTTTAATTAATCTGTAACTATTTTAATTGCCTTTGTATTGTAAAACAATAGAAGTCTACAGTATGTCCTGATTTAAATAGGCAAGTAAGCGTGTGTGTATTTGTTTGTTTGTTTGAGTGTGTGTGTCTGCTTAGCTAATGTGAAATTTTGACAAGAGTCCCTAGGGGATGAACAGATGTACTTGTCTCTGAACTAACAGCCTGTTGACGATGTGCAATGTCTGGTCACATGTGGGTTCTGTCAGAGAGAACACACACACACAGCACAGACCTTGTAAATACACCCTCTTTGGCCCTTAATTGGATTGTTTATGGTCTTCAGGATTGTATGATGTGTTTGTGCATGTGTATGAGAGAGAGAGAGACAGAGGTGCTCCTAATTGGGTGTATTTGAATGTAGTCGGTCCTCAGCAAGTGTTTCTCTGTTTCTCACTCTTTCCTCCATGCTGATACCAGAGTTTCTTGTTGGGGTAATAATGTTAGTTTTATTCTTTCTAGTTGTCCTTTGCTTTGTTAGTGTGTGGTGTTACCACATAAAAATAAGCTCACATCAAATGATGGTATGTTTGATGATGGGCCAAAAACTGTTTTATCTCTTTCGCATGCACAGCCCAGAAGCGCCAGCTGTCGGCAAATTTAGACATTATGAGTCCAGTATAAAAGCAAGTGTGCTTTTAATGCAATTACATAAATGAGCTGCCTTTTTAAATCACACCCAATAAATTTCACACTTATGAAAGACAAGCTTGTGACAGAATGAGGTTTTCAGTCCAACTATGCTTTCAGCAATCTCCGTTTTCAAAATGGGCAGCACTGTAAAATGTTAATGGATGCCATAATGTGCAGTAGCTAATGGACGGCTACAAGAAGCTCCAAAGGGCACATTTCTTGAGTGTTTAGTGGACGCATGGGGTGATATAACAGGGCAGAAGCAAAGACCAAGTCATTTCAGTTCATCAGTCAATCACCATCACTTTTACAATATTTATACTCTGCTAATTTATTCAGCATCAAAATGTCAGAGACAGGAGAGATTAAATAGTTATATGTGTAATTACATGGTTATCTGTCATATAGCAGAAATGTCTTTGAGACCATGGGAAGCGGGCAGAGAGATAGCAGATGCATTATGTTTGTATTGGATTCGTACATAAAGCATTTGTGAATTTAGATTTCTATGTTAATCCCATTGGAATAATGTACTTTAAGATTATGGTATATTAATGAGCAGTTTCTGTGAGACTGTTTATTTTTTTGCTCTGTTTGTTTCTATCATAGCTTGTTTGAAACAGAGCTCCTTAAGCTCAGTTCCCATTAAGTGTTTGTGTTTTCCCTCTCAGATTAGATAAATTGTGAGGAGTGTTATGGATGATACATTGTGGATTCCTCAGACAAACAGAGAGATTTGTGTCAGAATACTTCCTCGTAAACAGTTACAAGGGAAACAAACAAAGAACACAGTCAAACACACACACACACACACACACACAGTATAAAATATCTCTTGCCTTCAAAGCATCCGTCTAACCGAAACACTCTCTTTGTCAGGAAAGCTTTGACTTGCTGTTAACTGATTTCCCGTCTGTCTGTCAACCTGCCATTTCTCCTTTATTTGAACGATTGCTTCCCAGCTGTCCGGTGGTGCCATGATGGGGAGTTTTCCCTAGCGATATGACCCTTGAACCCAGTAGCACACAAATTGTCTTTCAGATCTTCCATCGAGGGTCAAAGGTCAATTAGCATCTCGAAGATAAGGGAAACAGAGATTTTGAGAGATTGTGCAGTAGGTGATGTTATAGTTTATATGGTAGCTGATAATAGAAGAATTATGTTGTATCACAGAACAAGAGTTTACCTGACAGATCAATAGCATCTTATAGAGATATGATGTATTGTATATAAAAAGAGTAAAGTGATTTTAAGCCATTTTTAAAATAAATCATTCACGTTATTGGATGGAATTGATAAATTAGTGTTAAAACGCTGCTCAGAGGACAAACACTCTTGAGTAACATCAACGTAAAATCGAACCATATGCAAGTGTTTGTATATTTTCATGTTCATGTGAAACATACTGGTTTGTGGATAACTACAAATATACGCTGAAGCAGGCTTTAAAGGGGTCATATGATGCGATTTAAATTTTTCCTTTCTCTTTGGAGTGTTACAAGCTCTTGGTGCATAAAGAAGATCTGTAAAGTTGCAAAGACTAAAGTCTCAAATCCAAAGAGATATTCTTTATCAAAGTTAAGAGTCAACCACGCCTACCTAAAACGGCTCGTTCTAACACGCCCCAACATACCTACGTCGCTCTGTGGGAAGATTTGCATAACGCCACACAAATGTTCACGCAAAGAAAGAAGGAGTAACTTTTATTCTCGCTGTAATATTGAAAAGTGAAAAGTGAAAAAGTGAAAAGTGACGTGACATGTGGCCAAGTATGGTGACCCATACTCATTTCATTACACCAAATACACAAAATAATGTTCTTTTTAGCAGCATCATATGACCCCTTTAAATATTTATGCTTTATTGACCAATATGTCTGCAATATAAAAAGATCTCTACTGATGTCTACTGTCTATTACTGACCATGAATCCATATATCATGTCATTTCATGCAGTCATTGATTTGATTTTGTAAAGATTTGTCTTAAAATCTAGAGTGGGCCTTAAAATGAATTATTACTTAATATTATATATTCCCTCACTTACATTGTGTCCATAGAAATAAATATCAGAAAACTCTCATACTTGTTTTGTTGCTATAATTTCCTCAGAAATCTTGTGCTTCCTGTCATTTTTATATCTAATGCAGGAATAAGAAATGTAGTGAGAAAGTGAGAGAGAGAGGGAGAGAGAGAAAGTAGAAATAAAGTATGTCACTGGTGTTCTGAATTCTCAGCCTGGTCCCAGCGGTCCTCATGAGGGTGTCATTTAGATAAATGCTCCCAATTACAGCACTGCTGCCCAGTACTCACAGGCACAAGACTCTGTCTATGTTTCTGAAGGTGTGAATGAGAGTTTTTCCCTCTGTGTGTATGTGTGTGTGCCTGAGGGTCTTTCTACTCAATATTAGAAATCATACTACATTCTTTAAAAAATAAAGGTTCTTTAAGGGCATCAGTGGCTCAATGAAGAATCTTAACATCCATGGAATCTTTCCGTTGTGCATAAGGTTTTTTATAGTGCAAAAAGATTATAAAAAAGATTGTTTTTTAGATTATTAAAATGTTCTTTACATGTAAGAAAAGTGGTTCTTTTAAGAAATGTGCATTGTAAGGTTCTTTGAAAAGTGTTCTTTTATGGCATCTCTGTGAATATCCCCTCTTGGAACCTTTATTTCTAAGAGTGCAGCATGATTCCTGTTTCAGAATGTTTGTGTGACTGCTTTGGTCGTGTCCGTATCTAACCAGATTGTTTAATAGTTGCACAAGTCAGAATTATCTCTGTGTTCCCAGCCTCAAGTTGGCAGCTGACCAGGCCCCCTTGCAACACTGAGTCTTTGAAATTATAGATACATATTTTTCTGAAAGCAAACCACACAGATCATCCCTAAGGGCTTTCCATGAGTGTTGGGTCATGCTTCCCTCTGATTCAGCTCTGCTGTTAGGAGAAAATGCCTGTGTGATGAATTAGTGCTGGGCGGTATGACCAAAAATTTATATCACGGTATGGTTTTTAACTTTCTATTCATCAAAGATTCCTAAAAAAATAAAAAAGGATAACGGTTTCCACAAAATAATTACACAGCACAACTGTTTTCAACATTTATAATAATACGAAATGTTTCTTGAGCACCAAATGAGCATATTAGACTGATTTCTGAAGGACCATGTAATGCTGAAGACTGAAGTATTGACTGCTTAAAATTCAGTTTTGCCATCACAGGAATAAATGATTTGATATATATATATATATATATATTTTTTAAATAGAAAATTTGATGAGCATCTTTTAGAAACCTTTTTAAATAGGTTAAAAAATAAGTGCTATGAAATAATGTATTGTACTGTGAAGTGTTGACAGTTTTCACAAATCCCTTGAGCTATTTGTAAACAATAGAAGCGTTCTGGTTAGTTTGAATGTTGATATGCTATTTACAGAGTAGCGGTGAGGTAATGCCCTTTGGGAGGGTTGGAGGGTGGATGGTGGTTTTCGGTTTGAGAGATGTCAGAGCTAATCAAGACAAACATAGTGAGTCATTTTAACTTTCGTGGACACATGGATTCAACAAGACTTCTCTTTTCTCTCTCTACTGGCTTCCATCAAATGATCTCTCCTTTTGGTTAACTGGTTTGTGAACCTTCCCCTACCGAATGGAGAAACTGTTGGTTTGCTCTTTCTACATTTCCTTGCCTTTTCAAGTAATTAAGACTCAAGACCCTCAGATGCGCAGTGTAGGTATGTTGACTGACTCACTGCTCCTTAGTCAGTTTTTAAATAATGACAGAATTTTTAGGCAAACTACTCCTTTACATATTTTCTCACAAAAAAAGACAGGGCAATCTTTTCTGTTAATCAAATTTATGTCAGTAACCTAATAATATAATACAAACATACAGATTCTTGAAAAGCCATATCATAAACATTCTCTTTATGGGAATAGTGTGCCTTAAAATAGTCACAGATTTGAGTTATGAAGTCTCATGACCTTTTCCTGCTCTCTGTGCAATAAAAACCGTATGATAGCCTTTCATAATAGTAAGTGAGAAGGCATTAGTGAGAATTAATTGCCCCCCGGCAGTATAATATGAGGGGTGTAAATTAATCAGCAGTGGCTTAATAACTACCAAATACATTTCAGGCATCTTTGAATGGAGTGGCCATTTCATTGAGTTTATATCAAAAACTATATTGAAATATTGTAATAGGATTTCTTATTACAAGTGCATTAATTAATCTGCTGCAATTTGTTCTGTATCATCAGGTTAGCAATTCTTTTATTTTGTTCTTAATTCAGTTCACCACACATCCTTGTACAATAGCTGCATTTTGAAGTTTATGATGTGTTAGACTTGCTTTGCACGGATCACTGTGATTTTCCCTAGAAAGATCTATGTCTCATTTGACCACAACTCTTTTCTCATTGTGTTCAGGTCACTATTATGTTTTTTTGGCAAAATCCAGACATGCTTTCATATTCTCTGCTACTGAACCTTCAAAGTGATTTTTTTGGCTGTTCTGTGGCTTCTCTCGCAAGTCTTCTTGTTCGTGCAGAGAATTTCGATAGACAACCTTTACTAAACTTTACTAAAGAGTGGTTTGGTTTCGCTTCCACTTTCTGATATTTGAGCCAACACAGAGCCCACTGAGACAATCACACACTTGGAAATGACTTTTTCCTAATTTCAGCATTTGTTGTGTTTATTTATAACTAATTTGGCATTCTCTTTAGTATTCATTTCAGTCTTTGAATCCTTTTACTGTAGGGTTTTCAGCCAGAAAAATGATTTTAATGATTCAAAGGTAGAAGCCAATTGTTGAGGCTGTTGTGTACTTTCAGTTGTTTTTCTGTTTTGTTTTCTGTTTGACTGTTCAAACGGCATATTTCCCTTTTTCATTTTTATTTTATTACGAATATCATAGAACAATGTAATATTGAGATAATTAATATTTGATTTAGTGCTTAGGAATAAATAACACAGCAAGCTACATTTCAATGTTATTTGCATGTCATTACAAAGGGTGAATTTGGCCTAAATGCATTTACAAGACATTTGCCAGCATCCAGCACCAGAGCTTCTTGTTTCTTAATGCAGAAGGACTAAAATACCTCTAATTTTCACAACAACAAGCACAAAGGATAAAAGGAAATTAGAATCATTATATTAGGGGATATCTGCACGGTGGCACAGAAGCACCTTGTACTGTTGTAAACATTTCACAGATCCTCTTGAGTGCTGATACCTGGCTCCTCACGGCCTACTTCAACCTGTTTGTGCATCTTAATGGTGTACAGGGTGTTTAAAAACTGACGCAAATATGAGTCAGCAAAGACGTTGGACCCTATTCAATGTTTCGTTCTTTAAGAATTCTTGAATGAGTAATTAATTAGTTGCTGTTCTAATATACTGTAGTTCGTAAAACATGTTGAAATTGTGTAAATGTTCAAGAAATGCCACATTATTTGCCAGTATATTGTATGCTCTCCAGTGGGCAGAAATTATATGCACTTTTTCAGTTACATGATTTACTAACCATTTACATATTTTGATTTACAATTTGTCCTTTCTAAAGTCATAGACATGGCAGACACTTTTATAAAAACGTAACTGACTTCTCACTCAAGGTATACGTACTGTACTGTATCACTTATCCCTTTGGCTACCTATGAACACGTCATGACAGGACCAGTGAGGACCTCAACGCCAACTTTAACAAGGTGCACAATCATTGTGTATTTGACCACTAATATTCCAGTCTCATACTACTGGTTAATCTGGCTAAACTAAACTAAAAACAGAAGCTCTACCTTCTTGTTTCAACCTGCTGGACAGACTACAACTCTTCCATTCCCATCTAATGCAGGTGTAACATACCCCAATCATTATCATACTGTGTTTGTTTGCTTAGGCCAGAGGAGAACTGGATCTCTGACTGAGATGCTTTGGTTCCCTGCAACCGTTGCCTTTGGCTTGCGTAGTTGGGGTCTAAAATGCACTTAATATTGAATATTATCAATATGCCTACACTGACACTGTTGGAGGATGAGAACAAAATTTGAACTGAATTAGGTTGGATAATGACACTGTTGTCTTCTGTAGAGCTACTTTATAGCTAAATCGCATCTTGCAGCATTGACACTGTTATTGAACTGAATTGAATCAACACTGAACTGGCTCAAGCTGAATAAATAACTTTACACTGTTATTAAACTGCATTAAACAAAACAATACTTTGAGCTGAATAATAATTGAACTGAATTCTACTGAATAATGCCACTATTGTCTTTACTCAAAAAAATGACTCTTTGGCTGAACATGATTCAATCATGGACAGTGGTTCCACGTGTTTGTACCATGTTATTTGGACATGAATAAATCAAGTTATTAGGACATGTCTACTTTTAGTTGCGTTTACTCTGTTTGCTTTAGTTCATCCTACATGAAATATCTGAGTAGAGATAATATGTTTACATCATGTAGAACCACTGTCCATGCAAGTTCAGCCAAAGTGTTATAAAAACATTAGCAAGTAAGATATAACTTTTCTTTACACATATGATGTTAGTTGTTGGCAGTTTAAGGATGGTACTATGTGTACATCATGCACTAGCACTCTCATTGGAGTCACTTTTTTAATTTAAGTATTTTAGACTTTTTTTAAGCAGGTCCTCAACCCAACCACGCTCTGCAGTTCACCACAATGGTAACTCGCACAAAATACACCAATAGAAAGTCTTTTAAAATGCCCACATAATAGAGCATTAGACATGAAAAAGTCTCCCTATTATCACATTTTACTAAAAAAATGCATAAAATAACACTTTATTTCAACATTTTCTCTCCCCATATCCAGTCCTGTGCAAAGCATGATGGGAAGTGTAAAGCTTATTTTGAGGTACTTGATTGAAACATGTTCTTTCAAAATGGAAACATCGAGTTAAGCCAAAAAGCAACCATTTCAAGTCAGTTTAACAAGATGCAGTCACGTTTGAATGACAAACCTGATACATGGTGTTAAATCAAAATGAATTGTTTAAATAAAGTGAACAGCATCAAAAAAATCATTTTTTTGAGTGTTTTTAGAACCTCTTACACAGAATTAAATTCTGCTGTTTTCTTGGTTGTTACTGTGAAGCTGCAGTCTGTATTGTAAAAAGTGCTATAGAAATAAAGGTGACTTGATTTGACCTTACTTGACTATCATCAGTTCATGCATTCCCTGGGAGTCATACTTGACCCTGATGTTGTTAGCACCATGCTGTACTGTTTGAGCTGCAGGAGTGCTATTCTGCTATAGACTTTCAAAGGTGAAACATTTTTTTGATTGACGTAATATTGTTTGCTTTTAATTTATTCACATTGTAGATTTGAAAAGTACTAGAATTTAATATAGTGGGCACAGGCTTATCACAAGCAGATTTGAGCAGCTTCACCAAGTATATTTTGGGAAGTACGTTATTTGAATGGTGAATGGCAACCAGACATTTTCATATGTGACATTTCAAGTTAGCAAAACAAAAACATTGCTTAACTGCAAGTTCAACAACAAAAATAATTTCAATTTAAAAGTACAAATAACAAAGAGCACGTCATTGTCAGATCACCAGGACAAGACAAATTGCCTGTTTAAAATGCAGGGAGTCTATTAAAGGTGCCGGTCATGGCCAATGTCTAGTTTTTGGAAGACCTGTCAGAGAATATTTATGACACCACTTCACGTAAATTATGTTTGACGCTAATGCTAACCTCCCGCTGTGTCTCTAGTGGTGGTCTGAAGGATTTTACACAAGCACAGAAATCAAGTATGCCTGTCAAAATGTGGGTTATTTTCAGTAGAGATCCATCAACAAGCAAAAAAGAACAGTCAAGGACAAGGACATGTACATGGCTTTGAAAAATAATGTGCACGTTCTTCGATGCGTAGATGCTTTTGTACGTTTTTCGATCTTACTGTTTTCCTCCAGCGCTTCCCTCCAAATACACAGGCTGTTCTCATACCTTGAACCGTGATTCAGTGTGACAGCGAATGTCTGCACGGAGTATGACTCATGATCCCAAATGAATACAGAAAGTCACAATGTTTTCTGTTCATTTCCAAACTTGGAAACAGTTCACTTTCCCTCATGGCAAGAATTTGATTTATTCTGAGATTTAGAATTGCCTCAAAACTAATTTGACTTTCTACAAGCTTGATACATTATCAAGGATACACCATTATCAGTAGATTGGCAGATGATCCTGTTGATGTCGAGATATTTTATGCCTAATATATCTCAATTGTCTTGAAATGCACCTTGTTTTCTTTTTCTGTTAATGGTTTCTGAAGGATCATGCAACACTGAAGACTGGAGTAATGACTGTTGAAAATTCAGCTGTGCATCACAGGAATAAATGGCATTTTAAAATGTATTGTAATAGAAAACATTTTTTTTTTAATTGTAATAATATTTCACAATAGCTTTGGTGAGCATAAGAGACTTCTTTTAAAAACATTTAAAAAATTATTAGACCAAACTTTTGAAACATTTTGTATGAATACTTTATCATGGAAAGTCAAAATCATTGACTGGATATCAATTAGATTTGAAGTTTTGAAGTATTGTCCCTTTTCTCCTTCTCCACCTTTTCTTCCCTTCATGTTTCTCTATTATCCACACTCCTCCTTCACCAACGGCATTAGTCCTGTCAGCTAATCAGTGGCATTAAATGAGCCATCCGATTTAGTTAGCATCATTAGCGAAACGTTTGGCAACCGAAGCGCAGCGTGCCACACAATCCTCCAAATTAGCTTTATTAGTTACATAATGTTCCTCTGAGGCCTCTGACATTTCACTCTCCACAAGAGGATTTACTTAATGAGTTGGCTGTTTCTGGCACTCGCTCCACCAACTCCACTGATGACCTCTGCCGAGTTTGACTCCACTTTGAGACGCTGAACGCCATCATTGTCTGATTGAGTATTCTAATTAACAGACTCGACTCTTCTTAATGAATGGCATGTATTAGGAATCCAATTATGATTTAAAAATAAGCATGGCTTTTTGGTATTATTTTTTGGTATTTTTGTTAATTAAATGTAGCCAAGGTGAGGATGTTTTGGTAATAATGAAGCAAATTTTGAACAGTAATAATAAAACAGTGCCTTTCTTGTGATTATACCATCTTATTTTAGAGTGATACTGGAAACTGTATTCATTTTAGGATAGGACAAGTTTGATAACAAGCACAAGCGGTAACACTATGTAAAATGACGACATGGCAGTATTTTCATTTTATTTTGTTATTTATTTCTTCCTTTTATTATATACTGATTGTGGGTGGGTTAACAAGCATTTAAAAAAAAGACATTTACATTTTAATTATTTGATATTTGATTTCAAATTTCTACTTTGAAAAGCACAATCCGTCATGTTCCCTATCATCATGTTTAAATTTAAAAGGCTGTTTGTAGGATGCTGTTCCTCAGACCCTCCTCTAGTTCCTCATCCTGCCATGATACCTCGCTGTGATGTTGGAAACATGACGCCTGGCATAATGATCAGCGGTAGCCCACTTCCCCCACCCTGCCCAGCCTTCCCTCCCGCTTTCATTTAAACCTCTCGAGCTGAAACACCTCTGTTCTGCTCCGTTCTGTCAAGTAAGAAACAAAAATGTGAGCTCAGCAGGAGCTCCAGAGAAGAGTTCTGTTCACTTCTGTTTTTTAATTAGTTCTATGGGGGAAGTCTTTAGCGCTGTATGTTTGTGTTGAGGAATAGTCTTTGATCAGGCATTTTGCACACTATATCGGCTGCCAGCAGCAGTATGCTTTCTCTCAACCTAACTGAGGGTTCACAGTATGTTAACAGTGAGGTAAAAGAAACTGACATAGTCACTTTAAACGTAACCCTGTGACCTTGACCTTGTTCTTAAGCGCATTTCATGTAACTGTGTTGCGTGATAATGATTGGTTCTGACAGTGTCAGACTGGTTTAGGCCACAGCTGTCCGCCTGGTTGAATTTTGCAAATATTTCCACACCTGTGATGCTGCCTTGTCATGTCTTATATCTACAGCAGTTCAAATAGCTTCTCCTTGAGCTGACATCAATCTCTGGCTAGTTGACGTCACATTAGCTGCCACACTTGAAACATCTTTAAAACTGATTTGACGCTGACCTCACCAGAGTCTGCTCAAGCTTTTAACATGCCGTTGTGGTCAGGATCAAATTGAACATTCTTGTTATAGCAGTCATTTAGGCTATGTCTACAGTAATCCAGATACATTTAAAACAGCATTTTCATTTCAGAATGCTCTCTGTCCATACTACTAGCATTTTAAAGTGTCTTGCAAAAGTTTCTCATCCACACCAAAACATCAGAAAACGTAAAAGTGTGTTATAGCACATGCGTATGTAATAAAAGCTGACTTAGATGATACAGAGAGACCAGACATAATGAATTTCTCATGCTATTCTTCTGGCATGATCATTTTATTAGCAAAATATCTCACCACTTACTGGTGCGTTCAGGTCGCACTCAACCGCATTACATGTATATTCTAAAACTCAATTGACCGTTCGCAAAGAGCTTGATTGACATGCGATCATAACGCCGAATCCGCCATCTTGCCCAACAAACAAATTAGACAGGAGAGATGAACTTTGGTGAACTTAAACTTGTAAAAATTGTGTGTATTGATGTCTTTCCATGGTTGAAATAAAATACGTTCTGATGTTCATTCATGTTTATTTCGTGCTTTAAGTAAATATGAAAAGACGATCGGTTCACGTGCCACTTGAACTGAGGCGCAACAGTGATCTGTCACGACACATTAAAGAGTCACAAAACCGTATTTATTGTTTGAATTTCTTAAAAAAAAATTTGAAAGCTGAGACCTTGTTTCATTCCAGAAGTAACCTGCTCTGTCTTGTCTGTTGGCGTGTTGTCAGTTTCCTCTTTGCTCCACGATGTATTTTTTACCGTGTGAGAACATGATGTGTAGTGTGAGATTGGCATTGTTTGTCGGACATAGCAACAGGAGCTAAGGAGAGTGGGTTTTTGCGAAGGGTCAATTTCTCTCATGTTTTGCCGCAAAACAACAACTGCGAATAAATTGTTTGCCGCCTCTGCAGGAATTTAATATGAATATTGTACAAAGTAACACTGTGGAAGTGAATAGCACATAACAGGCACATAATGGTAAAAACATAGATATCTATAGGTACAATATGAATTACATGACTAAACATGCATCACTGGTTTTAAATACCTCCATTTTCAGAGTCCGAAACAGCATTTTCAAAATATCCAATTGGGAGATTGTGTCTTTAAAAAGCTCTGTTTTCACAAGGACAAAAATGCCATCTCCGTGTGGAAAGAAGGCCAAAATGCAGAGAAAAAGATGTATTTTCCTTTGTGTCTGCAGTAGTGTATACTTAGCCTTGGTTTGTTACATTCTGCAAAAACACAATAGCATAAACATTTCAGAACGACTGCTCAAAAACTGATGTTTTGAAGCAAGTTTGTAATTGTTCCCTTCCCAGTGCAGCTGAGTTGTAAAAAGTTACGTTATTTGCTGACTGTGTTTATTTTGTGTGAATATTTCAAAGCCCAGTGTCATGTTTACATATTTATGACAACTTAACAGAGATTTGGGGTTGAAAAGACATGAGTATGTGTACAAACAGTATCTATATCCAGTGTAAGAAAGATGATTAGTTGGGGGGGGGGGAAGTCTATTTATTTTACAAAAAATATTCTGTGTCAGAAACACATGACTATACACAGTGGGTTATAAGTTGTTGTTGCCTCTCAGCTCTAAATCTAATAATCTGAGGATGCTATCCAGATGGATATGTGTGTGACTCAGTAATTAAACAGAGTGATAATATCAGGAAGATGACCTTTCTTGCTCCCTTCCTCCATGCAGATCCAGTGATTATGGGTCAACCTACACAAAGCTCAACTTGATGCCTGGGACAACCATCATAGTCACAAACTTCTACATCTGTCCCACCAATAAGAAAAAGGTGAGTGTCTTTACTAAATCCTTGTACAGTTCTTCATTATCACTAAAAATAAATAAATAATAGAGTTTTATAAAGAATATTCACTTTCCCCTTTTACTGCCATTTTATTATCATGATGGATGCATATAATTGTGATATTAATTATGTTTTTTTCCACCACATAAGTTAATGAATATGTGAGTATGGTAATTAATTATCATGCACAGATATTGAAATTAACACTCAATTATAAGTTATTGCCAGCGGTGTGTGTTTAAGCACAGATCAGGGATTCACATGACTATATAAAATTGTATGAGCCCCATATGGGGCTTCTCACTTGATATTAGAATGTTTTCAAATACAGCTAATAAATATGTCCCGTGAGTGTGTGTGAGTATAATTAAATGTGAGGAGTTTAAGGTCATGTGATTTCCCCCCCCTCCCTTATGGAGATTGATGGTAATGATCACCCTAGAGCAACTGTGACATGTTCAAGTGCGTCAAAGTCATCCTAATGAAGTTTACAGGGATCTACTGCTCATTAGTAATCTCCTCACAACACCTTAAACATGAACACACGTCACAGCTGAAGAAGTGCTAGCTGTCTATAATAGGCGATTTAGCAGAGACACATCAAAGCTTGTCTGCTGTCTCCAGCTCTTGATACAATGCACAATATTAAAAATAACAGTCATTCAAAAATTATATGCAGTATGTTTGAGGACAAAGCTGTGTTTTTGATGTTTGTGGCTGCAAAGTAAATTGCACAGGAAATGTTGACTTCAGGAGACAAAAGGGAAAAGTAACTCCACAGTCACTCCTGATGGCGTAACAGTCAAACCTGCCCTTTCCCAGATCAGACTCCTTTATCTTCAAATCTCAGATGACCGTACCTTGACTGTCGACACAAAGAGTGTTTTGAACAGGGCAGGACAATACGTGTACTTTCTGCTGTGTCTGGGAAAAAGTGGCTTTCATGAAAACAGACACTTGCAGGCTTCTAGGGAGCAACCCTCGAGTGTCCTCATTGATGGCGCTGCCGTCTGGGGCACTTGCAGAGAAAAGCATCTATTTGCAGATCTGGTAACACATTTCAACTCTGACTCACAGAAATGATACTCGTGCTGCTGGACAGTGGTTGTCATATTATGATGCTATTCATCATAATCACACATCTCTCACCCCTTTCTACTTGTCTTTAAATCTATACAAAAATAGTGTGTTGTGTGCTAATTCGCCAAGGTATCTATGTGTAAAATTTTAAATAATTGCCATTTGGTTTGGTGTAAGGTTGGGAGATAGGTTAAATGTAAAATTTTTGACAAAATTTTGATGGCAGTGCAGTGTAAAAGCAGCAGCATTGATTTTAATTTGGCCATTAAGTTTCCTAAAGACTGTGATTTGAGTAATTTTATAATCCATTCTTTTCTTAGTGCCTTGTGAATATGTACACACACACACACACACACATTTTGGGCCCTATTTTAATGATCTAAGTGCAAGGTCTAAATCGCCCGGCGCAGGTGCACTTAGGGCGTGTCCAAATCCACTTTTGCTAGTTTAACGACGGGAAAAATGGTCTGCGCGCCCGGCGCATGGTCTAAAAGGGTTGTCTCTATTCTCTTAATGAGTAATGGGTGTGTTTTGGGCATAACGTGCAATAAACCAATCAGAGTCTCATCTCCCATTCCCTTTAAGAGCCAGTTGTGTTCGCGCCAGGGCAAATTTGCTATTTACACGGTGGAATTTGCAAGCAAAGACAGAACGCGTCTCCAGAGAGGAAACGGATCTAAATACATGCAATGACTATTCATTATGACATGTAGGCATTCTTATATTAATGTAGCATACACAATAATAATCTTTTACATTTTAATCCTTTAATTTTTAATTTTTAAAAATGGTTGTGTGCTGCTGCGCATCCCTGTGTGTGTAATAAGCAATGTGTACGCGCGTTGTTCACTCGCCTATAGATATTGCACCAGACTTTAGACCAGGTTTTTGTTGGTCAATGGCGCACTCTAATTCAGTTGTCGCAGGACGTGAAAATGACAACTGCGTCGGGCTGAAACTAGTAAAAAGCACTTGCGTAGCGCCTGGCGCAGCATTGCGCCGGGTGTATGATAGGGTCCATACTGTTTACACAGTGTGATTTGTTAACAAAGGAGAATGTCGTAATTTAATGTAGAAAATAAGTGTAGATTTAGACAGTGTAGTGAAATTCATATAAAATGAATGGTAAAAACACTAATTTTTTAAACTAAAGTTTTTTTAATTGTTTAAACAAAAGTAACTCAATTAAATAAATGTTCAGCAATTAACTTGTTGACTATAAATTTGTTTATAGAATTTACAGGCTCCATGAGGTGTTAAGGAAAGCTGTCAAACATTTTGAATACATTTCAGCCATCTATCCCGACAAATTTGTATAATCTTCATTCCATCTTGGTCCAGGATAAGTTGTTGTAGTGTGCTTGTTTTGCCAGGCTGCATGCAAGGCTGAAAAAAAATGGTTTGGTCTCTTAAAAAATATGTAAAACGTTCCCCGAGTCTTCCATTGGTCAGCCAAACGATAGTCCTGCACCAAACATACACCATTGGTTGAGTCAGTGTTGCAGCGTCTGGATGCTCAAACAAACAAGAGCAATGTCTGATAACACCACAGAACCACAGTGTTTACACTTCAGCTGCATTGCTCTGCCCTATCTGAGTGTGTATTTATAAATCCAAACATGCGTGTCAAGCTTTGTGAGACAGAGAGAGAGTGATGGCGACTGCGCTCCTACACCCCACAGGTCACCGTACAACTACACAATGTCAATCAGTGTGGCGTAAGACAGCGTCCCAGCATAGAGGAGAGGGATCAAACACCACTGATCCAAAACCAAAGCGTCTGGCCCTCTCATTTCTACAGCGCTAAGCTCAACCAAGCGTGAATGAGCAAGAGACACAGAAAGAAAGAAGCGTCAGAGGTAAACAGGGAAAGACAGAAAAGCAAGACTGACAGCAGTTGCAAATAAAGCTATCCTTGTCTCTAATATATCTGACCTCCATTAAATCACATTTCTAAGTCCCTTAACGAAGATGAGCAGTATCTTTTCTTAGTCTTTAATTAGAAATATTCAGCAGTGGAATTAACAGCAGCTGATGCTGCAGTAATGGATTCAGTGGAGTTCAGTGCCGCCTGCCTTCATTTCATTAATAGCTTGCGCGGTTCAGACAAAGAGTTTAAGCAAACAGTTTAATTTCAAACGGCATAAATTTCACTTCCTTTGTCCCGCCTTATCTCTTGCTGGAACTCCAGCAAGCAATTATTCAGGAAATAATGTGAGATGCGTCCACACTAGAGATAGCGAAAGTTCATTAATAGGAAATGGCCTTCAAAATGAGAAAGCAGGACATTTCTACTTTATCAGAGAAACAATGTTGTTACTCTTTTATGGTTTGTTTCAGATTCTACACAGTTTGAAGCATTTACATACTTGCATCTTATAAATATTAAATATCATTTAACTTCTCTTCATTGCCTTTTTGCTGACCGTTATTCAAACTGAATACTTCCATGATTCGGAGTCACAAATTTGGTGCAATAGAACTGAAAAAATATTACATTATATCATATTCAGATAGATGGTGTTAAGTTGTCTTTCCATATATAAATCTCACCCACTATGGTTTGTGTTTTATGACAGCATAGAGAAATCCTCTTCCATTCTGAGGGACTCGTTCTGTTGGAAAAACTCCCATTTCTTCAGTAGCTATAGTCAGTGCATGAGGCCTGAGATTAAAATCTCCTTGCTCAGTGTCTTGAAACTGAGCTAAAACAGATATAAAAGACAGTGGCTATCTCTGACATTTGGGAGTTTAATACATGCATTGGAAAGTGAGTGAAGCAAACCACTGTTCACCTCCTCCAGCTCCGGAAAGCAGAAAGGCCGCGTCCACGAGCGTGACTGCATAATGGAATGATGTTCCTCTGGGTGAAAGTTCTCATAGAGCCGGGAAAGTGGGAAGAGAGATAAAAGCCAAGAGATGTTCACTTGTTTCTCATAGCTGCTTTACCTTTAAGAATTTAGCAGGATTTTCTCATTCTTTGGTGAGGGATTTTTCATTGTTCCATCTGAGTTTATCCAGACACGAAGCTCATAGACTGTTGGACTTTACTGTAAATTGGCGTATTAACCGAGTGTTATGTAATACTCATAGTGCAGATAGATCTGTTTGGTAATTCCCATTTACTCAAACACTTTATTATTATGGATTATTAGTACTGTTGGTGTTATTAATGAACTAAATTCATGTTAGATCTTAGATTTCAAAATATAAACATTGACATTTCTCCACAACATCAACTCAAATTTGCAGTCAAATTGAAAAGGACACTCTGCCAAATATTAACGGCAGACAAATAAACACTCTTTTATGCCTAGACGTGGTAGAGATTTTCATTAATCTTGTCCTTGATGTTGAAAATGAAGATTTTTTTTGGCTCAGCTTTAAAAGATTATGGAGTCAATTAAGCAGTCCATTGTTTAGCCAAGTATTACAAATGGCTTCTTTGGTCATGGGCTCTTTAAGTTGTAATGAGCTTTAAACAGTTTTGTAATGTGTGCCTGCACACACACCCTCTCACCACTAAAGGAACCCTTACACCCATAAACCAACACACTCAGACTTACTAAAACACACGCTGCTTGATATTTTGAATGCAATTGATTTTCTTGCATCACTTCAGTAATCATGCAGTAGTTGCATGAGAATATCATCAGAGCCTGTAATAAAGTTTTTGATGTCACAGTGACCTTGTTTATGCTCCTGACCTTGCGGAGAGATCAGTAGCACTGATAAATGTCGCTGATTTATTTTCACACACAGTTTGATCTCTTGTCATCATTGCCATTACGTGGAATTTGTGACAGATCAAATGGATTGGTCTGGCCTAATTTTCCATAACCAATCAATAAAGGACAAAATTCAGTACCTTCATTGTACTACAGTGTCTGGTGACTAAGACTGTTCTTTTAATGCAAAAAGAAGAGAAGGCATGTCCCATTGCAGCTTTGTTTTATTGAGGGAGTTTTTCTTCAACTATTTTTGTCTCTAGTGCTCAGTCTAGGCCTCGGACTTAAAACTGCTTTGAGACAATTCCTGTTTAACAAAAATCTATAAAAATAAAGCTTAACTGAATGCAGAAGTGGGCAAATTCTGAGGCAGTGGTCTCACTAAACATGATTGCAAAAATAATTACTAGTTTTCCAGAATTCTTTCCTCTCTGCCATTGGTCAGACAGAGGCTGCGTTTACACTTGGCATTAACATGCGATCTCCGTGATCCGATCAAGCAGATCGGATCATCAGTCAAACAGAACACGGCGCGTTTACACTTGGCAACATCAACTGACTTTTCTATCTGGATAACCGATCGGATCTGTCTTTCCCGCGCAATATTTAAATAAGTCTGCAGAGAATGGCCCGGTGCAAAGTCAACCTGAAGTGGTGGGTTTTCTTTTGAAAAGCATTTTCAGTCGCGGGACATTTTACAAATCAAAGTTAAGTGTAGGAGTCCCACTAATATCCACACGGGTGTTCTCCGTCTTTTTTTCTGACAGTTCGCAAGAGGGTGGCCAGCGTTTTGCGTGATGTCGACCTGCGAATGCAGACACGATGGCTGGATTGCGTTTACATTACACTGAGATCCGATCACAATGCGTCCTCCACTACCTCTGGACCAGGACACGCTGATCGGATAACATTCCGATCAGAAGCGCGTTTACACTTGTCTTTTCAATGTGTATGTGGACAACATCCACATACCGGTCGCATGTTAATGCCAAGTGTAAACGTAGCCAGAGTAAGCATATCCATTTGGCATAGGAGAAAGTATTTCAACAAAAAATGACTTCTTTTAAATGTAATCAGCACCCAGTTTTTGTGTCTGTCATTATTTAGGCTTGATTTTCTGTAATTATCAGTGGATATTAGATAAATGTTTGCTAATTATACCCTCAACAAATTAAAGGTCATTCATAGACTTTTGAGTTTCATTTTGTGGCTTTGATTTGTGAGAACCCTTACAAACAAGCCTGTAGCACAGAAATAAAATCTACACACATACAGAAGAGTTTTAATTGTTTGCAGAGTTTATGGAACACTGTTATGTGTATATAGTACAACAATGTGTATTTTAAATATAAAGTACTATTGTTTGCTACTGTCATTTTAAAACAGTTGTTCTTTATTCATATACATGTCTCAGACCTCTATTTGAACATTTTAGAAAGTGTCTGAAGTTTTAAATGGCTGCTCCCGTGGACAGCTGTGTGCATCCTGTCATTTTCACTCCCCCGATTTGTTATTCCTCATTTAGTTTAATTTAATTTAATTTACACTACCCTACCATACTGATGAGAAAATAAGCAGCAGCGCATCCTTGAAGATCTGCCAACTGTGGGTCTTTCATGCCAAGAGTCTGCTGATGTTTTTGCTTAATGATGCATGTAATAATGTGTACAGTAGTTAATATGTATATCTTTATTGTGTTAAAGTATTGTGTATTTATTGTGTAAAGGAAAAGTTCACCCAAAAAATGAAAATTTTCTGAAAGTGTTCTCACCCTCAGGCCATCCAAGATGTAGCTGAAATCTTTTATTCATTGTAACAGATTTGGAGAAGTTTAGCATTACATCACATGCTCTCCAGTGGATCCTCTGCAGTGAATGGGTGCCGTCAGAATAAGAGTTTAAACAGCTGATAAAGCATCACAATAATCCAGTCCATCAGTTAATGTCTTGTGAAATGAAAAGTTGAATGTTTGCAAGTAACAAATCCAACAAGACTTGTTTAACTTCAAACAGTTACTTCCAACAAGCCCTTTATGCATAATATCAATTTCTTCAGTGAAAATGTCATCTTGTCGGAATCAGGAGAGAAAGATACACAGAACAACCACCATTTATTATCGGAAAAAAAAGTCTGAACAAATCAAATTCAGTGGACTTTGATGTCAGAGGCAACAGGGGTTAGACTTTTCAATGCACTGCAGACTTACTATAAAAACAGGTAAACAGGTAAAATGAAATGGGTTTTTAAATAGCGTTATTTTGAGTGCGATGATTCATATAATAAAAAGGAACGATAGGACACTCTGTACTGGAGCTTTTTATTTATTTATTTTTTCATGGTAGCCTAACATCACACTGTCAGATCAATACAACAGTCAGTTTGATACACAAGAGAAACCAGAAAAGCATGGGTAACACATTTTGATTCAGTGTGTTTTTGTTTCTCAAACTTTGATATAATATTCTTTAACACTTTATTTTCTTACCTCACTGTTTTTATTTAGTTATTGTGTATTGTGTAAATCTTATATATTATATTTTTACAGTCTTATAATCCCTGATTGGTGCTCATGTGTATGACAGTGATAACTCACACTCTTCGGCTCATTTCTAATTTGTTAAATAAATTAAATAGATGAACATGAGCACTTTGAACATACACTAGAAGTAGTCGACCATCCAGGAACTTTTTCTGTGATTTGATACTAATTCTAATCTTACATACTCCTTAGGATGGATCGTATGCAAATTGGGACCCAGGGAGAGTTTTGTGATATTTGATTGATTCTTTTTTCTGGGACTCTGAGTTAGATTGGCTGTGACTGCACTCTGAAATGGTTTAATCACACCTTGATGGCAGCCAAACTGTTTGAGGATAAATTGATTGTAGCTGAAAAGAGGTGATGGAGGTTGGAGAATAATTCATGATGACGTGGAGTGTCTTTGAGGACTTACAGATGGATTGATTGTGTCTGCTCTCAACTGGTGTGGAATTTTGGCGGCAGCGTTGAACTGAATCCTCTGCTCTTGTGAAAGAGAGATGGGTGATGAGAAATCTTTTAATCATCTCACAAAGAGATGCATACACACATGCACATATGTAGAAAGATCTGAACTGTATATACAGTGGGGTCCAAAATATTCATATTTTAAATTTGTAAGTTTTATATTTAAACTTTAAAGTTTAAGGATTTGAAATGCACAACAAATACTGTATGTTTAAGACACTATTTAGGTAATTAATCAAATAAGCAAGTTTGTGACATTGACACTCTTATTGACCATGAACCTTTATATTTTAGAATGTAGAAGATCCATGTATGGTTCCCTTTCAGTGAACAGTTCTTAAAATAACAATTTTTTTCTTAGTGTGAAGAACATTTTTAAAAATCTAAAGAACCTTTTTCCACTTTAAAGAACCTTGTGTGGAATGGAGAGGTTCCAGGAATATTATGGTTCTTCATGGAACCATAGATGCCAATAAAAACTTTTTACTTTTTTTTGTGACACCAAAAAAAAAAAAACTTTGACGACATTCTTTGCAAATATTTGATCTTTATACATAGTAATAAAAGAACTGACAATAAATAAATAAATAAAATAGACTATAAGTAGAAGCATTTTCACTAATGTTCTCAGACTTGTGGACCCCGTCTGTATTGGTATTAATGTAAGTATATTTGATTTGCAATCCCAAAGAATTCCCAAAGGACCTCTCCTGATTTCTCACTGCTAATGAGCTATAGAATTACTTTACAGTTTTAAAGTGGGAAACACAAATACTTGCGAATTCTGCCTAGTCAACAGAGAGGTAATTTTCCTCTTTTACATGTCATGACAGTGAGGATTCCCCAAGCGATTTGTTAGCGAGTTCCTGAGCATCCTCTTTCTGATGTTCACTTTCATTTCCTGTGACAGATGGTTTAGTGCTAAAGTGCATTAAGGTCACTCTCAGTTGACTGACAGTCTGTGGTTATGCTGCTGTGTTGTTCTCTGGCATTCACACACTGATTTATGGCATTCGTCTTTTGTTGTTGTTTCCCTTGTTATTGCTTATTGCCAAGTTGATGTTTGAAAAATGACAGCTTGATGGCAGGAGTCTGCATGTGCGCATACCGACACTCATCTTTGGCAAATGATATTTTCTGGCAATCTGTTATTATTTTTACTGATGATGTCAGACAGAGACAGAGAGGGTTTATCTGCTGTGAATGTCTCACACACTCATACGTTCATCAGAAAGCTTGTATGAGAGGATGAAAGAGTGAAACTGCCAACGGCAACATATCCCATCAGAGAGATTCAATGCTTTCTCTCTATCCTTGTGTTAGGATAGTTCAAACATAATGCAGGTGTGCTTGCTGATGGACGTCTGCGGCTTTCCTGCGTTTTGGTAACTTAAATTACATGGTTGAGAAACTAGGGGTCTGTAATCCATTTTAGGCATAACTGTACATGTTTAAAAAAGGCCAGTGGTGTCCATTCTTCTAGATGTCGTATGTTGTAGTTATATAGCTGCTGGGTTGAATGCCCCAGCTGTGACTGAAGGTGACAGTCAATGCTCTTTCATGTCCTGCACCACAGGTTTACTAACACGCTGATTATTCCACCCCTTTCCCCTTTTGCTTCTGGCTTTTTTCATCTTGTTTTCTTCTCCTCACAACAGGGAGACAGTTTTACTGTATGTTATTTTAGTTCTAATCCATACAGTATGTAACTGCAACACACACACATTCAGTGCTGAAGCACTTAACCCTTTAAGATCCTATGTCCATTACAATGTTTTTTCTTTTTAAGAAAATTTTGCATTGAATTCTACGTAGTTAAAGTCAAATTAGTGTCATATCAGGCAAACAACAACAACAACACAATCCTCTTTTGAAATGAAGCATGGTGGCCTATGACTTGACTATGACTATGGCCTATGTTTATCAGTCTTAATGTATAATATTTTAGAGCATTTAAAATGTCCAGTAATTGACAGTGTGTCTCTTTGTAAGCATAAGAGGTACAGCCTATTGTATATACAAAATATAAAACAGCTAGATGGGATTTTAAGTAATAATCCTCCTACAAATTTTGTCCAAATAATTGCTGTTACTGTTTGCCATGTACTTTTTAAATATCTCACAGTTTTAGTTTTTACAGGTATAATAATTTAGCCATGTCTGATTCTAACGGTGAAATTGAATAATAAATAAATGAAATACATTTATAACAAATTTATAATTGTAAGAAATAATTTCTTAAACACATCCTGAAACTACATACTGTTATGATTTTACATAACATAATTAATTTCTTTCTTTCTTGAAAGAAAGAAATACTTTTATTCAGCAAGGACACAAGAATTTAATCAAAAGTGACAGTAGAGACATTTCTCATGTCATGTTTCATAAAAAATGAAAAAATAAATAAATAAAAATTAAGTAGCGAAAATTTATTTTAAATTGTAATAATATTTCACAAAATCACTGTTTTCATTGTATTTTTAATCAAATACATGCAGCCTTTTTGAGCATAAAAGACTTCTTTCAAAAACATTAAATAGTCTTACGGAGGCCAAAATGTTGAACTGTATAGTGTACATTAGAAATAGTTATTAGAAAACGAGCACTGTTTTTGTTGTTGTTTCTTTTGATGGATTATCATTTATGGTTGCGTTTAGAGAAGAAATTAAGAATGGTCACATTTTTGTTGCTAGAATTTAATTCAGGTCTGAAAGGGTTTATTTATTTAGTTTTTGTGTGTGTGTGTGTGTGTGTGTTTTAAGCATCTCAGTGCCAGACCACTACTGCCCCTAATTGGACTTACACACATGTCTCAACAGAGGTACAGAACAAACAGACTCAGTTGGAGGCTCGTCCTCTGTGTCTCTCTCTCTCTCACACACACACACACACACACACACACACACATACGGACACAAATGCAGTGGAAGCATGTGTCATTTGTGTAGCTTCCTGTTGCTCTTTACCATTATTGTGTCTCCTTACCCAGCATGCTCCTCTTTTGTGAACATCTGAGGAATTTTAATGTCTCCCTTTAAACTTGTTCTCTTTGGTTACGCAGTTAGAATCAGCTTAAACCAACTCTGTCTCATTCTTGACCATTAAGCAGCAGACTAGAAAGCTGATCTTGGGAAATTGGCTTGAGACGGAAGCACTGAAGTATGCTAATGATGGTCTGTGTGTGTGTGTGTCTGTGTGTGTGTGAAAAGGTTATCCTCGCCGGTCATGAGGAAGCAGGCAGTCTATCTGCAGCTTTGGAACCGCCTGACAACCAGGATGATGCTCATTAATGTGATCTGTGTGTGTGTGTGTGTGTGTGTCTCAATGACAGCTGGTTCATATTCCTCATATCCTTTATTCCTTCAGTCAATAAGGAATCACTGATTCAAAGAAGAGCGGAAAACAATGTTTCCCCAGAGTAAGACATTACTTTCTGCTTTCAGAATAAAGAAGATGATTACAAAGACTGTGTGACCTCCAAACCCAGTTGTTTGTGTTGTATGTGGTTATTTGTGTGTGTGTGTTATGTTGAATATTTGATGAACTTCTGTTTGTTTAATGCAAATACATGCCTCATTTCTTTCTGGTGAAGAGTGCAGTCACACTTATTGAATTGAGCCTGCTGTTAAAATCAAGCCCACATAGGCTACACATAGATATAAACATAAATACATTTACACAGCGGTGTCTTCTGATACTGTAGGGCACCGTGAAGTCAAACATCCTTCACATTCTCATATCTTAAAGCTAGTGTGTGTGCATGACAAATAGTTTGGCCTTGAATCCTGCTCAGCTTACCGTATACAACTCCATCTTGACAAAACGACTGAACATTTATGCCTCAAATCCATCTTCCAAAAGCTCCCCCACATACACTTTGTCTCTCTCACACCGACACTGCCAGAAAGATGGTCTTTTTTGTTGCTGCAATGAAGGCAGAGAAGAAGTTTGGATTTAAAATGAACGTGATGGCCTTTGTTATTTTTTGCTTAGTGGCTTTCTAAGCCAAATATGCACATTGTCTTTGTGTGCACTGACCTTAATAAGGCTAAATCCAGCCTTTAGAGAACAGACTACAAACTATTGTAATATGAATTTTTTATTGAATATATGAATATTTGGGCTCTTCAATTAGAAGGTTGTTTGCTGTGAATGACTATAGGTTTGTATCTTAAAGGGTAAATTCACTTATTTTCAACCAGCTTTTTTATTGTAACAATGTCAGTTGTATATTTACATGAACATTGCGTACTTTTTCTCCATGTTATCTGCACTGAGATGTCCCATTTATTCATCAGCAAAAGTCCACTGGATGGATCCAGAGTTTTTGTGAAAATTACAGATCGTAGCGTACTTTTGGCACTGTTTGTATCCCTGCTCATGGACAGTCAAATTGACCCCAGCACATAATGGGTATTGAAGTTTTCCTACCTTTTTGGCAAAAGGGAAAGCTACATCCCTTTTTCTCTGCTTTCTCTGGTCATGTACCACGGTGTGCTTCCAGAAAGTCTTTTAGTGAAGCCCTTTTTATGTCCTTGCCTTTCTCACTATAGTTTTTTATCAGATAAGTCATTTCGAGCTGCAACCTGTTTTATAAATCACTTGTAATGTTGCATATAAATCAACTGCAATTTAGCAACAAAGAATGCTCATGTAATTTTTTTCCCCCCAGTCTTAAGAAACAAGAGGATTTGTAATGCAACCGTAACCTTTATATAACTTTAAGCGCATATGTGGCTGGAACAATTAGTGAAAACTTTTACATTTTATCATGTATTTTAGTATATTTCGATCATTATTTAAAAGATCCCTGAATATCCATTGGCCCAAGAACTGCCCAGATTCACACAAACAAATGTAACATCTTCGGTCAGCGATTTGACTGAGAGCGGGTTGTGTGTGAACATGAGCCGGATCCAAACCAGAGTTGCGTAGTTGTCTCTTCAGTCTAGATGAATGCTTGCTACAGTCTGAAATCTGAAAATAAATATAAAAAGCTGAAATAGATGAGGCTGCCAAGGGGCATGCCATGAAAAATTGGCCAATTTGTTCCTGAACTGGAATCATTGTGCGTGTCTGGGAGGCCAGGGCTCAGCCTGCTCCCGTCACTCGTCTTCCCTCTCTTTCATTCACCATCATTCTCTATCTCTCCCTCTTTTTCTTTCTACCCTGTGTTTACTTGTAGAGCCTGTCCCCATGTTTCTCTGTCTGCTTTCATATTCCTTTCTTCATGGATAAAAATATTGAATAGAACAGTGTTTCTGTAGAAATCAAGCCAGCCTGAACACTGGGAATGCTTTAACTTAGAATCTAATATAGAAAGTTTAGTGTTTTGTTTTTGTTTTTTTGTGGACAAAATAGTTGCATGGCACAATATAACAATTTTATAAAATAGAGAATTATGTGACAGCTTCAATATGTTGGATTTTATCCAGCAAGAGTGAATATTTCCGCACTGATTGTTCTTGAGAAAGATTGCCATTGCTTGTTTGCTTTACATAGATTGAAACTGTGAACTTTTTTCATGCTTCAAGAATTTTTAGCACACAGACAACAAGAGGAAGCTAAAACTAACAGCAAAAGAGACTTTGACAATGTAGTGATGTTGCTTTTATTAATGGATTTATTATTATTTATGAACTGGAGCATTTAAGAAATAATAACTAAGTGAAATAAAAACATTATGGAGGTGAATGAAAATATATTGTTAAAGAAAAGAGCCGTAAAAGGAATGAGAGAGAAGCAGAGGGATGGAGGAATGGGAAAATCAGCAAAGCAGGTTTAGTTTCTGTCAAGCGCTCTCATTATTCTGACACAGTGACACAAAGACTAAATACAATTAGCAGGAACAAAAAAGCTTTAAACAAAATGAAGGGACGTGGTGCTGGTGGAAGTGAAGGTCAGGCTGTGCAGGCACCAGTTGGTCCAGAGAGGTGGGGATTGTTCCTTTGTGATTTTTCAGAAGAACTTGATCTTTCTTACTTTTTTGTTAAATAAATGAGACTCTGAGGCTTTGCTTTTGTTGACAGCATATGCTACTGCATACTACTATAAGATGTTTTTTTAATGAAGTCTCTTATTCTCACCTAGGACTGCATTTATTTTATTACAATAGTACAGTAAAAAAACACAGTAAAAACAGTTTGTTGTAATTGTTCTTGCTGAATAAAAATGTTTATTTCTTTAAAAAAAAAAAATACCCCAAATTTTTGAACAACAGTAGTGTGTTTATTTATAAACAATCTCATAATAAATGTAAAGATTTTTATATTTTTAATAATAAATATAAAATGGTTGTTTTGATTAAGTACTATATGATTAAAGGTCTACTGGTAATGGTGTAAACTCACTCAGGGTTAAAAAAGAAAAGAAAAGCAAAACACTTACAAAACAGCCCCAGACTGATCTTGACCGTTGTTTATCTGGCTCTGGGCTCGGTCAGGACTCCAGTGCACCCGAGCACACTTTATGTCAGTTCAATATTTCAACAGCTCCAAATCCAGACGAATCAAGAGTGCCATGCAACATGAATTATTACTCATTTTATATTGGACCGGATGTACATGCACACACAAGCACTAAAATCATGTGCATCTACATGAATTATCTCCTGATTGTTCATATTTGCACATTCATCTGGCAATCAAATTAGTTAGTATGTTGTTTTTGATATTTGTAAGACCAGATTCCTGTCGGCACCCCATACTGTGCGATACACTGTCATTATTGCACTGTATCTGAGCGAGGTACAGCTTACACTGACACCCTGTGACCTGTCATAACATGCCATAGCATCCTTCCTGCTGTACACCATAAAACTACCACACCTGCCATAGTCTGGTAAAACATGCTTCTCATGCATAATGCATATGCAGCTGTCTTACTGACCAACAAACTACACATAGGGAATATGCATAAGAGAGAGTATCAGTATGCAGCGTGAGACACCTCACCAGACGAAATCAGACAGACCACCCGTGTGCGTGGACACAACTATGTGGATGTTTTCCATAACAATGCTACGCACTGGTGCATAAAGCAGCATTTCAACATGTATTTGTGTGTATGAGCGAGAGAGCGCGAGCTGTGGCTTATGCCTCCGATGAACAAAAGAAGGATGATGTTGCAGAAACGGGAAGGGAGGGAGAAAGGTGGGATTTTTGGAAGGTGTGTGAAGGATGGGCTGGGAGACTGAGAAGATAAATTAAAAGCAAAGATGAGTGCTTAGCTGCACTCACTTCTTTGTAACAAATCTCTCACCAGAAACGGCTAGACATGTTTGTTTTGTAAGGAGATTGATGGTTTGAGCTTTTCACCATTGTTTCTGCATATATTAAGTGCTCCACTACTCTTTCAAGATAAATGAAGTGTAAACTTTCTCTTTAATTACTGTGGTAAATCGATATTTTAATGAATATGCCAAAGTTGTTGCCTTGAAAGTGAACTAAATATTTTACAACATATTTTACTACTAACATAATTTATTACCTCAAAAGGTATATGTTTATTATGACAGACTTATTAATATATTTTTTAGAAACATTAATGAAGACAAACGAAAATGTGCATTTTTTGTGATTGTTGTATCTGCTTTTGCACATAAGCTGAAATAATATTTTCCACCAAATTTCGATTTTTAGTAAAAGTAATGGAATGAATGAATGACATAAAATATTGATTGACTAAATGTACAGGATATAAGAATCAAAAGACAAACATTTAACCAAAAAATTACAAAATTATACCAGATAAGTAGATGTAGTTCATTATATGTGTGTGTAGAGCAGAGGAAATATAACTGTATGTGCTTTATGAAGTGCCTAATTTTTCTCCATAAATCAGTTAAGCTCAGATCCTAGCCAGCCATCCGAACTTCCCTTTGTGAAGCACATGAAAAACCTTCTCTGAAAACTAACAAAGACTTGTTTTTCTTTCCTCATGCCTTCGTTTCATACAAGATGTGAACATGATTCAATCAATCTTAACAAGCCTCTAGAGAGCTGAGTCATGCTTTGACTTTAATGAAAGCAGATATTGTCATTAGAATAAGCCTGTCAAGCCAGAACATGGAAAATATTGCATCATTTCCAGTTTAAGCGTTTTCATTTGTAGTCAGAGAAGTGCTCAGACCAGAGCTGTATGCTGCATAGTTATGGTAGGAAAGAGGTGTGTTATGCTGGTGTGCTTCACTGTGCCAGACTTCACTCTGTTTTAGTGAGCTTGAATGTGTTTCATCAATCCTCTGTCACCATCTTAATTAGCCTATTCAAACTGCATGACAGCCTCTGCTGACCTGAAAAAACAACTCATTATAAAGGCCATGTCACCACCAATTATTCTTTCATTTTATTTCCTCTTCTCCACTGAATTTTTTATTCTCTTTTCCAAGTCAAAACTATTAAACAGGGCTCAACAATAAGGTCCATTTGGTTCAGTAGTTTAAATTTTTAGTGTCCTACCATAATATTAAAAAATATATATTTTTAGCAATGCATCTTAGTGTCAAAAACTGCAAAGACAACTAATGTATATCTGCTCTATTGACTAATAAATTAAATCCATTCATTGGCACCAGGTGTCTTTGCTTGCTTTTCAATATCAGGGTCATGTTCATTCATAATATCTGCTGTTTAAAGAAGCATTGTTTTATTTGCTGTGCAATCAGAATTGTTAGTGAATTGAATGCAGTTATTACTTATCTGTTGTAGGTTATCCAACTAAAAGTAGAGCGCTGTGACTCTGAATAGCTCTTTACTCCTTCTGTAGATGTTCTTAGTTTGACCCTTGTTTTGGGTCATTTATGAGCAGTAGTACATTTTCACTATGAGGAACTGTTGACCACACAAGTATATTTTTAGCCTATGATGAGTAGTTCATGTAATGGTTGAAGATAGAGGGACATGAAACTTGCATTTCCCCTATATTTCATCTCTCTTTTTTGACCTGCTCATTTAAAATTCATCAGCAAACTGTAGAAAAGACAAGAGGTGAAAAAGGTATATGGTGTTAAAAAGAGTGCTGAAGTGCTTTAAAAGATCACCTCCATAACAGTCTAAATATTTCAGTTAAGATGGTCCATCTGTAACAGCCGCACGACTAAGACACACAAATGCACTTACATGCGCATATAGAGGTGGCACTCAATCTAATGTGATACGTAACTTGACACATCTCAGTATCACACCGCAGGACAGCTCTGTATCTCTCACCGTGCATCCAATCCTCTTAGTCCTGATGTGATATTTCTCTGAAAACCAAATTTGATATGTCAGACTATACGACAATAGGTGATAGGTACAACAATAGGTGACAGAGCACTTCATACAAGCCTCTTCTGTAAAGTCAGCTGTAGGGATTCAGAATGCATCCTGTGTGTGTCTACCTGTCTGTGCATGAAGGAATTATATGTGGAGTAAACAAACTGTAAAAACTAACAATCTTGCATGTTTTCTTAATAGAGCGCTGTGACTCTGAATAGCTCTTTACTCCTTCTGTAGATGTTCTTAGTTTGACCCTTGTTTTGGGTCATTTATGAGCAGTAGTACATTTTCACTATGAGGAACTGTTGACCACACAAGTATATTTTTAGCCTATGATGAGTAGTTCATGTAATGGTTGAAGATAGAGGGACATGAAACTTGCATTTCCCCTATATTTCATCTCTCTTTTTTGACCTGCTCATTTAAAATTCATCAGCAAACTGTAGAAAAGACAAGAGGTGAAAAAGGTATATGGTGTTAAAAAGAGTGCTGAGGTGCTTTAAAAGATCACCTCCATAACAGTCTAAATATTTCAGTTAAGATGGTCCATCTGTAACAGCCTTACGACTAAGACACACAAATGCACTTACATGCGCATATAAAGGTGGGACTCAATCTAATGTGATACTTGACACGCACTGGCATCACACCACAGCACAGCTCTGTATCTCTCACCGTGCATCCAATCCTCTTAGTCCTGATGTGATATTTCTCTGAAAACCAAATTTGATATGTCAGACTATACGACAATAGGTGATAGGTACAACAATAGGTGACAGAGCACTTCATACAAGCCTCTTCTGTAAAGTCAGCTGTAGGGATTCAGAATGCATCCTGTGTGTGTCTACCTGTCTGTGCATGAAGGAATTATATGTGGAGTAAACAAACTGTAAAAACTAACAATCTTGCATGTTTTCTTAATAGTATTTTGAGATACATGAATGTATTTGCTGACTGTGCCTGACCCATTTATTAAGAGGTTGGGCTGCTAGCCCTCAAGCTCCTCACCTCATTAAAGATCTACAGGCCTTGAAGGACATTACTGAAATAGCTTTCACAACACCTAGTAGATGCCTCATTGGGCTTCAGTCAATGTTTATAATGGCTAATGTCTGTGGAAGATTAAAGGTCTGTTATAACAGAGAGGTAGTTTGCATTAGCTCGCTTGAGCGTACAGGCTCACCGTTCAACTAGAGTCTCTTTAATAATAAGCCACAGGTGCTCCAAGATATAGAGAATAAATTAGTGTGAAATTATGACTTCTAAATGGCAAAAACCATATTTACTGCTTCTCTAGTCTATAAAATAAAATAATAAAATGTCAGTCTGCACAAATATACTTATTAAGACAAACAACACCAGGTCAACCTTCAAGAGAGCATTGTGTAAACGTTTAATGAACCTTTTTTATTCCCCCTCCCTTTTTTTAGAAATTGATTACATGCAACAGTGAGGACGAGGGATTAAGAAGATTTACAGATAAACAGCGATGTTGGCACTTTCAGCCACATTTAATTCAGCAAAACATTTGTGCAACACCAGCAAGCATTAATGCAGCATACTTTGACAGACAGACATGTTCTGTTCAGACACCCTTAAAGGCGGGCATACACGGTGCGATTCTGAAGGTCGGAACATCCTGAGCTCTGGCACATGTCACGATTGAGTTTATCCGAAAGTCGTACGGAGGCAGTCACACACGACACGAATTTACTACGATTTTACAAACTCTGACGTAAGCATTACGTTTCGCGCCATTCATAAAAATATGGATTCTGAGACTAATGAGTCACATGAAAATGGCTAATTGGGCCCAATTTGGACATTTTCACTTAAGGCGGGCGTACACGGTGCGATTTTTGCTGTCGTACGAGCTCGCAGGCGATTTTTTTCTCTAGGGAGAAAATCGCAGATGTTCGCATGGTCGCGGCTCGTACCGTGTGAGAAGAATTACGGGCCGATCCGAGACGTTACGAGCACATCCCGTCCTCCCGATAATTTTCAAACATGTCAAAAATCTGTCGGTTTAAATTCGTGGTGTATGTGCGGTTGAACGAGACGATTTGGCGATCCATCTGAAGTTGACCAATCAGAAGATGACAAAAACAATATAGTCTATAATAATTTTAGTTTAATTATACAGTTTTATTGTATAATTAAATTATTCATTCATAAAGCTGAACAGCCAAATTTGCTGTTCAGCTTTATGAATGAATATGCCTGTTGTATTTCCGGCAAAACGAGCAGAAATTCAGAAATGGCCTACTCCCTCTAATTCTTTATGAAGAACAGAAAGTCCATGCTTTTCTCTGCTTTTCAGCCATTCTCTTTGCCATGTCCTTTGTCTTCGTCGCACCGTGTACGCCCGACTTTAGACAGTAAAGGGTCAGAGGAGGAAAGAGGGGACCACTACTAGAGTCCAGTGTTAACCTTTTTTTTCTAAATAAGGCTGCTTTCTCTTTTAGTTTTACATTTGTTTGGTCTAGGAAGCCCATATTCAAGTATTCAAGCCCATATGCATTGTAAAACACAAATTCTGTCTGACCGCTGGCTGTGTACAAGGTGTTTTTTTATGAGAAAATGTGCCTTTTTGTGTAATGCATATTCAAGTGGCCACGTTTTTGTGTTTGTACATGCAAGTTTGGGTGTGTGTGTGTTGTGGGCTGTGCATTTGTCTCTTTTTGTGACTGGTGCGTTTTGTCCTTACTCTGTTTTTTGTGGAACAATCAGGATTTTTCCCAGTAGCATTGCCCAATATGGTCCCTGGCAATGCAGAACTGTACTATTCCGGAAATCAATAATGAACAAAGGATGAATGAGGCAATTATGATGACAAAAAAAAATGAGCAGAACAACACTGGGCCTCCAGTGGGCTGCTTTTCAAGACTGGCTGGCAGAAGAGAGAAAAAGAAAGTGCATCATTTATACACACTTACTGAACATGACATGACTGACATATGATTGACCTCAAAACCACTCTGTAATCCAACAATATACTATTTTAGTGCCTTCAGAATTCCTGTTTTGCCTTGCATCTGCCTCACATTGTTTCTTTGTTTTTTGTGCATGTTGAAATGCACACACAGAGTCTTGACTGTAAGGACCCTTCCCCTATATCCCTGAGCTATTCTGGGCTCTTCTTGCTGATCTCTTAATAACCCCCTCTCATTTTCTCAATGGGAGAGTCAAAGCGGAAATCAGAACAGTAATCACTCTGAAAGATGTTGGAAGAGAAGCATCATACTTACAGGAAAATGCAAGTGTGTGTGTGTGTGTGTGCATGTGTGTGTTTATTTTCATGTGCACCCCCTGCTGCTGCCCCTCCAAGCACTGTCATTTTCACAGTGGGTTACTGGTGATATGGAGGAAAAGAGGAGAAAAATAAAGAGGAGAAAAGCATAAGGTAGATACAAAGAGAGCATGTGAATGGAAAGTATGATAGGAAAAGCATTGTGGAAGATCACTGGTGGCAAATAACAACTTGTTATTCTTAACTCATTTCCACAGTGGTAGACTCGTGTATGTGTTTGTGTGTGTGGAAAAACTACCACACAAAGAAATGCATTTTCATTTCATTAAGCATGCTGCACACTGTATGATTTTGGCTATAATTTTGCTGTCTAAAACAAATTTCTGCAATCATAAAAGATTTTTTGGATGTCTTAATGAAAAGCGAAAATGCTAAATGTTTCTGAGAGGGTTGTGTTTACAGGTGAGATATAGAATATAAATATAAACACAATAGAATTCAATGGAAAATCTCCAACATGACAGAGAAATACAAACGTGTGTGTGTGTGTGTGTGTGTGTGAGAGAGAGAGAGAGAGAGAGAGAGAGAGAGAGAGAGAGAGAAATGTTAAGTTAAAAATGCTGATATTTGTTTATATGATGTGCAACATAAATATTTCATTATTCACATTATGATTGAACTATCAACATTAGCTTGAATATGCTCTGAAGAATGAGCTGCAGTCCAAGACTTCTGTCTCCCTTTTTTATTATTTTCCAGGCAAAACATTGCCAGCATTAGGGGGAAAAACTGGGTTTTTGCATTATAATTTCACATGGAAATGAGGATGTCAGAATGGACGTGGACTGTGAGCTAAAATGTCCAGTCTGCGCTGTCAATCTGAAGAGGAAAAAAAATCAGACGTTAACCGCTGGCTTCAGCTAGTTAGCTAACTTGAGAATATGTCCACGCTGCGAGGAACACAGGGAGTAGTAAACATCTTATGTTATTGCATGCAGATACATTGCAATACCTTTCATTGACTGCAGTGTCATCCAATGGACACAAATGCTACCAGAGACAATAGCTTGATCAAAGGACATTGAGGAAGCTCAATTTTAAAGCAGTATGCCTAACATCTGACGTGACACTGGGGCACACCTCATAAAACTAGGACTGTCCTGAGTAAACCGGGACATCTGGTAACCCAAGCCTTTAGGCTCCTGTCAGCCTAATTAATCATTTGAATGAATCCAGCCTGAACTTGAATTACTTTTTCACAGCCTATGACAGCTGATATGCAGTATGAGCGAATTGAGAAAGTGGAGGTTTAAGGGAAGTAAGCTACATTAAATTCAGCCTCAGCATCTGACAGAAGCCTGTTGTTCATAGAGTTAAACAAAGATGTATGTGGTTTTATTGGTACACTGTGTAGACCCCTTCAAATAATATGAACGCAAACATACAGTAGCTTCACTCGCAGCCCCAACCCCATCACCTTGACTGATTGATTCCCAGCTCTTTCCTGTCGCATCTACATTGGTGTTGTGGTTCACTACATAATATCGTTAGTGAAGCAAACCAAAGATGACATGCACCAACATTAACAGAAATGAAATGTTGCTGCATGCAAATTTTTATCTCCGTTTCCATTTAGATTTTTCCGTTGGAAGCCAAACCAATTCCATATTACATTACTGGTAGTGGTTTAGCACTTAGTTCTCGAGTAATGCTGTTATGTTGTGTCCTCAGGGGCACTATTTATATCCCAATCTTTCTCTGTCAAATAGACAGTAAACTGCTTCAGTCTTGCTCGGTTGTCTGCTCATGATGTGCTGGGTAATAGGTGTTTTCACTGTCACCGGTTATCATGGCTGTTGACAGAAGTCATAACCCTATCGTGGGCCATTTTCATCATGTCATAAGCTATGTGCAATTGTCAAACCATTGTCTTGTTGTAAAAGTGCATGTCACAGACCAATGTGATCCTTAACTGTTCACCCAAAAATTAAAATTCTGTCATTATTTACTCACATATATTACTTTCTTTCTTCTGTGGAACATAAAAGAAGATACTGTGAGAAATGTTTCAGTGTTCCAAATACATACAGTATCACACACACATATATGAGTAATAAACACAAACATGCTGTGCTAAATTATTCATACATGTCGCCTATTTAAGTATGACTTTTGTTTCTTATGCATTTATTATTATTATTATTTTATTTATTTATTGATTGATTTAATCTATCAACGATTGATACACAGAGAGATTTAAATATTTTATATAAAAACCTCTCAAAGGTTTTATAGTCATCAAAGAATGTTTTGTCACCAAAAAAAAAAAAGCCTTATCACAAACCTGGTTTGAATGGTCAGAGTTATATACAGTAGGTATGATAGGTAAAAAATAACTACGTTTGCAGTATCGTTGTTTTCTGCTTTGTTTTAGCAAAAGTATTGATCTGTTTTGCTGCTCACTGTGCTTCTGTTTTTAAAATAACTGCGTCATCCGCAGCTCGTAATGGTGCTTTAGTGTCTTTAGAGAGAAGCAGAGCACACAGGAAGGGCTTGAATGAAGCCTGTTTGGCTTTAGATAATATATATATATTAGAGGAAATAACACCGAAAGATCATTACAATAAACGACCCTGAGCACTTGTGGTGTGACGCGCTGCTCAATTGATTTAGAAATGGTAAAATGGTGCTGCCATTGCCATTATGCACCATGGTCCAGTTGAAACCAAGCCGACATCTGAATATGTCTTATATGAAATGTCTGAGATTTAAATGTGTCAGTTAATTCAATCAAAAAGTTACTTTATTTTAGGGAATCAACAGATGAACTGGATTTTCCAAAATATTAATGTTTTGGCTTTACCTTCTTGTTTTATCCAGATGTTTTCTCTTCACTTGAACACTTCTTACATCTGCCATGAAATAACAGCACTTTGGTATTCATTCAACTAAGATATTCAAACGTACAGTTCAAGAATGGAAAGCAGAACTCTTGATGTAATTGACTTGCATTTATAGCACCATGTGTGCCCTCTGCGACTGAATGTAACATCCTAATATCCACATGTTTGGGGAAAAAAAACTCTCTCAGGATTCTTTCTCTGTGTCTTACTCTTTTTCTCGTCCTCTGTCACCTCTTCCAGACTCTGGAAAAAGTTCCTCTACCTTGTTTCTATTGACATCCGGTAATCCGTTTACAGCTGTTCACTACAGCTGTGAAAATACAAGAACATTTGCCTCTTTTCCCTCCACACCCACAGACATTAAGAATAAATAAGGCAAGTGAGAACGAATGAGAGGAGCGAGAGAGTTTGACTAATGATGTTTCCGCGTGAGCTAAATTCCCCATTATTGACACAATAGGTAATTATTCCACCTATTCCTCTTCTTCAAAATGAGCAAGAATGTTTGAATTGGATCGTCTCCCACTCACTTGACTGGTGAGGAGTGCCTGAGGACAGCGGTCTCCACGGAGACCACATGGTAACCAGGGTAACCTGGCCTTTGACACTAGATCAGTTTTCAGAGGAAATGGGTCGAACCTTTGGCGCGGAAAGGAGGGTCTCTATTGCCTCTTACATGGTCTGCAATCATGTTTGGTTAACATTACTCACATTAGTTTAACTTCTCAGCATCGTCTGTGTCTTGGACCGTTATTCTGCCCACAGTCCAACACAGAAGCTGTTTCCTCCTTCTCAGGGTGAATCATTCAAGTGCATCCTCACTTTCTTTTTCAGAGGAGCTCTGAACTCTACTCTCCATCTTCGTCAACACTTGGCTTCCTGCTTAAAATGACAACCAAAAAAACTGCAGAAGTAATAATACAGGGAGGGTGCAATTATAATAATGCCCATTGTAGGAGTGGGCGATATACCGATAGACACTTTTTGAGAGATTTTTGACTATCTCTATTACGGTTACACGCTCACATGGCGTTGCTGTGCTATGTGGTCGCGAAAACGTATCAATTGCATGCGTTTTTAAGCATTGCTGTTTAAAAAAAGTGATTTTAAGTCTTTGAAACACAATCAGCATTGAAAGAGAACTCATTTTGCTATATGCACGCGCTGTCTGAGAGTGCTCATAGACTGCGGGAGTAACTGAGTTTTTATGTTTGTTAGTTTTTACACTTGTGTAACAATATATTGGATCCAAGCAGCTCTTAAAGTGACAGCAGTCTAATATTCCTGCTGTCTGTCATTCATGTTAATCAAATAACAGAAAAAAAATATCTCACTGCTCTTGACTAAATCAGTTTTGGAACTTTAATAAGAAGAAATATATTTCATTTACACAGTGAAGAATATGCATTGTTTTTACACATTTTATTACTGTATACAATGTAGCTTTTATTATTACTTTGTTCTACTGTAGGTTTTTTGTCCTGTTGCTTGTAATTAGTTTCTTATTCTTATTTAATTGCTGACTGTTTACTTGTCTTAAGTTAGCTTGAGTTGTTTATTTTGTTTGTTTGTTTGTTTTTTTATTTAGGCTAGTGTTTTTTTTTTGTGATAATGACACTGGTGACAGAATTCTGACATTTTTATGGTATAAAAAATTGTGCTATCATAAAGACCTTATTTAAAGCAAAATAACTATATTGTGATATATATTGTTACTCAGCATCGTCTGTGTCTTGGACCGTTATTCTGCCCACAGTCCAACACAGAAGCTGTTTCCTCCTTCTCAGGGTGAATCATTCAAGTGCATCCTCACTTTCTTTTTCAGAGGAGCTCTGAACTCTACTCTCCATCTTCGTCAACACTTGGCTTCCTGCTTAAAATGACAACCAAAAAAACTGCAGAAGTAATAATACAGGGAGGGTGCAATTATAATAATGCCCATTGTAGGAGTGGGCGATATACCGATAGACACTTTTTGAGAGATTTTTGACTATCTCTATTACGGTTACACGCTCACATGGCGTTGCTGTGCTATGTGGTCGCGAAAACGTATCAATTGCATGCGTTTTTAAGCATTGCTGTTTAAAAAAAGTGATTTTAAGTCTTTGAAACACAATCAGCATTGAAAGAGAACTCATTTTGCTATATGCACGCGCTGTCTGAGAGTGCTCATAGACTGCGGGAGTAACTGAGTTTTTATGTTTGTTAGTTTTTACACTTGTGTAACAATATATTGGATCCAAGCAGCTCTTAAAGTGACAGCAGTCTAATATTCCTGCTGTCTGTCATTCATGTTAATCAAATAACAGAAAAAAAATATCTCACTGCTCTTGACTAAATCAGTTTTGGAACTTTAATAAGAAGAAATATATTTCATTTACACAGTGAAGAATATGCATTGTTTTTACACATTTTATTACTGTATACAATGTAGCTTTTATTATTACTTTGTTCTACTGTAGGTTTTTTGTCCTGTTGCTTGTAATTAGTTTCTTATTCTTATTTAATTGCTGACTGTTTACTTGTCTTAAGTTAGCTTGAGTTGTTTATTTTGTTTGTTTGTTTGTTTTTTTATTTAGGCTAGTGTTTTTTTTTTGTGATAATGACACTGGTGACAGAATTCTGACATTTTTATGGTATAAAAAATTGTGCTATCATAAAGACCTTATTTAAAGCAAAATAACTATATTGTGATATATATTGTTACGGTGAAATAAAGTTACTCATGTCATGATATAAGATTTTAGTCATATCACTCACCCCTACTCATTAGTAGTGTTGGTAAAAAAAAAATTATAGCATTAACATTGGTCTATAACTAGCTGGGTTAACACCGCATTAAATTAAGACACAGAAATAGGAAGCATATATTTCATGGAGTAAAATGAAACGTTGTGAATTTTATTTAGTGTTATTTTATTCATTCATTCGTTAATTTATTCATTCATGTGTATGTTTAAATAGTAATCATTTAAGGAAAAGTCAGAAAGGAAAAATATCATTAAAGAAAATACAGTTTATATGTACAGTTCTGTTTTGGGGTTACATCTGCTGACTGTTTATACATCCTTTCCTCATGTCAGAATGAATGATTCTCTTAAGTCATTGTTCTGGCTCACATAACACAACGTGAAGAAATAGTCCCATTTCCTCTTGCTTTCTGCCTCCATTCTCTGTCCATCCAAATAAATAAGTCTCTCTTCGACCTCTCTGTTTTCATTATTGTCCTGTCTGGAAGTGGAATACTGCAAAATAATCTCGCCATTCTCAGGGTTTAACATGATGGTTCAATAAAAGCTAAACGAAATGGAAAAGCATTTTTTTTTTCCAAACAGAGATTTGCTGATACATAAAGCAAACAGCATTCTATTTCATTTTGGGCAGAGTGAAAGGTCAACCTTTCATTTACCCCAACTTCTATTAACTCCTCTCCTTCTCTCTCTCTCTCTCTCTCTCTCTCTACCACCCCAGTGTTATACCTCTACTGTGTGTGCAGCCATCAGAATTTAAATTGACCATGACTACACACGTCTGTGGCCTCCAAAATAACTGCCACATTTATCCATGAATCATCAGAGTCGAACAACAGCAGCCATTTTATCATTGTGAGGATGCATATTTTGTTCTTTGAGGCCCGATTTAAGCATCTGTATCCAAAGCCATTTTCCCCATTTTAGACATATCTGTGTCAGACAAACAAATTGAAATGACAATTACTCATGCGGCACAATGCTTAATGGATGATGACAGTACAAGTGCAGCTATTCAGACGTGTACCTGTGAATGTGCAGCCGTTTGATTTCACCCACGGTGAGTGCTAGGAATATTACTGGCAAAGTTTGTGTTTGCTTTTTAATCCCCACAATCCTTCAGAGGAGAGAGGTCCTGCATTTACAATAATCAGTCAGACATGCTGAAAAGTTTGAGCATGCACAGCCCGTCCAAAAATATTAGCTAGCGTGCTTCTCTGCCAAGACATACAGAGTCTGGTCTTAAACTATTTGCTTAATGCCTCTGAGATCAGTGCAGCACAGAAAAAGGCGTAAAACATTTCATGATGAAAACTGTGTAGTACAGCATGAGGTTAATAATGTAACTAGACCTCATTCACTGCAATGCTTTATGTTCACCTAAATCCTAGCAGTAGTTTTGATAGTAGCTAAATGGTCACAGAGGGCTAGTCTCGTGTAGGGTTGACCTTTTGCAATCAAGTAGACCTGTTCCTTTATAGTCGTGCCCTTGAGCAAATGACACTTAGCCTCTTGGTGCTACAGGGGTGCTGTTGCTGTAATTAGTGTAGCAGATGATGAAAATTGAAGGGCAAAGTTATAATCTCTGTCTACATATCTCTAACTGAGCTCTCAGTGTGTATGAGGTGGTACTCGGAACCAAGAGTGCCTTCTTACAACTATCATTAAACTCCTTACGATTCCTATCATTAAAATGGACTTAAAATAACTTTTTGACTTATATTTCAGGCTGTAAGAAAGCCTGGATTTTTTTTGCATATATTTACTTGATGAATTTTGTTCTTACAATAGGTACATTGATTAATTAATTTTTAAGTTATATGTGTAAAACTATTCTAAAATTATTTTAAGGGCCTTGAAGGGCCAACCCTTTATATTAAATTTGAACAGTGATTGCTTAGAGTAGCAGCTTTTAAATGAACTACTGTTTTAAAATCCTCCCGTCAAATCTGCTGTAACGTTGTTATCATAACGGAGACAAAGGCACAGATGGCACTTTTTGCACGTTTAAAGTGGTAGGCTGAGATTACTCACTCAGATCTCACTGGAGTCCGAATCAGAGAGCCCCCGCTGAGACGGGGAAGGAGATTAAGCTTTCCCTGTGGAGAATCTGTGCCGTTTTGACCCAAACAGACTGTCTGGAATCGGTGACTACTGCACATATGGAAAAATATCCACATTGGGTCCTTACTGTTATTTGATAGGCATAGGTCCATTAGGTCAGAGAAATTATGTGATTGCTCATCACTGCTTTTTTATAACAGAGTTTTAAGGTTGCAGGTTTACATGAAATCTATGTGTGCAGAAAGATCTGTAGATTTTTGTGTATTTATTTTGATAGTTCGATTATGCTTTCAGTTACCAATAACTGTAGAGTGGAGCACCAAAATGATTTTGTGTTTATTAATTTGTTCACTTGAATCTATTTGTTCTTCCACATGTCATGTATAGTCAAGTCAAGTTTATTTGTACAGCGCTTTTCACGATACAAATAGGGCTCCATAGTGTAGCACTTTCTCAACTCTATTTAACTCATTTTACTGTGTTTTTATTCATATGTGTTTTATACTAACACATTTTAACAGATTTCCTTATAAAATTACAACAGAAATTATGAGGGGAAAAAAGTCTGAAGTCTGATTCTGCTTGTATAAACGCTATATAATACGCTATGGATGAAACAGTATTTGTTTTGAGTATTGTGTGTTTATGAGAAATGGGGAATCACTGCATCATCCAGCGTAATGTAGGTTCTGGCTTCATCTATGCTTATTAATGGAGCAGAAATGATTGACCCAGTATTGACTCTGAAAGGCATTAATTAATCTACCTACATAAATCAGCAATTTTCAAATGCCGCAATTCAACTTCATCTCTCTAGCATTTAAAGAGAGGATCTAAATAAGTTCCTTTCAAGGACTGTCACAGTTCAGCTGAGTTTAGATTATTCCAAGTTTGTCTCCAGGAACATGTCTATATCATTAGTTATATACATTTATTACTGTTGTGGTATCCCACATCTAAACATGACTTTATTTTGCATATTTTATTAGTAAATAAAAAGTAAATGGGATTGGGTCTAATCAGATTGTTTCCCACCACAGTAAACCAAGACTCCAATATATGATGTATTGCTGACCAACTAAGAGACTGAAGGCTATATCAATATATATTAATAATCTTATCAGCAAACTGTTCCCACAGCTAAAATATGATGAGTTATCTTGATATAACACTTTAGAATTAGATGCTTTTTTTCAAGAAGCGCTTTCCAAGAACTACTTTTCTTTCAGATATCCCTTAAAATATAATTTGACTGTAGTAAGAGTGGATAGCCTGAAATTAATATCTACGTACGCTATCAAACTTGACCTTAGACTGAAAAGTTTTACAGCTTTAAAGCTGATGCTGACAAATTGGATCATGTTTGAAGAGCTGACAGCCAAAAAGACATCACTATGGACATGATTTTTTACCCTAAGGCAAGTTTTAATATGATCAAAGACCCTTATACACAATATTAAGCGACAAGAGATAAAGCCATGTCAGTGAAATTTTTTTTTTTCCAGTCACCAGCTGTGACCGTAACAAGCGAAAGGACATTGTTGATCATCAGTCCCACTCCTCATAACTGTACATTATAGGGCTACATCGCTTTGATCAAGTATAATTGCACTGTGTAGAAATTGCAAATTTTTTTTAAGATGCACCTTTTAACACTCTCATGTTAGCCACATCTGCATGCAGTGTCTTAAAGGAAAAACCTACAGTACATGTTTGTGTGTGTGTGTGTGTGTGTGTGTGTGCGTGCACGTTTTTGTGACATATGAAGACACAAATTTGTATAATGACATAGGTATGACATAGGTATTACAAGAAGAAGGTGACTTATGAGGACATTACCCCATGTCCCCATTTTTCAAAATGCTTATAAATCATACAGAGTGAGTTTTTTTGAGAAAGTAAAAATGCACAAAGTTTCCTGTAAGGGGTAGGGTTAGGTGTAGGGTTGGTGTAGGGCGATAGAAAATACAGTTTGTACAGTATAAAAACCATTACGCCTATGGAATGTCCCCACAATTCACAAAAACAAACGTGTGTGTGTGCATGTCCTAATGGGTATACTATTTGCACAATTTAGAGAGCACCATGTACCTATAGACTTTCCATTGCTTATCTTTTCTGTCATCAGATCTCATGTTAACTGAATCTCATCAAACTGTATCTTGTTATGTTGAGGTACAGTATCAGTGAATATTGTATCTCTGGCTAAGAGAATAGATGTCAGATTGTATTGTAATGAAAAGTCTAATTCACAGCCTTGAACTTGGAACATTAAATATCTTCTGATTGGCTGAGAATGTGTCATGTCACACAGTAGTCTCTCTTTCAGGGTGAACAAAGGACTTTTTGCTGGAAATGTGTTGCCTCTTTTCTGGATGGGACATGGTGTTAGAAAACTGATCACTTGATCACAGGATCACCCCTACATTCCCACATATTAACATCATTTAACATTGGTTTAACTACTTATCTTTTTAAGGGTGTGTTTTTTGCAATTTTTCTGCCAACAGTCAAGGTGTATATGATTACACCTTCCTCAGGTCATGATCAGAGAGCCGAGACCCCACAGTGCAGGAAACTGTATAATTGTTGCCAAGCACTGCACCTACAGACAAATGTTACATAGTAGCCCCAAGCACAAAGCTGTGATCATGCACACAGTGTTAGCATTGTTATCCCTTTTCTCCTTTTGTCTTCAGTGTTTTCATGGGTCCTCGTCCCTGGTGTAGGTGTTTGATGTGTGGGCTGTTCTTTAGTCTGAGCTGAGCCATTATGACAGGCAGGAGGGACTTAATAACAGTGCTTTCACCCTAAGCATGCTCCTGACAAATTACCTGTGTGAGACCTGGATTTAGAGAAGGGTCAGTGGAAAGATCACGCTCTCTCTCTCTCACACACACACACACACACACACAAGCACAGACAAACACACATTTCCTTTGTCTCCCTTGAAAAGGGAGTCTCTTCACTGGCCTCTGTCCCTTCACACTATCATGCAGACATAATAGATGCTTAATGTCTATTCAAAGTGTTTGATGTGTATGGGAGAATATTTCCATATTCCACATTTGGAGAGAAATAAAGAGAGAGGGGGATCTGTATATGTGTGATGTCACAAGCGTGCCTATTGGCAGAGCGGCTTTCTTAAAGGGATAATTCACCTAAAATGAAAATTCTATCATTATTTACTCACCCTTACCTTAACCTGTATGCAAAAGAATATTTTTTCACAGGTTTTTTGACTATACAGTGACAGTTCATAGCAATCATGTCAATGTCAATGTCTAAAAAGGACAAAAAGCACCATAAAAGCATTCCTTATATATAATTCATATGCTATATTTCAATACTTTTGAAGTCACTCAATAGTTTTGTGCAAGGACAAAAATGAATTGTAAAGGCATAGTTCACCCAAAAATGAAATAGCTGTCATAATTTACTAACCCTCATGTTGTTCCAAAGCTGTATGATGAGTTTCTTTCTTTAAAAACTCCTAAAAGAAACCTAAAAGAAGATATTTTGAGTAATGTCTCAAGTGTTTTTTGTCAATGGTCAACTCAAAATATCTTCTTTTATGTTCCACAAAAGAAAAGTCAGGTTTGGAACAACATGAGGGCAAGCAAATGAATTCAGAATTCATTTAAGAGTTAATATCCACTCCATTGTTATGTTCACTTAAAAACCACTGAGACTAGATTGAATCACTGAGTTGAACTTGAGTATTGGACAGATTTGTGAATGAATCGTGTTTTTTTGTTTTGTTTTCTTTTGTTTTTTTTAAACCAGTTTTATGAACCGGATCTGCTGGTTTAAAAGAAACTATACACGTTTCCATTTAGAACGACTTCAGAAAGATTAAATGATGACAGACTTGTGCACTATGCCTTTAATCTGTGCCACTGTCTCTTGACCCCACTGTCTGTTGAGGACTCTCACTAAAACAAGCTTCTCTTGTAGGGAATCCTATTTTTCTTTCTCTCTCTGAGAGGTGCATCAAAATTCTAAGCCAGAATGCAAACCCAAGCAGGTCTCGGTTGTTTCAGAAGAAGCTTTCAGCATTCAAACAGCGCTCCACAATTCTCCCCCTCGGCTTTGTGCAGTTGAGTATTGAAAATTTGCCGTTGCCGCAGTCAGTTTTCTTCAAGTCTGTCTTTTGTTCCAGTGGCTGAGCTCAGGTGCACAGAACAGACCTCTCTCACTCTCTCCCCCTCTTCATCTCTCTATGCTTCTCATTTTCCCGCTCAGCACTGACTGGATATCAAACCTGCCAATTTGCATATGAAATTGGGTGGAAAGCAAAATTAGTAGAGGTGCATTGAGTAAAAGCAGTGACACACATGTACACACAGACATGTTTGTCTCTTTCGCTGGCTGTTCTGTTTACAAAGTTCCACTGCACCGAAAGACTCAGCGGAGTGTTTGAATTAGCGACTCGTTCAGAGCTTTGTTGCGTGATGAATATTACTGCTGTTCATTAGCATGAGTAATTAGGTCAATACGATCACGTGGTCTATTTCATGAATGCTGTGTAAAGGTGAAGCATTTAAACATGGCACTTTCAGAGGAATGTTGAGACAAGCGGTATGATTGTTCTCTCATGTTTCTACATAAAGTTGTCCGCATTGTCTTTCATCCAATCATGAGTAGGCATACAAAGCTTGATTCTTCTTAAAAGACACTATGTGACTTGCCTATTGTGAGAGAGGATCCAGTTGGAGATCTTTTAGTAGATTATCTTATAGCCGATTACATGACCTACAGACAATTGCTAAAACCTCATTCTGAAGTGGCAGTCAGACATCATCGCAGATTGGTGATTACGCTCTTAAAGCGCCATTAGCCACCACATTCTGCCCCATGTTGTTTTACCGGCCTCTGTAGCCTCTTCCAGCCCTGCCAGCTCGCCATACTCCTCTGGGACAACCGCAGGATGTTGTTTGATGGCTTTTATCCACAGACCACAAAGGGGGCTCTGTGCTAAACTCTGCGAGTTATTGCTTTAAGAGGGAAGTTTTACAGAGAGGAGATTCTTTCCTTTTTCCCCTGGAGTCTTTGTTTTGGGATGGATAACTTGTTTCACAGAGATCCCTTTGAGAGTCTCTCTGTTTGGCAGTCCCCTTGAGGATCCCTGCTTGTTTTTTCACTGCGCATTTGGTTGAACAACAGCGCCACGTAAAGGTAGTTAGCGGAACTGCATATTACTATAAAGTTCAGTTTATTTGATAAATTCACACAACTCTGGGTCATTCAGAGGCATAGACTTTATTCCGTTTTTTTTCTGACTAAGTGATTGGCTTTGGTTTTGCCTTTATGTTTCCTCTTTATCTTTTATTTGTAGCCTACATGTATTTTTTTTATGTGTTGGGCAACAAAAACACAACAGAGACATTAGTGCACTTTAGCTGAAGGCCCCATGTGGGTTAAATTGTGCGTGTGTCTGAGTGTAATATAAAGTAGTTCACAACTTTACGGAACTTTATATATATATATATATATATGGAGGCACCTTAAATATTGCACAAAAGATATTGCACAAAAAATATTTTATATTGCACATACAAAAATAAAATATTGCACATTCCTTTATTAAAATATTAAATATTAATATAAAATATTTATTATAAAATATATTTGTGCAATATTTAAATATTGCACAAAAATACTTTATATTGCGCATATAAAATAAAATTTAAGATACTTTAATAAAAGGTTTCACTCAGTAAACAATGCTTTACTGTCTAATATGTGTAAACTAACGAACATACATCTTGGCATGCAGTCACTGAAGACCAGGGGCGTCAGACTGGGGGTAAAACCAGTACTGATTACCAGGGCCCCAAAGGAAGAGAGGGCCCTTGAAAAGTATGGAATATATTTTATTTTACCTGGATATTTTCGTTTCCTAATTAAATTTCATAATGAATGTCAGATGAAACGTAAATTTTGTGTATTGGCTGAATAACTTGGTTGATTGACTGACGGTTTCATGATCCCACCCCCCTTGCACACTCCTTTTCCATCCATCTGAGGAAGACAAACTTTTGGCTTACAGCAAGGAGGCGAAGGTCAGTGATGAAAGTGTGGGCCAACACAGATTAATGCAGTCGAGTAAATGACTATTAATGACACCAATTGAAGTCAGTGTTTTTTTGGCAGCTCCAAACCGGTTGCTCACAAGATCATAATGTGTCTTAATTCCAGCTGCATGTTTGTAGCTTTTCTTGTCAGGCTCAACTGCCTGAATTAGTCTTTGTAGCTTTTTCAGTATTAATGATTTAGGTCTCGGCTGAACACCTTGACCAACTGTTCTCAACACATTTCTCACCCAGCTTTGTTTATTGCTCTGCTTTTTGCTCCCGGGATCTTGTGCAACGCCCCTGCTGAAGACATTGTGTGTTTTAGGTGATCTTGGTGAGCTCCAGCATCAGTGAACGTGACCAGATGCTCTTCATCAGCACAGATGAGGGTTCATCCTTCCAACGGCAGCCTGTCTCCTTCACCGTGGATACACTCCTCTTCCATCCATCTGAGGAAGACAAACTTTTGGCTTACAGCAAGGAGGCGAAGGTCAGTGATGAAAGTGTGGGCCAACACAGATTAATGCAGTCGAGTAAATGACTATTAATGACACCAATTGAAGTTTTTTTGGCAGCTCCAAACCGGTTGCTCACAAGATCATAATGTGTCTTAATTCCAGCTGCATGTTTGTAGCTTTTCTTGTCAGGCTCAACTGCCTGAATTAGTCTTTGTAGCTTTTTCAGTATTAATGATTTAGGTCTCGGCTGAACACCTTGACCAACTGTTCTCAACACATTTCTCACCCAGCTTTGTTTATTGCTCTGCTTTTTGCTCTCTAGCATATTGGCATCCTCATTATTAGAGTTATGAGCAGCACTGTTTGGCCTTCGGGCTATGGTTGTCTCTCGCTAAAGAGCATGTTTACATTGTTAACGGCTGGGTGAGCAACGAGGCAAGATCTGTGTGTGTGTGCGTGAGTGTTTATGTGCAGTTGATGAATTGCTAAAACCCCTAGACACTGCTTGCAACACACTGCATTTATCATCTCTGAGATTAAATGGAAAAGACAATGAAAAGTGTGTATTTGTCTGTGTGTGCTGTTATGGTGCAGTTTGATGGGTATTTTCCATGCAAGTGGTGATCAATATATTCTCATTATAGGAATGATCAATTGGGGACAGATGCACACGCGCACACACACACACACACACACACACACACAATCATACTTAACATAAGTGATTTTAATTGGTATATATGGACAGTTTCCCACAACCTAATCGCTATATACAGTATACAATGAATCGCTCATCTAATTCTCATGATCCTGAGAATTTGAAAAAGTGTGTTTTACTCTAATCCAGTTTAAAAATCAATGTTATGACCATTGCTTCAAGCATCCAGTGGCAGTAAATAGTGATTTATTTGTCTTTCTTTATTTTTCAGCTGTATATCTCCACCGATCTGGGTCACAAATGGACTCTGCTACAGGAGCGTGTTACTAAAGACAGAGTTTTCTGGTGATTTCAGGGGCGTCAGACTGGGGGTAAAACCAGTACTGATTACCAGGGCCCCAAAGGAAGAGAGGGTCCTTGAAAGGTATGGAATATATTTTATTTTACCTGGATATTTTCATTTCCTAATTAAATTTCATAATGAATGTCAGATGAAACGTAAATTTTGTGTATTGGCTGAATAACTTGGTTGATTGACTGACGGTTTCATGATCCCACCCCCCTTGCTAATGCGCCAAATGGTTTAGTCCATCTGCACGCAGTTTGTTTATGTTAGTTGAGCATCTGGTGGAGCGCTGTAGAAATGTCTTTCTCAAAGAAAGCCAAATCAGGCCACCAAAAAAGAAAGGAAAGACAGGAGAAGTTAAGAAAACAAAATGAGGGGAAACAATTGGTTACTGACTTCTTTTCAAAGAAAGGTGAGCACAAACTAGAACACGAAATTTATAGTGCTAAACTGCTTGAATATCCCCGCGAATCCGCGATCGTTAGTGCTAAAAATGAACTGAGACAACCCATTGAAAGAGCAGAACATACACTTTCAGATGGCAATTTGGTTATACATGTAAATCTCAGGTAAAGGCTACATAAATAAACTGTACACTAACAATGCTGTTTGCATACAACACACCATTATAATAGCGTAATTTTGAAACATGTTTAATTTTAAATTAATAGGCTATAATATCTAAAATTAGCAATAGTAGGCTAATCAGTGTCATAGGTAGCTTGTTAGCTCATCGGTAGCTACAGGTGAAACTCGAACAATTAGAATATTGTGCAAAAGTTCATTTATTTCAGTAATTCTAATATATAATATAGTTAATATATTAATATATTGGTATAATGGTATAACTAATATATTATATAGACTCATTACATGCAAAGTGAGATATTTCAAGCCTTTATTTGTTTTAATGTTGATGATTATTTATGGCTTACAGCTTATGAAAACCCCAAATTCAAAATTTTGCCTTTTTTCTCCAGATAGTGAATAACTTGGTTGATTGCACTGACTAGTGACACAGGTTTGTTTGTCTTTTATTATGAATGGAGCTTTTTGTTAATGTACAAAACTAAAACGGCATGTTTAAGATTTAATTTATGCCTTGAAGTAATGTAGCGTAATAAAAATAAATGTTCTCTCAATTAAAATTGAGACTATATACCAGACTATGATAAGAAAGTCTGAGATGATGACTTAAGCACGTATGGCATTAATATTAGGCTACCTTCAGTGGCATTTACTGAGAACACTCCAATGTCATATAAGCTATCTGTTCCCTTTGTCTTGTTCATTCTGCAAATAAAATATGACTGAATCAAGTCTTGTTTGGTTATCATACAGTACGCAGTTTGTTCATGTAGGGTAGGGATTAAAAAACTAAAATAGTATGGGGGGGGGGCATGGGGGCCCATCAGGACTGCCTATGCATAGGGCCCGGGATCTTGTGCAACGCCCCTGCTGAAGACATTGTGTGTTTTAGGTGATCTTGGTGAGCTCCAGCATCAGTGAACGTGACCAGATGCTCTTCATCAGCACAGATGAGGGTTCATCCTTCCAACGGCAGCCTGTCTCCTTCACCGTGGATACACTCCTTTTCCATCCATCTGAGGAAGACAAACTTTTGGCTTACAGCAAGGAGGCGAAGGTCAGTGATGAAAGTGTGGGCCAACACAGATTAATGCAGTCGAGTAAATGACTATTAATAACACAAATTGAAGTTTTTTTGGCAGCTCCAAACCGGTTGCTCACAAGATCATAATGTGTCTTAATTCCAGCTGCATGTTTGTAGCTTTTCTTGTCAGGCTCAACTGCCTGAATTAGTCTTTGTAGCTTTTTCAGTATTAATGATTTAGGTCTCGGCTGAACACCTTGACCAACTGTTCTCAACACATTTCTCACCCAGCTTTGTTTATTGCTCTGCTTTTTGCTCTCTAGCATATTGGCATCCTCATTATTAGAGTTATGAGCAGCACTGTTTGGCCTTCAGGCCATGGTTGTCTCTCGCTAAAGAGCATGTTTACATTGTTAACGGCTGAGCGAGCAACGAGGCAAGATCTGTGTGTGTGTGTGTGTGTTTGCGCGTGTGTGTTTATGTGCGGTTGATGAATTGCTAAAACCCCTAGACACTGCTTGCAATACGCTGCATTTATCATCTCTGAGTTTAAATGGGAAAGACAATGAAAAGTGTGTATTTGTCTGTGTGTATTGTTATGGTGCAGTTTGGTGGGTATTTTCTATGCAAGTGGTGATCAATATAATCTCTTTATAGGGATAATCAATTGGGTACAGATGCATACACACAAACACACACTCAACATATGTGATTTTAATTGGTATATATGGACAGTTTTCCACAACCTAATCGTTATACAGTATGCAAGGAATCGCTCATCTAATTCTCATGATCCTGAGAATTTGCAAAGTGTGCTTTAATCTAATCCAGCCTAAAAATCAATGTTATGACCAGTGCTTCAAGCATCCAGTGACAGTAAATAGTGATTTATTCGTCTTTCTTTGTTTTTCAGCTGTATATCTCCACCGATCTGGGTCACAAATGGACTCTGCTACAGGAGCGTGTTACTAAAGACAGAGTTTTCTGGTGATTTCTTTTTTTCTAAATTCATCCTACAATACTTAAAGGAACCTCATGTTGTTTCAAACCTGTATGACTTTCTTCTGTGGAAACAAAATCTACTGTGGGGATGAGGGGCTGTAAAGCTTCACACAAAAAAAACATTTCAAAGGTGGTCTGTAAGAGAGTAAAGATGACTAAAATATGAGCTGTTATTCACTTAAAATGTTGATTGGCGACCATGGTCATCATTTACTTTAATTGGAAAACAGCAGCATTGACATTCTGCTAAAAATAACTTCTTTTGTATTCCACAGAAGAAAGTAAGTCTGGGTGTAAGTACTGGTTTGTTTTACTTTACATTGCCCTCTGAGACTTTCTTTTTAATCTTTTCCCCCTCTCCGTTCCCTCCTTCTCTTCTTCCACCTTCTTAGTGGAATTCAACCCCTTCTTTTATTTTCCATTCCTTCGCTCCCTGGTTATGGTTCACTGCTATCACAGCTGGGATTGAAATCCTGTACAGAAGTGATTTATTTCTCCACCCCAACCAGTCTTTCTGTCTGACCCTCTCTTTTTCTTTTTTGATCTCTCTTTCCTGATCTTTTGCTCCCTTCTGCTTGCGTGCCATCCTCCCAGTGCACTTTACCAGATTCACAACACGCGAGATACAATTCTGTATAGTTTGTCTGTGGTTGATTGGGATAAAAGATGAAAAAGTCAGCTCCCTGTCAGCATCTGCCATAATAAACCCCATCCAGCACATGTTTTATTTGGCTGGAGGTTTTACAATGACACTGTAAATCTGAAGCTGTTTTTACTCGATTCCTCAGCAGCAGGGGGTTGATAAGGGTCGTACCCCTTCCCTCTCTACTGTCTCCAAACCTCTTTAAAACATCTCAGAGAATTGCCTCAGAAGACGTGACAGAATCAGTTCATAGTGAGGGTTGTGGCTCTCTCGTCCTCCCCGTCTGCTTCCTTGCTCATAAAACAAAAGAAGGGGAGGTCTGGGAGGAGAGAGCATAAATCAGCGTGACTTTAATGGACAGGGATGCTGTCTGGGAGGGTGGTCCGTACCGTGTGGTCAGGAGAGGAGTCTTGAGCTCATTGCAACTTATTATGTGATGTTGAGACATGACGGTCAAGTAATTCGCTATAAATCAATGTAGAGCAAGATTATGTAGCTATTATGCTGCTGTAAATATTTACATGTCATAAAGCATTGATTTAGAAATATCACAGGCATTTAGAACAATTATCTCCAGCTGAAATGCTGAAAAGCACGCTGTCAGATATAGACATTAAAACGCATGTTTTTCCCCCCAAACTAGTTAAGCACAAACCTCGCCCAGCAGCCGATTCTAAAGATTTCATTGATCTTGTCAATCAAAGTCCTGATTGCCCACACAGAGCTGAAACAACAACGAACCCCCAACCTAAACCCAAATCTTAACCATTAGCAGGACATCCCATTCCTAACAGATCGGATTCATCAGTGTAATTGGTTCCACTTTATTTTATGTGGCCTTAACTACTAGGTACTTATGTCAAAAAATAAGTACAATGTACTTATTGTGTTCATATTGTATTGCAAAACACTTCTGCTGCTATTGAGGTGGGATACGGGTAAGGTTAGGGACAGGTTTGGTGGTATGGGTAGGTTTAAGGGTGGGTTGAGGTGTAAGGGATGGGTCAGCAGTGTAATTTTAAATATAATTACATAAATTAATTACAGATGTAATTACATGCATGTATTTTTTAAATATTACATATTAATAATATATTAATAGTACAATGTAAAAACATGTATGTAGACAATAAGTGCATTGTATTAATGATTAATTTAAATGGAAGCGCATAATAGTTAAGGCCCCCTAATATAAAGTGGGACAGTGTAATTTCTGAACTCTGAATGAAATGCCTTAAGTCTGAACTTTTTGTGACAGTTAACTGAGTGATTGAGTTGACCAATAAAAACTGCTGTGGAAGGAATTTGGAACTTAACTGGTTTGGGGAAAAATCATGCAAAACAACACACATTCTTAAAAGGTTCTGTTAATTTCCTGCTTGTTAAAATGCTTGTAAAATAATGTAGGTTTTGTGCAGGTTTACTGAGCTAGAACTTCCCTGAGCAGTTTAGTAACCTCCAAACAATTGTGTTTAACACAACTAGACAAAAGACAGCAAGCTGTCTGCATTCCTTGAAACCAAGGACTTTCTATGTGTCTGTATGGTTGAGAAGGTTCTGCTAATGGGATGTTTTAAAGGGATAGTTACTCCAAAAATGACATCCATTCTGTCATTTATTTACCCACAATTATTTCACTTTTTTCTTCTGTGGAACAGAAAATGTGAAATTCTGAAAAGTGTCACTGTTTTTGTGTGTGATTACAAGCATTAACTCTTGAAAGCTTTCCATTTTTTGTTAAATCAAGTCATTGGAACAACATGAAGGTGAGCAGATGCAGAAAGAATTGCAATTTTGGAGGAGTGAACTATCCCTTTAAGATGTCCTTCTGTGTGTGAGTCGTTCTTGTTTGATCCTCTCAATGTGTTGCTAAACTGTATGCTTTGTTTAAGGGCCGTGACGGGGGTGGATGTGGATCCTGATTTGGTTCATATGGAGATTCAAGACATCGGTGGTGGTAAGGGAGCTCATGTGTTTATAGAACAGTGCATTTCAATTCAATTTTACATACTGTATCAAACCACTGCGAACAAACCTCTTTCAGAGAAATTCCTCCTGGCTGAGCTGTTTTGTAAGGCTTGTGTGTTTGTGTGTGTGAAAGAGACCAGGCGTACAGATGCAAACTGTTGCACAGAGCTCTATCACACTCAAGCCAGTGAAGGTTAAACGTTGCCTGACAGTCACATTGCAACCTACAAACACATACACTCAACCCCTAAGGGAGGTGAGAGATGTGTCTAACTAGTATAAAAATCACACTGGACACACAAATCAAGCCCTTCTTCTGATAAATGAACTTTCAGTTGTGGTTTATCTGTTGGGCTTGTGTCACACTGACAGATGCAGACCTCAAGTGTTTTTTCTTCAGCTCAGTGGCTCCTTCAACCTCTCATAGGATGTGTGTGTGTGTGTGTGTGTGTGTGCACGTCTGACCTTGTGTGACAGAAGACAGAAGCAAAGCGCTCAGCCATTCTAATTGCTTTTTAATGAATTTCTCTGCTGTACTGCTTTGATTAACCATTCGTCCTCTTCAGTGAAGTAGTCTGCCCATTTGTTTGCCTAAAATTAATAACAAAAAATAAAACCACAGAGAATGAGAGGAAACAACATTATGAGAATAGCAATTAAGTTCCCCACTTTGATATGTAATTTTTGGCCATGATTTTTGGAGTATGCATTCTCCTCTAATATTTTCATCATTTTCCAATTGGTTGTCATTTTTTATGCACGTTTGGAGAATTGATGAGTGTGTGTGTGTGTGTGTGTGTGTGTGTGTTTTGTAGAGGTTGCTGAGCCAGCTATTGTGTGAGATTCTAAACAGAAAGGCCATTGCTACAGGGCACCTCGGCACTGTTTTCCCATAATTAATTTCCTGCCATTCTGGAGCAAAGCAATGTGCCCAGTGAGGATCAGCTTCAGCTAATTTTGTTAAGAGCTCCATGTGTTTTTTTTGTTGCAGATATCTTTCACTCCATTCACCTTTGGAATGGCTTCCAAACACTCACTTACAAAAGCTGTATGATCAGACATAGAAATGAAATTCCTTTCAAAGTTTTGAAAGTCAAATTGTTACCTTCACTTTTCCTCTAACCCTTTTATGTGTGTGTTTTCTGTCTTTCACCAGGATACCTTTATGTTACATGTCTCATACAAAATTGCTCTGATAAAATGGTGACAGCACAGTTCTTGGGGAAGATTGACCACAATTCCCTCTCAGTGCAAGATGAATACATATTTGTGAAGGTAAAATGATGTGGTGCATATCTTTACATATGATGTATGTACATATTTATTCAGACAGATCCATTCAGACATTAGAGAGTTTAGCAGATTATCACCTTATATATTATATATTATATACACATTATACACTAACATCAAAAATTCAAGGTCAGTAAGTTTTTTTTAACGTTGTCCCTTATGCTCACCAAATCTGTAGTTATCAAAAATAAATCAATATTGTGAAATATTATTACAATATCATTACAATTACCATTTTAATATATTTTAAAAATTTACTCAAGGTCTTCAGTGATGCATGATGTTTTATTCCAATATGCTGATTTGATGTTCAAGAAACGTTTCTTATTATCATCAATTTTGAAAATTTTGCTGCTTAGTATTTTTGTAGAAATATATTGTTCAGGATTCTTTGAATATTTTTGATGAAAATTCAAAGTAACAGCTTTTATTTGATATACAATATAAATTGCTTTACTGTCACTTCTGATAAACACAATGCTTTACTGGCACTTTTAACCAGGTAAAATAAACCCTGGTCAGGGTCTTGTATTTCCTTAAAAGGGTTTATTTTGTGATAATGATCGTCTGAATGCACATCATGTCACTTATTACAAGACTGCTTGCCAGGTAAATAAATGGACTTTGAGTTTTTATTAACTAACACAGCTATATACTGTAGGGAATCTGTTGCCAGGGACAACAGTCAGTTACACAGTTTAATAATTCAAAAATAATAATGATTCATAATACAAAAATAACTGTATGTTATGATTGACCAATCAGAATCAAGTATAGCGAGGACCATGCTCCTGCAGGTCTCTAGGTGTTTAACCAACATTAAAAGCATGACCATCAGTTAACCTTGTTACTTTGGTTGATATAAAAAAAAAAAAAACTGATAAGTGAGACCTGTTAGTCCTCGTGGCCAGTTCACAGCTCAGTGAATGCTTTTAGAAGTGCAGTCCTGGGATTTTCTTTAACAGCGTGACAGTCCATTTTCACATGTAAAGGCTGATGACGTCTCTCATCTCCAAAGCAAATACTGCCACAGCTTAGCATTTTAGATGCTGGGATATTTTCAGGCTTTTATTTTGCTTTTGAGGAAAATTTCTCACATTAGGGTACTGAAGTGAACAATAGGCCCAATTAAGATGCAATGTAAGAATTGATACGTTTGTTTACACATTGCTTGTCAGGATATAGGCCTACATAATATACATACACACATATATATATATATATATATATATATACAGTGGGTACGGAAAGTATTCAGACCCCCTTAAATTTTTCACTCTTTGTTATATTGCAGCCATTTGCTAAAATCATTTAAGTTAATTTGAGCTTGTACCCTTCATCTTTGTGCCTAAATTAATGCGACCCACTTTCACTTTATCGGGAAGAGCAACATGGTGACAAACTCCCCCGTCCTGACCCAGTCATTGCCACAGCGCCCGGCTGTATGCATCTAAGCTACCAAAACTGAGGAGCTTAATGTTGATTCGGTATTCTTTTAAGGCAAATCAGAAGAGCTAATTATAGGATGGATTCATTAATTGTTCATGCTTTCATTTCATCTAAATCTGTCCCTACACAGTTCATGTTCCAACTCAGTTCTTCACAGCAGCTCAAAATAAACTTTTCATTTCAAAGCAACTAAATATAATCATCATGGATTCATATGCAGCTCTTTTTTGTGGTGGTTTTATGTAAGCACAAGTGAAAGCGTTCAGCTTTTCTGTCTCTCTTCACACAAAGACACAAGCCCGAACTAATTATGATGTTAATTATTTGTACCTGCTGAGAAAACTGAAACTGTCATATGCATTGAACTTATTTCACTTTTATCTTTACATGAGGTTCTAATCTTCTTGTGTGGTAAGACACCCGGTTCAAGAACCCAGAAGAGAGCAGGAGTGTGTGAGAGAGGTGGGGTTGGCTGATGTTGTGCCCATATTTTCCACAGTGAATAATTGAAAACCTTTTGAAAAATGCAAAACCCAATTCCAGTATGCAGTCTCAGATCTCTCCTGAAGTTCCTTTCTTTACGTTATGGATTAATCATGGTCCATGGCTCCAGTGGGACGAATTGTTTGTTGTAACACACCTAGGGTACTAAATGGCTAAGTGCCACTTCTCTTTCTTTCTTTTTTCCCTTTCAACCTTTGTCTTTCTGATTTCAAAGCTCTTCTCAACTGATTTTTGTTTGTTTATTGTTTTAGAAATTTGCATGAAGTAAAGCTTGCTATATCTGAAGAACTAAAGATGAAGAAAATGAATAAGCTGCTTTTTATTAAAAAGGGGGGAGTGTTCACCCATAAAATGAATATTGTATCATCATTTACTCACCGTCATGTAGTTCCAAACCTGCATGTCTTGATACCTGAGGAACACAGAAAGGTTGATTAAATGATGCCAGAATTTTCAGTTTTGGGTTGGCTGTCCCTTTAAAGAAAAAGTGTGCCAGTCTGTTTTAGGAGTGAATCAGCCCATCTTAAATGAACAAATAACATTATCGTGTCAAATTTCTGTAGACACATTTCAATCAACTTGATCTCCAATCATTAAGTGCACTTGAGAAACGCTATTCTGAAAAAATTTACTTTGTAACGCATCTGTAATTTTTCAAGCCTGCTTTAAATGTTTCAGCTTAGATAAATGTTGGTATTTTAATCCAACTGCAATCGCCCCTGAACCACACAAAATCACTTAAAAAGGCCCACTGTTCTTTTACTTGAAGCAGACTGGTGAATAGAAACAATACTATTGATTTTGGCCAATTAAGACCTGTTTCTCCGCTTCAAGAATGAAACCGCATGACCAGAATTCAAATGCACCACTATTGGAGCACAATGAATCCACCAGACACAGAGAAAAAGCAAAAACTTCTGCTGTGTTAATAATAATATGCCATTTCATTTCTTTCTTTCTTTTTTTCTATACAGATTTCCTGTCTTTCCATCCATCCATTCGTACTGTTACCTATCCCATCCTTCTTAGACACTCAGTCAGCCTGCTGATAATGCACTCAGGGATTGTGGCTGTAGGCAGAGACACAAATGTTCTGCAGCTGTGTCATGGCTGATAGGGGTCCTGTGCCTGCTGTCAGAGACAGATGGATAGTGCTGTCTTAAGTTCTGATAGTGCTGTTATCAGTAATGGGGACCTGAGTGTCCTGTCACACAGTATGATAGACAAAGACAGGACCTATCCAGCCAGTAGAATGTAAGACTTAAAAAGAAAACGCAAGTGCTTCACCTATAGCTTCCTGTTCTAATCCTCTTACTCTGTTGTTCTTGTTGCTGTTTGTGTGCTTGTTTAGATGATCTTATAATCCACGTTTAAAACTTCCACTCTCTCCAGGGGAACTTTCAGCAGCTGTGTTTCACAGCGATGACTTCATTGTCTTGTGTAAGCCTTGGTGGGAAGATGACCTCATCGTTAAAATTTTAATGCACAACTAACTAAAAGATGATGAGCTGTTCATATTTGACCTCAAATCAACAGCCAAGAATTACATTGCAGCTCTAGACAAGAGGCGTGTTCAGTACCATATCCAAATCTGATCGAAAAATTACATAGCAAACGTGGAAGCAATCAATCAGCTATTACGATTTGTGATTGCTTGTCTCCAGATGTCATCATGAACCTCCTGACAACTAAGGATGGTAAAAGGGTAAATTCGATTTGAAATAATGTCTGTAAAAGCCATGTACACATTTGCAGTCCCCTCAATATAAGAGCTTCTCTGAAATTAAATATTTGCATTCATTTCATCAGAATAGTCTAAGCCTTCTGGGGAAATTGGTACTTTTCAGAAGTGTTTGTGTGTGGATATAGAAAGATATTTTAGGAAGGAAGAGAACACAGGGATGAAACAGGATTAGAAGTCTCTATAACAGTGAGTTGGAAGAGTTGTTCATGAAGTTTTTTTTTAGACTTTCTTTAAGCCAAGACTTTCCAAGTTGGGTCATTGATCATAATAAGCTGGAATTGTGAATGTTGATGGTACCATTTAGTTTGCATGCATTTTGTGTTTTGATGAAAAATAGTGATAAATCTTGCCAGAAAACAACTCATTTAGGCGGGTTATGAGGAGACAGACCAGACCACATTTTCCGTCATGCTCTGTGGCACCACAAGAATTATAAAATAGACAGATGCAGCGTCAGTTATACAACTAATGTGCATCATTATGTTGCATTAGAAAAGCCTCCTGTCTTTTTGGGAAGTGAAAAAGACAGAGAAATATGAAATTGTCTGGCTATTTAATTCTAACCAAAAATCTTTTTAATTCTTACTGAAATTATTTGAATCATGTCATAATAATTGACTTTAATGAAGCTGATATAAGACACACTATTTATACTGCACATGTAGTATGGATATATTACTCAGAAAGCCTCTTCATCATTCTTTATATAGAAGCTGCATGTACAGTAAAGATACGTTGGTCCATATGCACATGCACACACACAAGTAGTTACAGATGCTTCTTTAAGTGTGTTGCTTTATCCTTATCTGCCCTATTCCATCCTATAATTCTCAGAGTAAACAGGTGTTGTGTAACTGACCTCTCACAGAGGGGGTTCAGTGCTTCTAAACTGCTGTTAGTGGGACATAAGTGAGAAATAGCCTTAGAATTTGGTCTCTGAAGCACATTAAAGCTACACAGCGCTTCAGGGACTTTGCTAGCTCTTCACTTAAGTTCTTATGAATGAATTCAGCTGGGGGCTTGAGCTTGTACCCTTCATCTTTGTGCCTAAATTAATGCGACCCACTTTCACTTTATCGGGAAGAGCAACATGGTGACAAACTCCCCCGTCCTGACCCAGTCATTGCCACAGCGCCCGGCTGTATGCATCTAAGCTACCAAAACTGAGGAGCTTAATGTTGATTCGGTATTCTTTTAAGGCAAATCAGAAGAGCTAATTATAGGATGGATTCATTAATTGTTCATGCTTTCATTTCATCTAAATCTGTCCCTACACAGTTCATGTTCCAACTCAGTTCTTCACAGCAGCTCAAAATAAACTTTTCATTTCAAAGCAACTAAATATAATCATCATGGATTCATATGCAGCTCTTTTTTGTGGTGGTTTTATGTAAGCACAAGTGAAAGCGTTCAGCTTTTCTGTCTCTCTTCACACAAAGACGCAAGCCCAAACTAATTATGATGTTAATTATTTGTACCTGCTGAGAAAACTGAAACTGTCATATGCATTGAACTTATTTCACTTTTATCTTTACATGAGGTTCTAATCTTCTTGTGTGGTATCTTTCTGCTTCTCTGTTTTTGTCTTTCTGGGCAGGATGTGCAAATTGTGAGTACAGACGAGAATCAGGTATTCCTGGCTCTGCAGGAAAGATGACATTCAATACCGGACGAGGGAAACTAAACAGAAAAGAGCTTAAGAAGGGAACTTAACGAGGGAATTAATCAGACACACCTGAATCAATGAACAAACACCTGGGAACAATAGAACACAATCAGGGAACAGGAACAGGAAAGAAACCAAGCATGGGCATAAACTGAATAATGGAGCATAAATGGAGCACGTGGGGGAGGAAAACACAAGACACAGGACTGACAATATTGCATAAAAAAAACTTCTTGTCATTTTGGGAAGTGAAAAAGACAGAGACATATGAAATTGTCTGGCAAATCTATTTAATTCTGACCAAAATCATTTGAATGCACATCATGTCATAATAACGATTTTTGAAACCCATTAGTAGAAATTTCCAGGATTACTTTATTGAAGCCTCTTGGAAAGTTTTCTGTGCCTAAAATCATTCTTTATATAGAAGCTGCATGTACAGTAGAGATACGCAGTGTGTTTTGGTCCATATACACATGCATACACAGAAGTAGTTACAGATGCTCTTTAAGCGTGTTACTTTATCCTTATCTTCCCTATTCCATTCTTTAATTCTCAGAGCAAACAGGTGTTGTGTAACTGACCGCTCACAGAGGGGTTCAGTGCCTCTAAACTGCTGTTAGTGGGACATAAGTGAGAAATAGCCTTAGAATTTGGTCTCTGAAGCACATTAAAGCTACACAGCGCTTCAGGGACTTTGCTAGCTCTTCACTTAAGTTCTTATGAATGAATTCAGCTGGGGGCTTGAGCTTGTACCCTTCATCTTTGTGCCTAAATTAATGCGACCCACTTTCACTTTATCGGGAAGAGCAACATGGTGACAAACTCCCCCGTCCTGACCCAGTCATTGCCACAGCGCCCGGCTGTATGCATCTAAGCTACCAAAACTGAGGAGCTTAATGTTGATTCGGTATTCTTTTAAGGCAAATCAGAAGAGCTAATTATAGGATGGATTCATTAATTGTTCATGCTTTCATTTCATCTAAATCTGTCCCTACACAGTTCATGTTCCAACTCATTTCTTCACAGCAGTTCAAAATAAACTTTTCATTTCAAAGCAACTAAATATAATCATCATGGATTCATATGCAGCTCTTTTTTGTGGTGGTTTTATGTAAGCACAAGTGAAAGCGTTCAGCTTTTCTGTCTCTCTTCACACAAAGACACAAGCCCGAACGAATCATGATGTTAATTATTTGTACCTGCTGAGAAAACTGAAACTGTCATTTGCATTGAACTTATTTCACTTTTATCTTTACATGAGGTTCTAATCTTCTTGTGTGGTATCTTTCTGCTTCTCTGTTTTTGTCTTTCTGGGCAGGATGTGCAAATTGTGAGTACAGACGAGAATCAGGTATTCCTGGCTCTGCAGGAGTGGTATCAAACAGACATGTACAACCTCTACCAGTCAGATCCACAAGGAGTCTATTACTCCATTGTGTTGGAGAACGTCCGCAGCACCAAGCAGCCTGAAGAGAATGTCCTCATCGACATCCTAGAGGTCAGCATTTCACCCCACAATGTACTTGTGTAAAACAAGGCAGTGTGGGCTTCACATCCTACCTTCTGCATAATGAACTAAACATAGTTTAACTGTTGTAAAGTTCACATTGTTAGAGACCTTTACCTATAACACTTCAAAAAAACACACACACATAAAACTGAAGTGTGACTGCTTGTGATCTAGTAACTCTGCCTTCACGCATTTATTATTTATTGCCAGCAGCATGTTTAAATAAATGAGTGATTCTAGAAAGCTGATGTTCCTGTGCTACTGAAGCAAGTTTGATCTAACACATTGGACAGTTTCTTAGACAGTTGTGACTTTGCCATAATTTGACTTGCTAGTAATATTTTACAGCTTCTTTACAGGATCTGGGAGATACTGAGGAATATCACATCCTTTGGTTGTGTGTGTGTATGTTTTTCAGGTTCGTGGCATCAAGGGCGTATTCTTAGCCAATCAAAAAATAGATGGAAAAGTGATGACTCTCATTACCTACAACAAAGGCAGAGACTGGGAACCACTGGCTCCTCCCACAACTGAAATGAATGGCAAACCTGTCAGCTGCAAGCAGGTAAATAAGACTGTTCATTCCTTAATCCAGCTTTTCAGATGGTATTTTGCATTTCTATGTATCTATCAGTGCTAAATTAATTTTAGTCTAGCTTTCATGCCCATTTTTTTTTTTTTTTCAAAAGTTAAGCAGAATAATGACAGTTTTTTTGTCATTATTTTTAAGCCCCTTTTTACCTTTCAGTTATGATTTCCCAAACATATTACTTACATATGATATTTATAAATATAGTACCGTGCAAACATTTGGGGTTAGTAAGATATTTTTTAGAACAAAAAAAATTGAATACTTTTTATTAATACCTTTATTCAGCAAGAATTCAGGTAATCAAAAGTGACAGTAAAAACTTACATTGTTGCAAAAGATTTCTATTTCAAATGCTGTTCTTTTGAACTTTATATTTATCAAAGATTCCTGAAAAATATATAACGTTTCCACAGTAATATTAAGATGCACAATTGTTTTCAATACTGATAACAATAAGAAATGTTTCTTGAGCACCAAATCAGTATATTACAATGATTTCTGAAGGATCATGTGACACTAAAGACTGGATTAATGACTGCAGAAAATTCAGCTTTGCTATCAAAGGAATAAATTACATTTTAAAAGATTAAAATAGGAAAATTGTAATAAAATTCACAATATTCCTCTTTTACAGTATTTTTGCTCAAATAAAAGCAGCTTTTGTAAGCAAAAGACACTTCTTTCAAAAACATGAAAAAACTCTTACAGACCCCTTTTAAATGGAAGTGTACATGATATACCCACAAACTAAAAACTACAATGCAGACCTTGATTTAAATATACAGTAACTGTGCAGATGTCGTTCATTGCATATTCATACTAACAAAATCGTGACTTTATTTCATTATACATCTACAGATATATATCCAGCCCACACTCTGCTTTTTTCCTGTTCAGAATGATTGTACCGCAGCTGTCTCACAGACACAGACGTGAAGTCATTGACCCCTCGATCTGACTCATCTTCCGCTGTTTGTGGTTGAGGGTTGGTGTGCAGAGCAGGCATTGGTTCTGCTGCTGTCTCATTAGACAAAAGAGAAAAAACGATCTGAATCATCAATCCACACACACACACAGCTAGAGATGATATGTATCATTATAAATGCCCATTTTAAACACTGTGACTGGTAGCTGGCCATTAATTAAGACACAGATATGGTTTCTGGCATACATGAGACAAGACAAGACTATATATAAATCACAAGTTGAAAGGACATGTATCGACTTCTCTCTCCTTTCCTGTCTGTCTAGCCAACCCTTCTCACATCTTCATCTCCCAGCCGTCCATTTGACATGTCTTTTTTCTCATTGTTCTCTTCTCCTCCTCATTTATCAACACTCTCTCTTCCTTCCTCTCTCATTTTTTTTGTCATTTTTACTGCTCTTCTCATTTTTTATTGCCACCCTGTTGAGGTTTTTGGCACCTTAAATATGCTTTAAATTCATGCTCTGATTCATCTTTTATCCGGAACATTATGTAGTACGACTTGTGAAGTGATTTTAAATTATGGGCTGCTTACTGTAGAACTTAGACTGTTATTTGTGTGTTAATGCAAGGTGGTTTTGTGTGTTTGTCAGAGAGTCTAGATTTTCTACTAAGTGCACACCTTATGTAAAACACTGGTTGGTGGTATATCTATTGGGTAATAATCACCAAAGTACAAAAAAAAAAAGTCAGAGAGAGTTAAATTTTTCTTTGCCTCTGTTCCTCTTCCTAGCCTGACTGTCACCTCCATCTCCACCTGCGCTGGGCTGACAACCCTTACGTATCTGGAACGGTCCACACTAAAGATTCTGCCCCAGGTCTCATAATGGGTGCAGGTCAGTCTTCATGACCACTGTTACACATCAGCACTGTCACCATGAAGCTCTGTACTCCTTTTCAATTACAAGAGCTAATTATATTCCAGATCCAAATCTGCACTACTGCATGCTTAGGGAAACTGTGATAGTGTGTACAAAGAAAAGAAAAAAAAGGAAAGGAATGCTGAGAAATATTTTAGGAGGGGAAAATGAATGTGATGTACCATTTCTGAGTGTTGTGCAATGCCATTGAGCCCACACTGAGGCACAAAAGGAGGCAGGCACAGATATATGAAATATTTGCTCTTTATTGCCACAGGGTTCATGGGGAATTGAGGAAGACAATACATTAATGTTCTTGAATCCAAGGCTAGAGCTATTGCCAGTTCACAAGGTCATCAAGTCTGTCCATTCCCTCAGGGTTACAGACATGTAACATACACACACACACACACACACACACAGACAGTGAGTATGTTTACATGGACAACAATACTCCGATTTTAATACGATTAAGACAATACTCTGATTAAGAATCTACCATGTAAACAGAGATTTTTGATTACCTTAATCCGGCTAAAGTCATATTCGAAGTAAACAGAAATCGAATTAAGACATGTGGAGTATTCCTATTTTAGTCGCATTACTGAAGTTTAGTATAGACATGCACACACCTTAACGGGAACATGAAAGGAATATTCTAAAAGCAACTCATGTAAACACTATAATCATAATATTGGCTTATTTAGAATAAGGTAAATAATTAGATTACTGATGTCCATGTAAACGTAGTCAGTGTCACAGTGGCTTTTTCAATCTTGACTTATTTCTCTTACTAACAAACACATGAGCAGTCTCCGGTTTTAAACACATTGAAGCTCGTTCTCACCATATAAATGTACATGTACATACACCGCATAAAATGAGCACTGAGTCTCCATCAAAATCCTGCTTTCTCTTGCTATTATTGTGCACTTCCTCAGTAAAATGTTCAGCTCTAACTAGTTCACAGCCTTTGATCCACAATAGCCTCCAGTTTTCTCGCAGTTTCATTCTTTTTATATGCAACTCGCTCACGAGTACTCCTCCTTCTCTCTTAAAATTAAACAAAGTGAGGAAATTGCTGCTTCGCCTCAAGTTAAAAAGAAGAAAATTAAAGATGCTCTCTCCCTCTTTGTATTTATGTGGAGATATTCTGTGTGTATCTTCTCTTCAGGTAACCTCGGGTCTCAGCTGGTTGAATATAAAGAGGAGATGTACATCACCTCAGACTGTGGCAAGACCTGGAGACAGGTGAGAATGAACACAGAAAAGACACTAATGGTCTGCGAATGTTTTACAATGACTTTTCGGTGTCAGAAAAATGCTTAATTATAGCTTCTTCTGTGACTTGTCACGACTCTTTAGGTTTGCTCTTTGTATTTAACACCCACCTTTCCCAACAGACTTGGTTCGGTTTGCTCGTTGAATTCAGATCTCTGTTCCTCTTGTTCCCATTCTGCCCAAGGATTTATATGCAGCACTTTTTTGTGGTGGTTTTATGTAAGCGCAAGTGAAAGCATTCAGCTTTTCTGTCTCTCTTCACACAAAGACGCAAGCCCAAACGAATCATGATGTTAATTATTTGTACCTGCTGAGAAAACTGAAACTGTCATTTGCATTGAACTTATTTCACTTTTATCTTTACATGAGGTTCTAATCTTCTTGTGTGGTATCTTTCTGCTTCTCTGTTTTTGTCTTTCTGGGCAGGATGTGCAAATTGTGAGTACAGACGAGAATCAGGTATTCCTGGCTCTGCAGGAGTGGTATCAAACAGACATGTACAACCTCTACCAGTCAGATCCACAAGGAGTCTATTACTCCATTGTGTTGGAGAACGTCCGCAGCACCAAGCAGCCTGAAGAGAATGTCCTCATCGACATCCTAGAGGTCAGCATTTCACCCCACAATGTACTTGTGTAAACAAGGCAGTGTGGGCTTCACATCCTACCTTCTGCATAATGAACTAAACATAGTTTAACTGTTGTAAAGTTCACATTGTTAGAGACCTTTACCTATAACACTTCAAAAAAACACACACACATAAAACTGAAGTGTGACTGCTTGTGATCTAGTAACTCTGCCTTCACGCATTTATTATTTATTGCCAGCAGCATGTTTAAATAAATGAGTGATTCTAGAAAGCTGATGTTCCTGTGCTACTGAAGCAAGTTTGATCTAACACATTGGACAGTTTCTTAGACAGTTGTGACTTTGCCATAATTTGACTTGCTAGTAATATTTTACAGCTTCTTTACAGGATCTGGGAGATACTGAGGAATATCACATCCTTTGGTTGTGTGTGTGTATGTTTTTCAGGTTCGTGGCATCAAGGGCGTATTCTTAGCCAATCAAAAAATAGATGGAAAAGTGATGACTCTCATTACCTACAACAAAGGCAGAGACTGGGAACCACTGGCTCCTCCCACAACTGAAATGAATGGCAAACCTGTCAGCTGCAAGCAGGTAAATAAGACTGTTCATTCCTTAATCCAGCTTTTCAGATGGTATTTTGCATTTCTATGTATCTATCAGTGCTAAATTAATTTTAGTCTAGCTTTCATGCCCATTTTTTTTTTTTTTTCAAAAGTTAAGCAGAATAATGACAGTTTTTTTGTCATTATTTTTAAGCCCCTTTTTACCTTTCAGTTATGATTTCCCAAACATATTACTTACATATGATATTTATAAATATAGTACCGTGCAAACATTTGGGGTTAGTAAGATATTTTTTAGAACAAAAAAAATTGAATACTTTTTATTAATACCTTTATTCAGCAAGAATTCAGGTAATCAAAAGTGACAGTAAAAACTTACATTGTTGCAAAAGATTTCTATTTCAAATGCTGTTCTTTTGAACTTTATATTTATCAAAGATTCCTGAAAAATATATAACGTTTCCACAGTAATATTAAGATGCACAATTGTTTTCAATACTGATAACAATAAGAAATGTTTCTTGAGCACCAAATCAGTATATTACAATGATTTCTGAAGGATCATGTGACACTAAAGACTGGATTAATGACTGCAGAAAATTCAGCTTTGCTATCAAAGGAATAAATTACATTTTAAAAGATTAAAATAGGAAAATTGTAATAAAATTCACAATATTCCTCTTTTACAGTATTTTTGCTCAAATAAAAGCAGCTTTTGTAAGCAAAAGACACTTCTTTCAAAAACATGAAAAAACTCTTACAGACCCCTTTTAAATGGAAGTGTACATGATATACCCACAAACTAAAAACTACAATGCAGACCTTGATTTAAATATACAGTAACTGTGCAGATGTCGTTCATTGCATATTCATACTAACAAAATCGTGACTTTATTTCATTATACATCTACAGATATATATCCAGCCCACACTCTGCTTTTTTCCTGTTCAGAATGATTGTACCGCAGCTGTCTCACAGACACAGACGTGAAGTCATTGACCCCTCGATCTGACTCATCTTCCGCTGTTTGTGGTTGAGGGTTGGTGTGCAGAGCAGGCATTGGTTCTGCTGCTGTCTCATTAGACAAAAGAGAAAAAACGATCTGAATCATCAATCCACACACACACACAGCTAGAGATGATATGTATCATTATAAATGCCCATTTTAAACACTGTGACTGGTAGCTGGCCATTAATTAAGACACAGATATGGTTTCTGGCATACATGAGACAAGACAAGACTATATATAAATCACAAGTTGAAAGGACATGTATCGACTTCTCTCTCCTTTCCTGTCTGTCTAGCCAACCCATCTCACATCTTCATCTCCCAGCCGTCCATTTGACATGTCTTTTTTCTCATTGTTCTCTTCTCCTCCTCATTTATCAACACTCTCTCTTCCTTCCTCTCTCATTTTTTTTGTCATTTTTACTGCTCTTCTCATTTTTTATTGCCACCCTGTTGAGGTTTTTGGCACCTTAAATATGCTTTAAATTCATGCTCTGATTCATCTTTTATCCGGAACATTATGTAGTACGACTTGTGAAGTGATTTTAAATTATGGGCTGCTTACTGTAGAACTTAGACTGTTATTTGTGTGTTAATGCAAGGTGGTTTTGTGTGTTTGTCAGAGAGTCTAGATTTTCTACTAAGTGCACACCTTATGTAAAACACTGGTTGGTGGTATATCTATTGGGTAATAATCACCAAAGTACAAAAAAAAAAAGTCAGAGAGAGTTAAATTTTTCTTTGCCTCTGTTCCTCTTCCTAGCCTGACTGTCACCTCCATCTCCACCTGCGCTGGGCTGACAACCCTTACGTATCTGGAACGGTCCACACTAAAGATTCTGCCCCAGGTCTCATAATGGGTGCAGGTCAGTCTTCATGACCACTGTTACACATCAGCACTGTCACCATGAAGCTCTGTACTCCTTTTCAATTACAAGAGCTAATTATATTCCAGATCCAAATCTGCACTACTGCATGCTTAGGGAAACTGTGATAGTGTGTACAAAGAAAAGAAAAAAAAGGAAAGGAATGCTGAGAAATATTTTAGGAGGGGAAAATGAATGTGATGTACCATTTCTGAGTGTTGTGCAATGCCATTGAGCCCACACTGAGGCACAAAAGGAGGCAGGCACAGATATATGAAATATTTGCTCTTTATTGCCACAGGGTTCATGGGGAATTGAGGAAGACAATACATTAATGTTCTTGAATCCAAGGCTAGAGCTATTGCCAGTTCACAAGGTCATCAAGTCTGTCCATTCCCTCAGGGTTACAGACATGTAACATACACACACACACACACACACACACAGACAGTGAGTATGTTTACATGGACAACAATACTCCGATTTTAATACGATTAAGACAATACTCTGATTAAGAATCTACCATGTAAACAGAGATTTTTGATTACCTTAATCCGGCTAAAGTCATATTCGAAGTAAACAGAAATCGAATTAAGACATGTGGAGTATTCCTATTTTAGTCGCATTACTGAAGTTTAGTATAGACATGCACACACCTTAACGGGAACATGAAAGGAATATTCTAAAAGCAACTCATGTAAACACTATAATCATAATATTGGCTTATTTAGAATAAGGTAAATAATTAGATTACTGATGTCCATGTAAACGTAGTCAGTGTCACAGTGGCTTGTTCACTCTTGACTTATTTCTCTTACTAACAAACACATGAGCAGTCTCCGGTTTTAAACACATTGAAGCTCGTTCTCACCATATAAATGTACATGTACATACACCGCATAAAATGAGCACTGAGTCTCCATCAAAATCCTGCTTTCTCTTGCTATTATTGTGCACTTCCTCAGTAAAATGTTCAGCTCTAACTAGTTCACAGCCTTTGATCCACAATAGCCTCCAGTTTTCTCGCAGTTTCATTCTTTTTATATGCAACTCGCTCACGAGTACTCCTCCTTCTCTCTTAAAATTAAACAAAGTGAGGAAATTGCTGCTTCGCCTCAAGTTAAAAAGAAGAAAATTAAAGATGCTCTCTCCCTCTTTGTATTTATGTGGAGATATTCTGTGTGTATCTTCTCTTCAGGTAACCTCGGGTCTCAGCTGGTTGAATATAAAGAGGAGATGTACATCACCTCAGACTGTGGCAAGACCTGGAGACAGGTGAGAATGAACACAGAAAAGACACTAATGGTCTGCGAATGTTTTACAATGACTTTTCGGTGTCAGAAAAATGCTTAATTATAGCTTCTTCTGTGACTTGTCACGACTCTTTAGGTTTGCTCTTTGTATTTAACACCCACCTTTCCCAACAGACTTGGTTCGGTTTGCTCGTTGAATTCAGATCTCTGTTCCTCTTGTTCCCATTCTGCTCAATTTCATTTGACACCCTCTCATTTGCTGCCGTTTCAGCGCTCAGTATGTGGCAGACTTATTTCTCTGTCTTAATGTCCTTTCAATGATTTTGGATATTGTTGCTGCCTCTCATTTCCTCAGCTCTATTTTCCCTAATGACATTAAATCTTGATTATGACAATTATGAAGATGAACTTCAAGAGATTATTTCATTTGCTCACTGTAGGTTTTTGAAGAAGAGCATCACATTCTTTATCTGGATCATGGCGGTGTCATTGTGGCCATCAAGGACACCTCAATCCCTTTAAAAATACTCAAGTAAGTTCAGTTTTTTTTTTCTGTAATGTGATTTTGATGTCTGGACATCATCTGTAAGTGTTCAAAGTCAAAAACTCAAATGTACCCAGTTGCTGACATGACAAAGACTGACAGTAGAAAGAGAAACTTGAGTAGTGAACACTGTAAACAGGGTCAGACCAGTATGAAAAACTCAAGACTTCCCTCCCTGGCTTTTGCTGACCTGATTGTGCTGGTTTTGAGTGAGCGCTTTAAGAAGCTCATTTGGCTTTGGAGGGCTCTTCAGACCACCCTGAGTTCCCGAGCAGCCTGAACCTCTTCCTTTGCACTCTCTTAAAGACAACTCTTTACCCATATTATATGAAGTGATTCACATACTAGATATCGAGTTCACCTTGCTTCACAAATGTGCGTAAAGAGGAGACCTATGAAGATCAAAGAGAAAATCATTACCATCTCTCACATAAGCCTTGAAGCCTTTCATCGGCATTGAGTCTTGGCAGTACAAACACAGCTTCTGTCAGGATAAAACTAAGAGCTTGTAGTGCTTACGCTGGCTTGTAGCCTACAAACTCTCATGTTCACACTGTGAGAATCAACGCCGACAGAGTGATTTTTCTGCTGACAGTATGTTCAGAATTTTTATAAAGAGAGGAATGAATGTATCGCATGTATAATTAATTAAAATAATTTTTGAAATGTATAAACTGTGTTTCACGTTTAACTAAAATACACGTCTTCACTCAAAGCAGACTTGTAATAGGTCATAGGATATATAATATACATATAATATACAACTTGAATAAAATATAAATAAAATATAATATACAACTTTTTTATATGCATGGTGAGTACTGCTAATACAACATCAAAACAAATATTTTATCTTAGGTTCAGCACAGATGAAGGACGAACATGGAGCATCCACAACTTCACCAGCACTTCTGTATTTGTGGATGGACTTTTGAGCGAACCTGGAGATGAGACGCTGGTTATGACGTGAGTATGAGTCCTCTGAAAATTGAACAGGAGTTACTAGTCCACTAGGGATAGGTGATCAAAAATGAACATCATTTTACTCACCTTCATGTTTCAAAACATTTATGCACAACAGAGAAAGAGTGTTTTTTTTCTTTCCATACAATGAAAATCAATGAGGACCTACTGTATGTTGTTTTGGACACCACTGCCTTTGATTGTATGGAGAGAAAAAAAAACAATCATACAGTTTTGGAACAATATGAGAGTACAGTAAATGATCTTCATTTTTCTGTGAACTATCCATTTAAGACAGTTCTAGGACAAGTTTTAGGACAATTTTATTATTTTGGAGTAATATTTTGGTTCCTGTTTTGGTTTTACTTGGCCTTAGTACATACAGTAATATACATTTTTTATAGTCATTTTGTTTGTGCTGTTTGAGCATAATCTCGACTTGAAACGGTTAGGCATTTTGCTATCAGGCCTTTAGTCCATCACGAGCTGAATATTCATTGTAGAACCACATTGAACTGAAGGAAGTGTATTTATAAAATTGGACATATTGGACATCTCAGATATGAGTGATATGCCAGATGATCAAAGCATTTTGAATTGTTCGTGACACTTGTGCACTGAGTTCTATGAAACGCAGATACAGGGTTCCACCTTGTGGCGGTGAACAGTGATTTATTTGAGATTAAGTGAAGAGCATCTTTCCATAGACCCCAAACAGCAGGTGGTCTCTGTATTATAAAGAGGCTGCCCTTTTGATAAAGGCAATGTGAAATTCAAAGGCCTTAATTAAAGAGGCCCCCGCTCATTAGAAACACACTGCTGATGAGCGCGGTCATGTGTCTGTCCTCTCGCTTGCTCTGTTCCCAAGATGCGTAATTGGGTAGAGAATGTGTTGTGACGTGAAGTCAAAGTTACACTCCAATGGTCTCGCTTTTTCGGTGAAAGGGATGAATGGCTTTTGTCTTGATGGATAATCGGATGTTTATGGATGGAGGGATGGATTAATGGACAGGTCGAAGGCTTATGTTTATTTATGCTTGCTGATGTGGACAGGGTATTTGGCCACATAAGTTACCGTTCGGATTGGGAGCTGGTGAAGGTGGATTTCCGACAGTCATTTCCCAGGCAGTGCACAGAAGCTGATTATGACTCCTGGAAACTCACTGACCTACAGGTAATATCAGGCTGTTTTTCTGGCCTCCCACTCAGCAGTACAGTTACAGCATGTTCAAAAACAATAAAGGTTGAACCAAAGTGCTGTACAGCTCATTGAAACTCATGAGACGAAAATAAGGAAGCAGATATAAAGACTATTTAAAAAAACTAAACAAAATAATAATATTAAACAGACATATTTTCTTCAGCAAAAAGATTTTCAGCAGTACATTTGAACTCTTCTGTTATGGAAATAAATGTACATTTAGGTTGTGAATCAGTTTACTATTTAAATGGAGACTCATGACAGGTTTTCTCCCACAGGGAGAGAAATGCATCATGGGCCAGGAGCGAATGTACAGGAGGAGGAAAGAGTCATCGTTCTGCATTAAAGGGAAGAGCTATACTTCAGCTTTAACAGCTAAACCTTGCCAGTGCACAGAGAAAGACTTTGCCTGGTACGAAATAGAGAGATAACCTTTGCACATTTCAAGCCAATTGCAATTATACACAGATGCCTTTGCTGTAACAGGCACTCTTAACTTCACTTTCACACCCCAGTGCAGTGCACTGTGAATTAGATCAGGGGCTAAAAATAGAGCTTTACGTCTCTCTGTGTGTTCTCAGTGACTACGGCTTTGAGCGTGCTCCCAGCCTCCGGTTAGAGGGGGATCGCTGTTATCCTGACTTCTGGCATGATCCTGACGCTCCACCTGAAAACTGCCACTTAGGACACAGCTACAAGTCCAGCACAGGGTAATACTGAATGCTGAACATTAAGAAATGCAGGGCATAACCACTACACTTATTAAATGTGTCAGTTTTTACACTGAGCAAGCACAGTAAATGCCACTCATGCATATCATAGACACTTTAGATGAGCACACAAGCTTTGTTCAGACAGGCAGATAAAATGAGTACCATGTCCACATGTCTTTTGAAATCAGATCTTTTTTGGAATGTGTCTTAGTCTGAATTGTCAGATCAGATGTTCGTCATTCAGGTCACAACACACATGTAATGTCATAGTGATTGTGCATAATATGACCTGAAACTATGTCCAGATACACTCATTTTGTCCCATATCTGCTTAAGTTGGGTACAAACCTCCACTCGGTTTCAAGTGAGAATACTATCTCAACATCCGTTTATGAGCACTATTCATTTATAACACATATATAGCTACGTTTTTATGATGTACACTATAGTCTCCAGGCTCACAGTGATTCAGACACCAATATTTTAACTATTCTAAAAAGATGAATCACTGTCTGGCCAACTGAGATTCCGCTATGAAGGTTAGGATCGTGATTTTTTTAGTAGTACTACTGTATATCAGCACCATTCGTTATTTTCTTTTGGCTTTGGATAGTGTTTGGACCCATCATGTCCGGATAGCAAACTATGTGATGATCACTATGTAGTGCATAGTGAATGAATGTGCATGATTGTCACTTATGTTGTGCTTCATGAACACTGTGATAGACTTGAGCAGAGGCAAAATGTTCAGTTTTCCAGTCATAGTGATTGTGCATAATATGACCTGAAGCTATGTCCAGATACACTCATTTTGTCCCATATCTGCTTAAGTTGGGTACAAACCTCCACTCGGTTTCAAGTGAGAATACTATCTCAACATCCGCACTATTCATTTATAACACATATATAGCTAAGTTTTTATGATGTACACTATAGTCTCCAGGCTCACAGTGATTCAGACACCAATATTTTAACTATTCTAAAAAGATGAATCACTGTCTGGCCAACTGAGATTCCGCTATGAAGGTTAGGATCGTGATTTTTTTAGTAGTACTACTGTATATCAGCACCATTCGTTATTTTCTTTTGGCTTTGGATAGTGTTTGGACCCATCATGTCCGGATAGCAAACTATGTGATGATCACTATGTAGTGCATAGTGAATGAATGTGCATGATTGTCACTTATGTTGTGCTTCATGAACACTGTGATAGACTTGAGCAGAGGCAAAATGTTCAGTTTTCCAACCTCTGTTTCCATTTTGACAATACTCTTACTGACATTATTACTATAGCAACCAAAGCAGATTGACTAGATTTAACAAACAGATCAGATTTCATTGCTTTCAAAATATTAATCAAAAAGACTGATGTGTGTGCATCAAGGCCATACTGAGCTGTGTTAAGTAGAGCAGAAGACTCTCGTTCAAAAAACCCTCAGCTGACAAAAAAGGTTGTGCTTGTTTATCAGTCGTTCTGAGAATACCTTTCTGGACACATTATATAGATATTTTGTCCACCTCTTAAAGCGAATTATTGTAGGTATTTAAGAATGAAATGCATCTTTTCCACAGCTCTCCATTATAACAGTTTAAATCCAGGCCACGTCACATGGATTTTCCAGTTTAAGGCAAATAAAAACAAGTAAAGGCTAACATGTCTTGTGTTGTAGTTACCGGAAGGTCATCACTAATGTTTGTGAGGGTGGCTTGAATAAAGAACAGAGCGCGAAGCAGCATTCCTGCCCTCTGCTGCCCCCTAGAGGTCTGCAGCTGGGCATCAAAGGACAGATGCTGGCTGTGGCACCTGGTGATGACATCACTTTTATAGTCCATCAGGAACAGGTGATTATTTATACAACTCTTATAATTTGAATGCCAAAATGTAAGAAAACTTTGAATAGAAAATATAACGATTTACAGGCACGGAAAAATGTTCCTCTTATTTGTAGGCATCTTTAACTTTCGTTTCTTTGTTCTTCCCTCTTCAGGGGGACACCACCAGCACCAGATATCAGGTGGATTTAATTGATGGCGTCAGGGCTATATATGAAAACCTGACTGTCACAGATGAACCCATTCAGCACCGTTATGAGAAGCCAGGTGTTTACCGTGTCAATGTGAAGGCTGAAAACTCTGCTGGACATGACCAAGCCACACTTTACATCCAGGTCACAGGTCAGTAAAATCAGCTGTGTAAAATTATGGAACATAATGGTTAGTATAATCTATAATACTGTCTGTGAGGTTGAAATGTTTCTACTGAATCATAACTCGGAATCAGGCCCATGTGAAATCTGCACAAAGAAAGGCCGGATATTACCAAATGTGACCCTAGACCACAAAACCAGTCTTAAGTCGCTGGGGTATATTTGTAGCAATAGCCAAAAATACATTGTATGGGTCAGAATTATTGATTTTTCTTTTATGCCAAAAATCATGAGGATATTAAGTAAAGATCATGTTCCATGAAGATATTTTGTAAATTTCCTACTGTAAATATATCAAAACTTAATTTTTTATTAGTAATATGCATTGCTAAGAACTTCATTTGGATAACTTTAAAGGCGATTTTCTCAAGATTTTGATTTTTTTTGCACCCTCGGATTCCAGATTTTCAAATAGTGACTGAATAAATCTCAGCCAAATATTGTCCTATCCTAACAAACCATACATCAATGTAAAGTATATAAATGGTATATAATGGTGTATAAATCTCAATTTCAAAAAATGTACCCTTATAACTGGTTTTGTGGTCCAGGGTCACAAATGATCCGAGATCTTTATTTGACAGACTCTGCTTTTATGATGAATTCCGAGGAGTTGAGGCTTAAGTTCAGTTAATACAAGCTGATTGGAAAGCAGCTTGTATTAAGGCTCACACTATGTCTATAAATACACACCTTAAACTTATTCAGAATAAATGGTTAATGCGGATATATGTAGCGCCGGTGGATTTAAATAGATATAATAAAAACCAGACATATGTACAAAATGTATGGAAGCTAGAGGAACTTTGTTTCACGTGGTCCCAATCGCTGGCAGAAATCAAGAAGTAAATCTCACAGCTATAGTGCTGCCCACTGAGGCAAACCTTACCGTGTTTTACTGGTGGATTGGAGATAACCTTCAGGTACTAATTAATAATATTCTATAAAAAATAAACTCATAATATATGATTTTTAGGGGACTGCCAAAAAATACTATTGCAAAAGCTCATGTTTTTCTGTTTTTTATTAGGTGTGTATATTAGGTGTTTGTGTTCAGTATTAAAATTATACTGACTTTTAAAAAAATTTAGTAGCCATGTATTTTAGCACTACTCTGAATTTTTCTACAGAACAAAATGGCATGTAATGAGGGCATGTAATAAATTAATTGGCACTGCATCTACGATTATATGCATACATGTGGGATTGTAATGAGAAGTTTTAAGATTAATGTTTAATGAGTTCATATACACACATACACATGTGTATACTCTCATACATGTGTAAATATTGAAGAAACTGACCTGGAATTAATTTGAGATGCTTATGCTTAAAGGTTCAGGTGTAGCCGTTAAAGTGATGCCCTTACACTTATATAGATATGTATGACGTGTCTTTCCCCTCGACAGCCGAAGCTGTCCCTGGAGAACAGTCTGATTACAAGGTTCTCTGAGGAGGGGGAAGTTCCTGTGACAGTTCAGGCTTCTAATGGTCGATCCATGGTACAGGACAGCAAGATTATCATTGTCTACGGTAAGATAAAACACCCCTTGATGGTGTACACCCTCAAAATGATTCTCTTCTGTTTAATTCTATCATACATATTTAGCATGTTCAGAGTGCATTGGTTCAACATTGTGATTGTTAAAGTGTTTGAGATGGCCAGTCAAATCAAAGAAGGCAAGTTTCCATGGGAGGTCTGTGATTAAAAAGGAAGCAGCCAATTCACCTAAAAATGAAAATCATTTACTCACCCTTACATAATTCCAAACCAGTATGGCCCAATTGTTTGCAAAACATAACAAAAGAATGTTTGCACTCTGTTCAACAAAAAAGACAAAAACTATAATAATATAACTGAAGGCACCACAAAGACAATCCAAATGGCCTTTGTGCTACTTTCAATGGATTGGTTTTATGGTATACAGGTAATCACTAGTCATACAGAACTGTTCCTCAGTGTAAAAATTCTATTTGCTATGTAAATCTGGAAATACAAATTATGACTTGAAGTACAGCAGTCGTCCATTAATGTTAATGAGAAGCACAAAAATACTAGTTATTGCAATTAAATATTTTTGAATAGCATTCATTTTTCTGTTTTGAGTTGTATTTTTATGTTAGCAAGTGTGTTAAATTGCTCTGCACATCAGTAAGCCAGTGTGTTATGGTTTTTTAGTCCCTGCATGTACTGCATGAATAATCTGGGCCTTGTGACAAACACAGATTGTATATAATAAAACATCATTCACAGAAACACTGTCAATACTAAAAAAAGATTGGGAACTAATGCCACAGTTAATGCATACTGTTAAAGTTCTCGATTTGTGTTTGAAATCCAACTTGAGGACTAACCCTGTTTCTTTCTTGTAATGACAGTGTTAAATAGAACTGAAATATTCATGTGATTCCAGGGCTGGATTGAATATTTATGAGTGTGGTGTGATAGGGATGAGGTCATGCTTGGAAAGCAGAAATGACGGTCTCCCTCAGAGACAATGTTCAGCTTGAATACAAAATGAAGAAGAACTATTGTGCACAGTCTCACTTCACTGTTTCATATCATTTGTCCTCCAGCTAAAAGTAAACCTGTTGGTTACATTTTTTAAATAATTTAATTTGGATGACTTCCCTACTTTAAATTTCTGTAGAAAAAAAAAAGACTTGCCTGGAAGAGTTCGGTTCTTTATTTTGAGATCACATCTTTTCAACTGGTTTTATGAGTCCTTTTCACATTTTTCATGTGGTATGAAAGTTTTAAAGGTATATAGTTCACCAAAAAAAATTTGAATTCTGTCTTACCATTATTAATCACCTTCATGTCATTCTAAACCCATATGCTTTGCTATAGCTATTGGAGTAACAAGATTTTGTGAGTGTGACACCGATTGAAAGTCTTTGTCTACCTCACCTCTTGCCTATATATATGCAGTAGGATCACTTCAAATAGTGAGGCTTTTAGTTGAACTAAGGAGAGTTAAATGATTATTATTGTATTGTTTAATTGAAAGTCTTTGTCTACCTCACCTCTTGCCTATATACAGTGGGTACGGAAAGTATTCAGACCCCCTTAAATTTTTCACTCTTTGTTATATTGCAGCCATTTTTGCTATAGCTATTGGAGTAACAAGATTTTGTGAGTGTGACACCGATTGAAAGTCTTTGTCTACCTCACCTCTTGCCTATATATATGCAGTAGGATCACTTCAAATAGTGAGGCTTTTAGTTGAACTAAGGAGAGTTAAATGATTATTATTGTATTGTTTTTGTATTATTCTTTTGTGCAATATAGGTGTTTTTTGCAGCTGCAATATTAACATTTATATGTTCATAATACCTTGTTCATAATACAGTGTCTCTCTTCAGATCATTTCCAGATCATCCCATTGAGTTTCAGTCGTAATTTGGATCGCTTTAACCCAAACATCCCTGAATGGAGACAAGATGTGGGACAAGTCGTAACCAAGATTCTTGCAAAGGTTTCAATCATAAACACACAAACACTAGAGCTCTGTTTGTTTTATGCAAAACAACCATTTTAAATGTACTTATCATGTTTCACTCTTTCTCTAAAAGCTCACAGGGGTTCCTCAGGACTCTTTGGTGACCATGGTGAAGCCTGGTCTTCCCACCACCGCAGACCTCTATGTTCTTCCTCAAGAGAGCACACCAGTGAAGAGGAGTGTGTTTGTGGATAAGGTAGATGCATCATCTTGCCTGGGATGCCACTCGAATGAGAAGAGATACATTCTCAGACAGCAAAACATTAGTCTAGCAATAAAACCTCTTGATACGGTGACCTAAAATGAAGACATCCACAAACAACTTGTTAGAACCTGGAGATACCTTTTGCATTAGAAGTAAACAGTAAATTGAATGAGTCAGGGAATTCATTTCTTGTTTACTATGGTTTACTCAGACACAAATTGTAATAAAGTAGCCTATAATGGTACAAATATTTTGAAGTGATATTTGTTAGGATTTAACTGTTATGTTCTTGTGTGTGTTCTTCATTTGCGCAGCGTGTTCCCACTATAAAGCAGGTTCTGAGTGAGAACAACGTGAGCTTCATTGTGAGAGGAGGGTTACGAGTATTGGTGACTCTGGCGGACTCGGACAGAGGTGAGCAAAATAAAACAGATTCCAGCACCTGACAGACACTCATACATTCATGTACATCTCCAAAGTATGTCAGTGAGTCACTTAACAATTATAGCATTACAGCAAGCCCTTCATGAATAATTACTAAAACAGAACTAATGTATTTCAAAGGACCTATCACTAGTGATGTGTCTGCCAGCACAACAGAGACTGGTGTGTCACTTTACCACTTGCTTTTAGAAGTGTCATCTTTACTCTTTAAAGGGGTCCTATTATGCTTTTTCACTTTTTCAACTTTAGTTAGTCTGTAATGTTGCTGTTTGAGCATAAAAAAGATCTGCAAAGTTACAAAGCTCAAAGTCCACTTCAAAAGGAGATATTTTATTTAACAGAAATCACTTTTCAAAAACTACAACGAACGACTCGTTTGGACTACAACGCACATTTTCCGGGATTTGTGATATCACAAAGAGAAAAAGAATGTGTTTTTCGAACAACCTAGTATGAGAGCGTGTTCTAGTACACCCCCAAAACAAAATCAAGACTTTGTAAAAGAGCATAATAGGACCCCTTTAAGTATATTAATCTGCTTATACAGAGATAGAAATTAAAGGGGAAAAATAATGCAATAATGTCTCATTTCTGTTCTGTTTTCTGATCTAGTTGTTACGTACAGTTGGCTTCATTTACTCTTCATATGTATGCTTCTGTTGGCTTGCATTTCTGTTTGAGTTTTGTGCTGTCAAAGTCACAGTGCTCTTTGGTTTGAAAAACACATGCATGCTTAAGTTTTCTTTATTGTAAACTTTCTTTGTGTTTATTTTTAGTTCATCTTTTAGGCATTTTAAAGTTTTTTGTTTGTTTGTTTCACTGTTGTTTGTGTCACAGCCCCACAAATGCCTTCATCCACACAAGGTGTGTACATTGTGTGTGATTTGTGTGATTTGAATTTGTTTAGGTTATTTTTTTACACGTTTGGTAAGTAAATAGTTATCATTAGAGCCAGGTGATGGTTAAAGAGTTCAATCAAAAATGAAAATTCATCTCATCAAGTGTAAACTATCCCTTTAATTCCTGTGGCATTACAGGCGCTAATGATATACAGGTTAGCAGAATCTAATTTTGTAGGAAATTTATTGCAAATGTTGGCAAGCGTTTGATAATTATGATAAAGGAAGTAAAGCGTGATGACCAGAGATGTTTCTCTTCTGCAGGTTCTCGTCTGGCTGCAGCAGGTCCAGGTGTTTGGGCTCTAGCTGTCTTTCTCCTCATCAGTCTGATCTCTGCTGCAGCATTCATACTCTTCAAGTTTAAAAGGTTTGTCCTTTTCTTCAGGTTTTATTGCTGCAATTTTAAAAAGTAATATTTCATGTTTTTTGAAGACTTCCCTGTCATTCCTGGGTGGGTTACTAGGGAAAATTACTCAACCTATTTCCAAATGAATAACATGCACACCCATTCTGTCTTGCTGCCCATCACCGAATTGCATGGTACACACATGTATGCAGGAACCACAGATTTTCTTAGAAAAACTGTACTCTTTTGATAATGCTATGGATAGTCACTGTCCCATCACACCCCATCACTGAAGAATGCATGCTCAGTCCCCACATGTCTAAGTGACAGCCAGATTATATAACAGAACATGAACTACAAAACTGTGACAGGAAAAACAACAAAAACCATGGTTCCTTGCTGAGGCCAGAGGAGAGCAGCCTAACGCATCCCTGGCTGCGTTTCAGAAAACTGCCGGGACGAAACGTCTATGCTCAGATGCACAATGAGAAGGAGCAGGAAATGACCAGCCCTGTCAATCACAGTGACGACACACAGAATATCATTCAAGGCGAGGAGTTCATTGATGACGACCTTGACTCGCAGACACTAGGTAACGCTGGAGGTAGAAGCAAATTCAGTTACCCTAGACTAACCAGTCATTACTAACCAGAAAAGACTCAGTCACTCTAACATCAGTTTGCTACTAATTCAGAAATGGGGCCCGTTATTGGATTTGTTGGTTCTACTTTAGTTTGGGGAACAATTCTCACTATAAACCAACTATTAACTATGACTGTTGCCTTAATAAACTCCTAGTTTTCTGCTGATTAAAGGTATAGTTCACCCAAAAATGAACATTTTGCCATCATTTACTCCCCCTCATGTCATTCCAAACACAAAAGAATATATTTTGAAGAACCGAACAGCAGTTTGAACCATCAACTGTTTGATTACCACCATTCTTCAAAATATCTTCTTTTGTGTGCCTTAATAAACTCCTAGTTTTCTGCTGATTAAAGGTATAGTTCACCCAAAAATGAAAATTTTGCCATCATTTACTCCCCCTCATGTCATTCCAAACACAAAAGAATATATTTTGAAGAACCGAACAGCAGTTTGAACCATCAACTGTTTGATTACCACCATTCTTCAAAATATCTTCTTTTGTGTTCAACATAAGAAAGAAACTTATACAGGTTTGGAACGACATGTGGGTGAGTAAATGATCAAATTGTCATTTTTTTGGTGAACTATCCTTTTAACAGTTGGTAAGGTAAATGTTAAATTTAGATATGGGGTTTGATTAAGGGATCTAAAATATGGTCATTCATAATAAGGCATTAATATGTGCTTTATAAGAACTAATAAATGGTCAAAATACTAGTACTATGCATGCTAATAACAACCAACTAATTAATAGTGAGAATTGGTCTCTAAACTAAACACTTCACAATAAAGGTTCAGTTTGTTAATGCCTGAGGTATCATGAACTAATAATGAACTATACTTTTATACTATTGATTATAATGATTATAATTGATACTTTTATAATTTCAAAAGTTAATGTTTATTTATAAAAAATATTGTTCATTGTTAAGTCGTTCATTCATAATATTTTATTGTTAAACTTAAAGCTTGTACTATGTAGAAGTATTTTTTTTTAATATGCATGTAGAAATTAACATTACCCAAGATTAATAAAGCTGTAAAATTGTTGTTTTTTAGTTAAGAATTTTAAATGCATTAACTAATGTTTATTTCATTGAAATTTAACCTTATTTTAAAGTCTTATGATTTATTTATTTGATTCAAAAGGCACATAAAACTATTAATATTTTAGTATTATTAACACTGTTTTATTTGTTACACTTACTATTTATTTTTTATGTGAACAGGGCTTTTAAATGACTTAAATCTTATTATTACTAATTACCTTGTGAGTTGGTTAAAATGTCTACAATCCAAAGACAAAAAACAACCTATAGGTATTATTATCAAATGTCTACATTTTCTTCAATGTCACATTGTGCAACAACCTTGAGTGATGAAGAGCATTTTTTTCACCTGCTGCCTTTACAAAACCTCCTTCTGCTTTTCTTGAGTTTGTTAATGCCTGAGGTATCATGGACTAATAATGAACTATACTTTTATACTATTGATTATAATGATTATAATTGATACTTTTATAATTTCAAAAGTTAATGTTTATTTATAAAAAATATTGTTCATTGTTAAGTCATGTTCATTCATAATATTTTATTGTTAAACTTAAAGCTTGTACTATGTAGAAGTATTTTTTTTAAATATGCATGTAGAAATTAACATTACCCAAGATTAATAAAGCTGTAAAATTGTTGTTTTTTAGTTAAGAATTTTAAATGCATTAACTAATGTTTATTTCATTGAAATTTAACCTTATTTTAAAGTCTTATGATTTATTTATTTGATTCAAAAGGCACATAAAACTATTAATATTTTAGTATTATTAACACTGTTTTATTTGTTACACTTACTATTTATTTTTTATGTGAACAGGGCTTTTAAATGACTTAAATCTTATTATTACTAATTACCTTGTGAGTTGGTTAAAATGTCTACAATCCAAAGACAAAAAACAACCTATAGGTATTATTATCAAATGTCTACATTTTCTTCAATGTCACATTGTGCAACAACCTTGAGTGATGAAGAGCATTTTTTTCACCTGCTGCCTTTACAAAACCTCCTTCTGCTTTTCTTGTTGCCAGGCAACCACTCAGGAGTGGTGTTGAGCATAAATTCAAGGGAGCTGCACAGTTACCTGACCAGCTGATGACCAATGTGAAGGTGCCAGTGATGAGCACAACAGACTATGCCTTCCTCCTCTCTCCAGATCTGACCCTTCAGACACCCTTACAGGAGAGAGATCAGACACACACCTGCACCAGACCTGCTCCTCCTCTCTCTATCTTCTCTCTGTCTTTTCCAGCCTCCGTTCCCTCATTCCACGAGGTGGATTTTGTGCCCATCTGCTGCGCCTCGGCTTCACTGATGATCACATACGCACACTTACATTTGTTGGTCTCTGCACCCTGCAGTCTGTCTCATCCCTGTCCACCTTCTCTCTCATCTCTTCTCATTATTACTCTTATCACAGGAGCATGGAATCAGCCCCACCTACTAACTCCCAGGGAGAACCTCATTGACAAATGCTTTATTTTCCATCTTTTGTTAGTTTTGTCTTTCAGTCTGAATAGTGTTTTTGACTCTCTTGTGGTCACTGTAAAACTCAGATTAGACAGATAGGTGAGTGAAGCTGTGCAGATGCGGTGCAGTGCAAGATATGATTCACATTTCATTCAGGGGAAGCAATGTTTGTTAGATATAGCCAAAGGAAAAACACTTAAGAGCTCCTGTCACCCTCTTTTCTTTGTATTGTAAAAAAAAAAAAATTGAGTTGAATTTTTATATGCAATAACACATCTCTTGCTTTAATCAATAACTAAATCTATTATTTTGCCCCGTTTCATGATTATGCTATGCAGTAAAGTCAAGTCATTTTTGTCTGCCTCATCTGATGCTGCAACACATCAGTGATGTTTTTCTTTTACCGTTCCACATCATTAATATCTATAGTGCAATTAGTAACTTTAACGATGATGTAAAACTTATTAAAGGGGTCATATGATGCGATTTCAAGTTTTCCTTTCTCTTTGGAGTGTTACAAGCTCTTGGTGCATAAAGAAGATCTGTAAAGTTGCAAAGACTAAAGTTTCAAATCCAAAGAGATATTCTTTATCAAAGTTAAGAGTCAGCCACGCCTACCTAAAACTGCTCGTTCTAACACGCCCCCACATATCGTCACTATGTGGAAATATTAGCATAATGCCGCCCAAACGTGCACGCAAAGAAAGAAGGCGTGGTTTCAGAAACAGCAGTAGTGTTGATGCAGCCATGTCAGGGAGACGCTGTGTTTCAGTGCGAAAGCAAAAGCATGTAAAAATCGATGCGTTTCAGAAAGGCGGGGCATAGAGGAGAAACAATAATGTACATTATGTGGAAAATAATGTTTTTTTAACCTTAAACCGCATAAACACATTGCATTACACCAAATACACAAAATAATGTTATTTTTAGCTACATCATATGACCCCTTTAACATTGATTTACACTGACCCAAGAAATGCTTTTATTGCAAGCAAATTATGTCAAAAAGGCAGGAGCAAAAAATTATACACCTTTCCAATTACTGCCAAATCAGCACAGCTGGATCCTTCTTGGTGTTCTTGGAAAACCTGCACCAATTATCAGGGCCATCGCTTAAATTTACAAGGCCTGAGATATTGTTTTGTGGGTGTCTTTACGATAGGGCCTGGGATATTGCCCCTTGAGCCTTATTCCTGTCTGTTTTCTCCAAGAACTACAGTGCCAAATTCTCATCTGTGAGATTATAGTCCATTTATCTTCACTGCATAATGAAACGGTATCCCCTAACAAATCAAATCCCATCATTCATCGTGTCGAAATCCTTTGTGAGAGCTAGCTAAATTCATATGCTCGTTTATTTATTGGACTTTAGATTTCCTCACAAGCATCAGCCATCAGATCTTGACAGGGAGTTAACACAGGATGGTACACAGCGTAGCATGTGCTACCTGTCAGGTGTAGTGTGTGTATAAGCCTATATTAGGCGTAGAAGGACGAGGTTACGTTCCCTTTCGTTTGGCTTGTATATATAACAATGTGTACATAGAACCCTCTGTATATAGACCCTCCGAAATATGACACTTTCAATAGACCAAAATGTGCACTGTTTTCTCCCAAATGCATCGCACTGGGTTTTCTTGAATTCAGGAGTTCTACATGGACATGATTTGATCACTTCTACATCTTTGTCTTTATTCAGCGTTGTTTACTGCAGGATATTCTTAATATTTCACACTATCTATAACATTTACACTCACACGACTAAAGAGCTGTGTGAGAAGTGGTGCACGGTGTCTTTGTGTGCATTCTGATTTTTTTGTTTTGTTTTGACATTTTTAGGGTTTAGCTGTTTGAATCGAGGTGTCTGTCTCAATGCACACGTCTCGCTGTTGGAATCACTAGTGTTTTCTGGATGTGAATGGATGAGGGTCTCTCACTTGCACTAATCACAGTTCATGGCTTGTACAGTGTTGTTCGGGTGGGTTTAGGGAACACTTCATTTTCAAGTGAGAAAGACACCGTGTATGTTAAGTCATACTACATGAGAAAGATTCAGTCCGGGAAGTAGGGTGACCATACGTCCTCTTTTTCGCTCACATGTCCTGTCTGGTATTTCTTAATTTTCTTTAAGAGATAGTTCACCCAAAAATGAAAATTAACACAGGTGTATATGACTTTTTTCTTTCAAACGAATACAATAGGAGTTATATTAAAAACGAATCCGAGGATTTGTAAAAAAAAAAAATAAATAAAAAAAAATAAAAATAATAATGTCAGAGGATTTCGATATAAGCCAGGAGGAGACTGGTTTACTGTAAACAAATCTTGGTTTTTGCGAGACTAGCATATTCTCACCGGAGCTTACGCTACGCATACGTCATCTGCTGGAACGCCACTCTCTCATGAACGTGTGTACGACAGTTAACGGAAGCTATAGGAGTTATATTAAAAACGAATCCGAGGATTTGTAAAAAAAAATAAATAAAAAATAAATAAAAATAATAATGTCAGAGGATTTCGATATAAGCCAGGAGGAGACTGGTTTACTGTAAACAAATCTTGGTTTTTGCGAGACTAGCATATTCTCACCGGAGCTTACGCTACGCATACGTCATCTGCTGGAACGCCACTCTCTCATGAACGTGTGTACGACAGTTAACGGAAGCTACAGTTTACAACTTATAAAGTTTTAAACATGGATATTTTTCTTACACAAACGCATTGCTTTGCTTCAAAAGGCATTTATTAACCCCCCAGAGCTGTGTGGAGTCCTTTTTGTTATGGATGGATGCACTTTATTGGACGTCAAAATCTCAACGCCCATTCACTGCCATTATAAAGCTTGGAAGAGTCAGGATATTTTTAATATAACTCCGATTGTATTCATGTGAAAGAAGAAAGTTATATACACCTAGGATTGCTTGAGGGCGAGCAAATCATGGGGTCATTTTCTTTTTTGGGTGATCCATCCCTTTAAATGTCTGTTTTTTTTTTTTTTTTTCATACTTGCTGAAGGTAATGACTGAAAAGTAGGCATTGGACGTAATTGACCAATCGTTTCATGCAAGAAAGTGGGATCTACAGAGAAGAATGAGGACAGTAGAGAGCATGTCAATAGAAAGATAAAGCCAAAACCCAGAAATTTTAGACAATTTAGAAATCCCGGCCAGAGCATGTCCAAAAAAAAAAAAAAAAGCATGTATGGTCACCCTACTGGAAGTCTTGACCAAACTGATAGTTTGCAGGTTCACGGTCTCTTCAACACATTCTGTTGTGGAGCTTGAGCAGATTGTGTCTTTCCAAGTTTGATTCAAACATTGACTATTTTATGGCGGTCTTGAGTCAATAGATTCTTTCAGCATAAACCAAAAAGATGGCATCTCTACATTCACCAGTTTATGCTTATGTATATCAATAATACAAAATTGTTCATTTCTGTACAATGCAAACAGTATGAACTAATTGCACCAGAAGCTGAACTGTCTTTTTTTTTTAAACCTGTATATGTACAGTTATTTAGTAGTGTGTCATTTGTATTTCCATCCATGAAGCGACAATGAGGAAAAGCTTGAGTGTCCCATTAAGAGACGTTTCTGAGTAAGTTTATCTTTAGTGATGGCACACTCCTGCAACGAGGACACTTCGTATATACACACCTGAATCATTTTTGAAATTCAGACTCAAATCTGGTGGAGAGACACAGTTGAACTGAGTCTGTATTTTTATTTTTTGTTCACTTTTTATTTTTTGTTCTTGTTTCTTTATAATGTAAATGTTTTTGACTCCACTGCAACAAGTGAAAAGCACTTAATTAGCGTGTCTGAATTCAAACACACTAACTGTAAAGGTTTGTTTTGTTACTTTGAGCTGTTTAATAAAGTTTTAACATGATTCACGAACCTGATACCTGTTTTCATTTCAGTCTATAGAACAAAACATACATGAAACCGCTGATGGTTGATACTTCCTCTTCACAACTGTAACCTCAATAAAACTAATTTATGTGTGTGATGTGAGAGTCAGAACTGAACCAAAATCAGATTTGATGACATTTAGCAAGTGTTTGCATTTTAATCACTGCAGTGAAGAACAAACTACAAGAGTTAAATAAAATACAGGTTGGTTATTTTTTTTATTTTTTTAAGAACAAAATGTGAAGCATGTTAAATTAGTCCAAACATGTACTTAATAATGAGAATATCTTAAATATTGTCAATACAGGTGCTCAGTAGTCAGCACTATAATCTGTAAGGCACTTTTTAAGACTTGCAACCCTGAATTAAAGTGTAAGATTTCTGCAGGTGCAGGGTCCTTTCTATTTTCAGTCATTCATTTTCTTCTGTGGTACATGCAAAAAACACTCTACTTGAACTTCATAGTGCACATATTTGAACATTAGTGAGGTTCATAATATCATGAGAAAGAGTGAACGCCCCCTCACTAAACACAACTGTTTTGCAACTGTACAAACCTATTGCATAATTCCACTGGATTCTCAACAACAATATAAATGCTTAGAAATTAAAAAAAAAAAAAACTACTCTTTTAGGTGCAAATAAAAAAAAATTGTAAACTAAAGAAAATAAGTTTGTCTCATGAAAACATTTTTGAAATGCATAAGTAGATGCTTTGGGTGCTGACATTTGTTTCAGTGCATAGATTCAAAGCTTTGGGATCAACATCGGTCCTTTGGCTTGTAACAGTCTTGAGGACTTTCCACACAAGCCTCAGGTCCCTGCTCTTGACCATTACTGCTACTTAAATTAGCATAGCATTGCAATGTAACATTAAAACAATACTAAATAACTAGGCTACATATTAATCACATCCAACTTACAAACAAACAATCAAATTTTAAAGCAATATACTGGATTGTGTTAATCTTACTGAACTAATGTGCAACATATGCACAAAATACACGGTCTCTTGGTTGGTAGGAAAGGTGAAGGGAAAACCCGGCACACATAAATTATTCTGGATCACAAATCAACAACAACAGCAACATACAGTATTTAAAATAATAACGATAATTGTAACACTGCAAAACGTCTGCTCATGTTAGTGGTTAAGTGACGAAAACAGGCAAGAAAAGGCACTTTCAGTAACAGGTCTTAACAGTGTAGTATAGCTTTAAGAGTAAGACAAGACAAATACACAAGTATATGTGTAATTGCATTGTAATAATTCCCTTAGTTTCATTTTTATCGGCAGCTTCAGATTAGCTTTGGCTTTATTTTTGTCCTCCTGGGATCATTTGATCAGATTAAAAAAATGCTTTAAAACATTCCCATGTTTGTATTTTTGTATTAAAATCAATTTTTATCAAAATGTTTTTGATTTAGGTTATACATAATGTTCAATGTTCTGTTGCCACCCACATCACAGTTTTACTTGAGTGATCTACCAGTTGACTGAATCATTCAAAAGAACTGGTTAAAAAGAATAATTCATTTGCAAATCACTAATTTAAGCCCCTTCAAAGTAACGATTCTGTCTTAAATAACTCAAAATAGTTACAGCGTGGCAATACTCGTGCAGTTTAAAGTGGGTTTACATTTTGTAGAAGCTGTCAAATGCAAATGTCACTTTTTTTGTAGTCGATCAGAAATAAAACCCTTTCATAGTATAGGTGATATTTGCTATATAACATACAGTTGAGAAAATGGAAAGCTTTTCTGTGGGTCTTTGAAATAATTACACAATATCAGGATGCTGACTGGACTGATACAGTAGCCATCCAATAGAAGGAGTCTGTTTTCAAGTGGATTCCCCATGTTGCCTTCAATTGCTTTATGATTTACTTACGTAAAAGAAACCATTGAAACATTTTTTGCACAACAGAACTACGTATTTCTGTATTTCAGTTAAAAGCTTCAGAAAGCTAACTTCGAAATAAAACAGGTGGACAGTACAAAGTGTATGTCTGTCAGTGTTGCCAAGTCTACGGAATTGAGCTACTTTCATAATGCTGCCGTGGGCTGTTTTTTTACAGCCCGCGAAATACCCCCGCCCCCCTGAAGCATGATTTTGACCAAGTTGGGACCTAGAAGCAGGTTTTGACCTCCTGGAATTGGGCTGGTTTTGTTACACAGACCTGGCAACCCTGATGTCTGTCAAAACCTTTTATTTAATGTCACAAACTGCCATGAGATGACACTACTCTCTCTTACTCGTATCTCCTCCTCTCTCTCTGCTCTTCCCTTTAGTGACAGTTCTGGCATTTTGGGTGGCATCTCTGTTTGTTGACATTGCAGAGGCAGCCTCCACTCGTGTCTCCAGGACCCTGAAGTGAGAAAGACAAATGATGCTCTGTTTCCAAATAATACACATTACCAAGCATTATACACTTTAACCTTTCCTATGTATGATAGCCAATGGAGCCAGAGAATAAAGCTTATATCCCAGTCTTATGAAAAAAAGCTCTTACTTTGGGCCCCCAGCGTGGTCCTCTGGTGACCCAGCAGATCTCAGTGTGGCAGACAGTACAGCGGAGCCAATCACAGCCCTCCTTCTTCTGCACAATGATGCCACACTGAGGGCAATGCATCGCCTCTCCAGAATTAACAAGAGTCTGCGTGAGTGATGGGACAGAAAGTTTGGGGTAAATAATAGTAAGAAGAAGAAGAAAGAAAGAAAGAAATTGATCAAAAGTGACAGTAACATTCTGTTCATGTGTGAATGATGGGACAAAAAAAAATGAAAAGAGATGAACATTTATAACTTATAAGGAACAAGATGTTGTCACATAACAAAGGGTCTTTGATATACAACAAGGATCTATATTTGTTTGTGCTTGACCTTCAGCAGGTCTCTGGTTCTTCGCGCTGCAGAGTCATTGATGGCACGGGCTGCTAGATCATCCTGATACTGCTTACAATTCATCCCTTCATGAATGGCCTAAGCAGAGGAAAAACAAAGCCATTATATTATAATGAGAATCTAATAAGAGAAAGAAAGGGTTTAAGGGTACTGTTCAGTGTTTAAGTATTTGACATACTTTACCTTGCAGAGCAGGCAGTTGTGTTTTCTGCACACTGGGCAATGGAAAGTGTTGACCGTGTCTTCATAAACACACCAGCCAGGACAGTCTGCTGTAGCACAGTGATAACTGCCCTCACATCGAGACTCTGCAACAGACAGACCCCTCTGCAACCAGCGCTCATAATCATCTACTGACACCAGCTGAGTGACAAAGATAGCAGAGCCAAAAAATGCAAAGCATATATTTGTTACTTGCACTGACACAATAAATCACTCAGTAAATTAATAAAAATGTTGTCTGATGTTATTCAAAGCCAGATAAGTACATTATTAGGACAAAGAATTAAAAGTAGGGTTAATATAATAAACAAAGCAGTATATACAAATGTTTTCAGCAAGTTGTCAAAGAAAATTCTTTTTTTTCCATGTAGTTTACCTTTATATTTAGATAAACTAAAATAAACTGAAATAAAACTGTAAAATTCATAAAAATTATAAAGACATTTAATATATATATATATATATATATATATATACATTTTTAAACTATATTAAAATATTAATAAAAATTATAATAGTATCTCAATGACACTACAATTATACTGGTATATATGGATGAGGCTACAAAATGACTCCGTACAGTAGGTTTTGACAGCACTTGTCATTTTAACCAGTGGCACTGTCATTAAAAGCCTTTCAGAGCAGCATTGCTCCAGGTCTCTTGTCAATTGTGCTCCAGCACCATGGACAGTGTCACATCCCCGGAGTGAGAGAACAACAGACAGCTACAGACACTTCTCATCAGTGTGTGAACCCAGACAGCATGGTCTTTTTGTAGACAAAATAAAAGCGGTATAAATGAATGAGTTCTCACAGCTCTGATTTCTCTTTCCTGCAAGATGCAGTCGCAGGCGTAGGCCTCGTCTCTGTATGGACATGCCACCTGAGGATCCTCCGACATCAGAATCACAGAGCGCAGACACTCTCTACCCACAGAAACACAGAAGGTTAACTACTGCATGACAATACAGAACAATAAATGTCACTATGTGCGTGCTACAGCAGCCCACTCTCGGTCTTCCTCACTTGCAGAAGCAGTGGAGACACTCTCGGAGCAGGACTCCCTCGCCAGGCTCAAGCTCCACATAGCAGATCCTGCACTCCACTCTCTCTGGGTTAGGAACCAGATCCTGTCCGTCCATCTGCACCAGACGTGCATAGTTCTCTCTGCGTTCTGCTTCTCTGGCCTACAGACAGATTAGATGTCAGAACTGAAGAAGCACATTGATGGGCATCCATAGATCGACTGTGTGAGGGAAAACACATTGCATGTGCTGTTACTTCTGACTGTATCTTGAAGATTGGTGTGACAGAAACAGAGTCTAAAACCTACAAGATCCCAATGGTATATCTGAGCATTCCTTAGTTTATAGATTAGAGTTTGTGTCATAATGTGCACACATTATAAATTTGCCTTGGGAAATAGTGATGTGTGACAGGGGTAATTTAAAATGACAAAAAGAAGAAATATATATATGTGTGTGTGTGTGTGTACCGTAATTAATTTCTATACCAGCACATAGTTTAGGGGGGGAAGTCGTGGCCTAATGGTTAGAGTCGGACTCGTAACCCAAAGGTTGTGGGTTCGAGTCTCGTACCGGCAGGGATTGTGGGTGGGGGGAGTGAATGTACAGCGCTCTCTCCCACCTTCGATACCACGACTGAGGTGCCCTTGAGCAAGGCACTGAACCCCCAACTGCTCCCCGGGCGCCGCAGCAAAAAATGGCTGCCCACTGCTCCAGGTGTGTGTTCACGGTGTGTGTGTGTTCACTGCTGTGTGTGTGCGCACTTTGGATGGGATAAATGCAGAGCACTAATTCTGAGTATGGGTCACCATACTTGGCCACATGTCACGTCACTTTTTTTTCACTTAGTTAATTAGCATTATTAAATACATGAACACTAGAAAACATAAATGCAATTGTAATATATATAGTTTACACAATATTTGTGAATAAATACAACATGAATGCAATCACTTACCTTATATGTTTAAACTGATCAACCACATTATAGTTATAATTACGACAAAGTAACATTGCCATTTTGCATATTGCATTTTAAATTGAATTTTGCTACCTATATGCTTCCATATAAAACGTACCAGAACCGTTACTTTCAGTGTATGCACATACATAAAAATATATAGATAAAAAAGAAACAGAAGACACCCAGGTGTGAATGGTATGTACCTATTAAAAGAACTTTATTTGAGTTTGTCACATAGTTCATTTGCATAGACATTTGTCTTTCCTAATTTCAAGGCTATTTTACGCTTGAGTTAACATGAAAGAATCAAGCCCAGTCATACAGACAAACAAGTTATGCTACATTACAGCCCTAACTGAATGGACCAAAACATGTCTTCCTCTGTTTCTTCCCCTCTCACACTGGTTAAGCCTACTCATTGTTTAGCATATGCATTTTGTCCATAATGCACTAACTGCCAGTCCTCAAAGTAACTTGGGGTAAAGTGCATTGCTCATGGGCTCTGTGGCAATTACTAAATGCACTTTCTGCATATTTTTGCCAACTAAAATATTAGTATGCGTCAAGCTGTATGAGCAAAAATCTCTCTCGGTCTACAACATTTTCACCAAGTTATATCTTTTTGCTTGAGTGCAAAAATTGTATACAACATGCGTTTTCTTGGCATACATGCATTTCGTTTTGCCAAACGGAGTCAAAATGTTTCCGTAACACTGTCCATACCGATCTCATGAAAAAACAACTATTTAACAAGGTGGACATTTCGTATGAGTTCGTATGATGTGATTCAAAGGAAGCATGAAGATCTATCCCCAAACCCAACCATCAGTGGGAAATATGCACAAAAACATACATATAAGATCATACAAAATCATACGAATTAGCCACCAATTCATTAAAATGTAAAACAGAGTGCGAGACTGTGTTCCACAGGTTTGGCATGTCAGACACCATTTACATGAACTATTTTTGCCTCTCTTTATTTCATCTTACAGTTTCAACATCAATGCAAAATTAATGTTGCTTGTGTATGAACAGCTGCAGGTAAAAGGTAAAAGTTGGTGTTTAGTTTAGTAAAGAAAAAAGTGCACCGTTGGATGATCTATAACAGAACTCAATAAGTCATTCTACAATGAAAAAAAAAATGCTGACATAAGTTGTATTAAGGGATCTATAATCTCTGACCTGAAACTGTCACTTCAAAAATTCCAAGACTAAAATCACTCAGCTCTTGAATATATGAGAATTTGAAACTATTTTACAAGACACTGTCAGACAAGATCAGACTGAACTTGTATCAAACAGGTTACATAAATGGATGCTCTGCATTCCTGCAAAAGCTGTGCAGTAGGAGTCATGTCTTACATCTGCTTACAAAGATATACAGTATATGTCATCTGCGCATTAAATGAGTCTGTACCTGAATAACGTTTTAAACCAAGACACAGCACAACACAGCATCTCATTAGGCCAAGTGAAGTAACGGCTTTGCCATAATATTATCAAAATGACCTTCTGTATGACTATTGCAGTGTTTAATATAAAGGTGTTTTTGAAATTGGTTTTAACGTGTAGCTTTTGTAAAACGTTCCACTCGAATAGATGAGGTTGGCATGGATCAAATTCATTAGCAGTCAACTGCTCAGGCATATACAAGTTGTGCAGTATACCAGCTGTACTGTAACTGCATTTGGAGTATGAGTGTGCCTGGTTTGTTAGTTGAGACTATGCACTGAAAGTGTGTGTGCACGTGCGAGTCAGTAGTCCTGGTCGAGGTTGTGCAGTAGTGAGTTGTTGCCCCTCAGCTCCTCTCTTCTCCCTTTCTCCTTAAAAAAAAATAGAGACAAAAGAGAAGAGATTCAAACTGAGGAGTCAATCAGAACTCAGGCTTTATCCCACACAAAAGCCCTTAGAGATGAGTAAAAGTAGCTCTTTGATAGTGGTCAGCTGATATGGATTTTTCAATGACTGATGATGATTTCTAAAGAGAAAGGTCACCAGTGGCTAATATAATATTGGTGTATAAATGAAACATTTTAAATGATAACAAATGAGATGTATAAAAATAGCTGAAATTAAATGAACACTTAGTTTTACTATTACATTTAAAGTCAGCACGAAATGAAAATTCAGTCCGTTTTCTAAATGCATGTTATATATCTCATTGTGAATGACTTTTATGTATGCGTTTTCTTCAAAACATCATAACTGGATCTTCCAGTGAAAATGCCGCCTGCCTCCATTTTTCAGTCCCCACCCTACAGTTATTCTTTTTCGATAATCTGTTACACTCAGACATACGTCACAATATGAAAGAAAAATTCTGCCACTACTTAAGATTTATCACAACTTCATTGAAATTCACCACTACGTTTTGAAAAACGGCTCTCTGTAAATTTTGGAAGAGATACGACACTGTTAAACAGCTGATATTCTCTGATATTCACAAAGTCGCCAAAATATTTGTATAGATTCATTGTCATTCAATTTATATGAATATAAACCAAATTACTATGCCATCCTGAGGATTTTGTCCTAAACCTGGGTGTGAACGTAGATGTAAAATGGCTGGTGTGCATGAGATGTATAAACCAACAGCAAAAGCAACATGCCAGACTCATCTGTTCCCAATGATCTCCACAAGCATCACAACAACAAAGTGGAATATTCCAGTGGTAGCAGGCAGAATTATTGTGCAAAATGTGCTCATGCTTTCTCAATTGAATTTCGCAAGCCTCACCTGTTGGTACTGCCTTACTGCTTCTTTTTCCTGTTGGATGCGTCTTAGCTCCAGAGCATCTGGTCTGTAGTTGCCAGGAACAGTGTAGCCTTCAGGTCTGTCTGCGCTACACATTTCACAGCCAGGACGTGTCGGTTTATTAATATATGTACAGGTTGGGCAGGCCCATCCCAGCTACATACCCACAAAAACAAGTATTCAAATAAGCACCATAATCTCATGATATGTGTAGTGTACATCAAAGTATTTGCATACTTGTTGCTTTTGTGATACACATTTCCTGTTTCTTAAAGGCTCAATATATTACAAAATGTCTGTGCTTTGTGTTAAAGAAAAATTAGTTCTGTGTGTTCACATAATTTTGTACCTGTGTGCTTGTTCTGTTGGGCGCCAGGGCTTCATTCAACTGCGGCAGCTCAAGGTTGATGAGGTCACGAATATCACCCAAACCCAACCTCTCTGTACTTCCCGCACTGTTACCTACAATATCAAGAGGTTATGGTTGTAATAAACTGGAGGCACATTTTGCAGAAGGCTTCACTTTTAATTACTTTGTAATTAAATGTAATTGCATCTCTTTTAATGTTACTTTGTTAGTGTAAATGCATGTTATGACTTTAACTGGTGGTCTGGGAATACACACTCAGGGTATTATGGCTGTTATGAAGTCTTGTAGGTAGGGTGCTGTATGGTCTTGAGGCTGTGTTCAGTGCTGGCCCATTGGTAACTGCTTCTTGGTGGGGCTGATTAGTCGTTGGCACCAAAGCCGGCGTGAGCAAAGCACCCTCTTGATCTTGTTGGTAAAGTCCTCGACTGAGACGAGCCTGACGGGCAGAAATGAGATAAAGGAACGCAGTGTTGCCATCTCGCTGAACTCCATAAGAAGCCAGAGAGCGGTGATCAGAGCACAAAGACTGGCCGATGACCCAGCGTTGCACACGCGGATGAAAACCATAGTCTGTGAAGACCTTACAGAGCAAAAACTATGCGTCATTAACAAAGCTAAAAGGCAGCTAAGGTAACTGTGAGAATTGCATGGCATTGAAAGAATGACAAGAAACAATGTTTATTTGGTTGATGGTAAGTAATGTTTATATGGTTAAGTTAATCTGTGCCTACCTGCTGTTTGAGAGCACCAATTGTGGAGTGAGGGAAAACTTTCACTGTGACACAACAGGAGGAGGATGCATCCTCTACCACCACAGCCAGGCTGCATGATAAATCAACGCATTATCTGAGATCAGAATTGCATGGAAAATGTGTGTAGATGTGAAATTATGTGTTGAGTTGGTATAAATTATAATTCACTCAAGCATGAAAATTATGTCATTATTTACTCACCCTGATGTTCATCCAAACCTGTATGACCTGTTTTTCTTCTGTGGAACACAGAAGATGATAGTTTGTCTATTCTGCAGTATATCTCCTTTTGTGTTCCATAGAAGAAATACACTCACACAGGCCTTACAACATCAGCATGCATAAATGACAGAATTGTCATTTCTGGGTGAATAATCCTTTTAAATAACACTAAAAGACTTCATGCAATAGACATCTTTTATCACTTGCGGCTTTCTGTCTGGTTAGAACACATTGAGTGGGTCAGTGTCAGTAAACATGAAATTTACCTCATTTCAGTGTCTGTGTAATTTTGTTTAGATGGCTGAATGCTCAGAGCAGCTCTCTGTTTAGCTAAAGACGATGCACAGACAGATGCCGAACGAACATCACCTTCCTCTATTGCGCTAACCAGCTCCGCACAAATCTCCTCTAGAGAAAAAAGTAAAAAGGGTGAAAATGTATAAGGACAAGAATGGATAAGGAGCGGGATAGAAGAAAGAATCAGAAATAGAAAGAGAACTAGTGGGTGCGACAGAGATATCTGCATCAACATAATAGACCATTGACACTTTGTTTATTGTTTGGCAACAGTGTCAAGCAGATCGTGAGCAGAAAATTAAAACAAGAACACAATTGATTACCTGTACGTGGCATGGGCGGATTGCTCTGTGTATCCAGAGGCTGAGGAGGTAGCAGTCTTTCTTCATTGGAGGAACTAATTGCCACTGAAAAGAAGAGCAAGAGACAAAGTGGTTTAAAGAGCTCAGGAAAAAAAAAAAAAAAAAAAAAAAAAAGAACAAGTAGTTGACTGCTTTTTCCTGGTTTCATAGCCCATTTCTCAAATGTCTCTTCAAATCTGCATTATGTGGTTGAAAAGAGTACAAGTTAAAGGAAATGCAAAGCTATTATACAAAACTAGAGGAATTACAGTTAAGCCGGGTGCACACTGTACAATCTTGGCCACAATTTGACAATCTGAGACAAATTTTGGAAATCCTACAAGATTCCTTTGCTCCTAGGCCAAAATCTGTAGTCTTGATTGCTATTTTGACGTGTTTGCCAACAGCCGATTCATGACAATTGCAATTCATGACCTCCGATGAAATACTGCCAGAGTCAGACGCTCTGAGGCAGTCTTGCAGTATGGCTTCTCCTATGACAACCGTCAAATCAAGAACCATTGGGAGCACAGACAAAACACCACTTTATCCAAACACATCATCTTTGTTTTTTTCCATTTTTCTTTTCAAGACAAGCCATGATCAAAATTAACGCTAGATTTTTAACACTAGTTTTTGTTTGCTAGCCAACATTCCAATTCTGCGTGTGAATGAGGATCATTGGCACTGAATGTCTCATGGATTGATGATGTAAAACTCAGGATGAGTCTTCTGGCATATGTCCTTTTTAGACAAGGCTTGACTGTAATACAGTCTGCATTAATGACAATTGAGATCCCGGTGTAACATGGCTTATAGCTGGGAATCGGGATCATGTTCAAACAGTCTGACAAGCAACAATCGTAAGGATTATAATAAATCTTGTGTGTATCTGTATTTATAGATGAATGAATGAACAAAAGTGACAAATTGTTGGAAGAAAGCAGAAGGAAGGCAAACCTCTATGTGCCTCACGGAGTGATGACATCACCACAGTGGCCCACTCCTGTGCTTCTTGCTCACAGCGGAAGTTGAAAGTGATACGATCATGTGGTGGTGTTGCCAAACTCAGTTCATGGCACTGTGGGGATCTGACTTCATAGCAAACAGTCTTGAGATCAAACTCAGCAATGGACTGAATGAACATAAACAGAGAGACACAAAATCTAATGGAGTTAATTTACTTAAACATAACTCATTGATTTCACTACTAAAACAATGTAGTCCAGGAATTATCCTTTTCTCACAAGCAAATAAAAGACCTAGCCTATTTAAAACCTATTATCATCTACTAACTTAAAATGAGGCATTTTTTTCAGTTATTATGAGCCGTCAGCCTGTCACATATTTTCATTAAATTGTCGTTATTGTTTTATCTGGTTATATTCATCATTGGGTAGCCTACACAAGAGCTATCTTTTCAAAACAACATTTTCAGGATCATGAGTGTAATGAGGTTTCAAAGAGACAGCAGGACTCAAATGCAAAATAAAATAATATTACTTCTGTTTGGCATCTTAGACCCTGGGTATAATAGATAAATGCAATGAATTTGATACACAAACTGTAGTAGTGCACTACCCCTGGATATCTAATTAGTCATAATGTCCCCAAATAACACAATCCTAGACAACAACCCCGTTTGAAAGTGCATGTCTACTTTGTTGCAAACCAGAAGGATACCGAATTAAATATTAAACGTACTTGAAATTAAAGAGGTTTAACTATTTTTATTATTATTATTATTTTACATTCATGTATACACAAATAATAACGAAGTTCATATCAATTGATTCACATGAGGTAGTTCCACTTTCTTTCTTTTTCAGTCTATTACAGCAAATAAAAGTATCAGTGCTGACCAGAAGTATTATTGCGTCATCTAATATCAAATACGTATAGGTATCGTGAAGAGCATTAAGTGTATTTATGACGCAACTCTGGGCAAACTATTAAATTTAGGGGGTGGAGGATGGATTTTAAAAACAAAGACCAGCAAAACAACATGTGATTCACTCATGTGCTCGCCAGAGGGCAGCGCTATGTTATGCCTAGCGCAGATACACTTCTGGAATGAAAATACTACTATGTTGCGCTTTTCACCAGTTTTCACCATCAACTCTTCACCAGTATTCATAGCACCGCAGACTGAAACTGAACGCAAGTTCGACATTTCCTCACCACGCTGCGCCCAGCCGCGGCTCCGCTGATGTCCCGTAACGCGAGGCGGAATTCCCCTGCCTTCCCCGGGTCCATGCTCAGCTGAAGACGGAGAGACTCGTCTCCGGCCCCCGGGAGACAAAGCGGTCGTATACCTGAGTGGCATACTGACACCTTCACCGACATCAAAACAGTGCTGCAGGCCGACTGTGAGGCCTCCTGGCCGAGATGAGACGATGCAGACTGGGCCGGCGGAGGTGTGTGAGTCCACCCGCCTGAGCTCAGCGACATGCCGCCGCCGAGTGACTACTTCAGGCGGGAATATGTCGTGTTGACACTCCAGTACCAGCCGGGCTTGTGTGCTAATACGATGTTTGGAGATATGCTACGACTCCCTGATCCGACTTACGCAAAAGTAGCGGCCTTGTCATCTTTGTTTTAGTTTCCGAAGGAGGGCAGCCCAGCGTCAGAGCAGGAAGAAACACGGCTCAAGCAGAGACAGACATTTTACACTGAGAGCAGACGGTGCGCCTCCTGCCGAAAACACACTCACATACACTCTTTCTCATTCTAGGGAGAAGGGTGTTCCTGCACAACCGGAGGCTGCAGTTTCAGGACCGCAGTTCTAGGACCCTATTCTTTTGTAACAGCAGGGAGGGAGGGAGAATTAAATAAGAAACATTTGCTTTAACATGTTTAACTCTGTAATATATATTTCTGATTTAACACTTATGCACTGTTGGGTTATAAAATAAAACTTAATTGAAAATCGGTAAAGTTACTCACTCTTATTGCTGTCCATGTCGTCCATCTTTAGTGGTCCAATTCGGTAGGTGGCGCTGTTACAAAAGAATAGGGTCCTAGAACTGCGGTCCTGCAGCCTCCGGTTGTGCAGGAACATGCTTTTGATTCTAGGGGATATCCCAATTTTCCATGTCAATCTTAAATTTCATCTCATGAAACTGTAACTGTAATGTAACTGTGGTGATGTTAACTGTCGTTACAGTTAATTGATTGCACAAAAATACTGTTTAGGCTGGTTAGGCTGTGGCTTACTGTGCTTTTATGTTCTTACTAATTTAATTTAGTAATTTAGTTTAATTAAACCTTATATCACAGTTAAACCACGAAGAGTGTAGTAGAATCATGGTAAATATGTTGGATGGTTTTACTATTGTTTTATATTCAATAATAATAATAATAATAACATACTTAAACTATCGCTACTGTAGCAAAACCATTCATGTCCCACTGGTTTGTTCCATTTATCCATTTGCAGGCTAGATTGTATACAAAACAGTAACATTTATTGATTTATTTACAAAATATGATATCATATTTACTCTTAGATTTTTTTTTTTTTTTTGATAATCCGAGAAAATGTTGATTAAAACACGCATGTATAAATAAATGAATGAATAAATAAATAGATCCTCTCTCTATTCAGGCACTTGCACTTTACACATGAACTGGGGGCTACGTCCTAATTGTCACGTCCCACTAAAAGTGGATCGAATTACCACTTAACATTTTATACACCTTCTCAAAACATCATATCTGCTTCTAACTATGCATAAATCCTCGGCATACAATGCCTAAATAATCTGTCTATCTGTGTAAATTTTAACATTTAACATTTTTTTCCACTGCACAAAAAAAAAATAAACACTTTGCAAAGAATTTATAAAAGGGTCAATCGCTCTTTGGACATGATTTAAAGGGGTCATATGATGTTGCTAAAAAGAACATTATTTTGTGTATTTGGTGTAATGCAACGTGTTTATGCGGTTTAAGGTTAAAAAAACACATTATTTTCCATATACTGTACATTATTGTTTCTGCTCTATGCCCCGCCTTTCTGAAACGCGTCGATTTTTACAAAGCTAATCGTTCTGAAAAGCGAGGTGTGCTCTGATTGGCCAGCCATACAGTGTGTTGTGATTGGCTGAATACCGCTAGCGTGTGATGGAAATGTTACACCCCTTACCATACTGTGTCTCCGTGTGTCCCGGCGCAATGAGACAAAACCAATAAAACCCATTACAAACGAGGCATTTGTAGCATCCAGTGGGGACATAATTACTGATTATAATGACTTATACTGTGTTTTTACGCTTTGC
>NW_015658514.1:1538177-1551874 GCF_001515625.1 Sinocyclocheilus rhinocerous
TCTACACTGCTCAAACTCGCGTTTGAATCGTCAGTGGCAAATAGTTTAAATATAAAAAACGTACTTACAGGCTGTGAATCAGAAGCGCCAGAGTGTCCTTGCAAAGTTGGAACTGCCCCACTTTATAGAAACAGCCTTTGTGTGTAGACGGCATTGTAGGCTACTCTGCCAGAATCAGGAAACAAGTCCTCCATAAAATGTGCTGCACACATCTGAATATTTGGTTTGAACTGTTCTGGAACAGTGTTGTAAATACAACTTAACCACTGATTTCTAGTCGTGTCCTCTTTTGGAAGACCAAACAAAGTAGTTTCGCTTTCATAACAAAACACACAGCGACTCCACAACATGGCAGTGGTGCTGGCGGCAGCAACAATGCTACAGCGAGAATAAAAGTTACACCTTCTTTCTTTGCCTGAACATGCAAATCTTCCCACACAGTGACGTAGACATGTGGGGGCGTGTTAGAACGAGCCGTTTTAGGTAGGCGTGGTTGTTTCTTAAATTTATAAAGAATATCTCTTTGGATTTGAGACTTTAGTCTTTGCAACTTTACAGATCTTCTTTATGCACCAAGAGCTTGTAACACTCCAAAGAGAAAGGAAACATTGAAATCGCATCATATGATCCCTTTAAATGACGTGACCATTTAGCCAATAGAATGTCTAGTACATTTAATTGACAGACTAAGTAGCCAATAGAAGTGTCCATAGTATTTTCCTGACCACACAGTGGGCGTGGTCATCATCAACGGAAATATTTCAGAAGAGGCGTGGTTTGTATACTGTTTTAGGATATAGAGAGTGTTGTTGGATGTTTTCGAGATTTTTACTAGCATAATACAAGAAATAGGAGACATAATCGTTAGCGAGAGGTCGCAAGTACTAATTTAAGCATCGGTTAATCAAGTCGCGTCATTTAAACCGACGCTTAAATCGTTTTTAGAAGGTAAATTTGTTGTAGGTCAAGTAAGGGGATGCTGCTGCAGTCGCTGTCTTGGAGCTCGACACAATCGCTGAATTTTATGTTGCGTTTAGTCGAAATAAGAAGCTTTGCAGTAAGAGAAAACGCCTGCAGGATATGTCAGTCTCGACCGAGTCATTTTCAAATTTAGTGAATTCATATTGCACAACGTTTTTTATTGTTGTCCACACCGCGCGTAGACGCCAGAGCATTTTAGCTTGTATTGTGTTGTTAGTTGAACAACTCCGTAAACCGAGCTGTCTGTGAGCCGAACTTACTAACGTTAACGTTACTCCATTCGCCCAGATTTGTTTTTAGTTGGAAAGTGGCAGTACAACAGTAAAGGTAAGCATTACAATTGATATACACTGTGATACAGTATGTCGTCAGTATCATAAACCATAACGTTAGCTGGTCAGTAGTAGATCAGTTGCTGTTGCTGGATGTAAATAATAGAATGTATTTATTCCTAAACCACTTTGCTCTCTCATAATGCAGTTTTGTCTTGTTTATTATTTTATCAATAAAATGTCCCCACTTTACTGTTTTTTTTTTTACCCCACACGCCCAGGTCGATTTATAAAGTAGGAAGTGCTTAAACGGTTGTTGTTGGGGGACGTGGACAGGCAGATGGGCTGTTACGATTGTCTTACAGTTTTCAGACGTAAAGTCAGCAAATAATTCATAATTTAACGCCGTTTTATGTGTGGTCTTTTTTTGCAATTAATGCCATAAAAACGAAAAGTATGCATTTACTTAAATGAAAATACTATTTTCCTGTTTATACGGCCAATTATGCAGTCCGTACATAAATTTGTTTTTACGTAATGCACTAAGGGGGAGTCGTTTTACTTTGCATGTAAATAAGAAACGCTGCACGCACCCAAATGTTTCCATTTGGGCATCTCCATTACACTGTTTCAATTGAACTCGATACAACTAGTTGCATCAATAAATAGTTTATATTGTAACAGGTTACTCTCACACACAATGAAATAAGAGATATTTGGCTTCTGATAAGTGTGTATGTGTTTTGTTTTCCAGCTATGAAGCTTTTAGAGAATTCCCGTTTTGAGGCATTGAGCTCCCAGCTGTGTGTTGAAACTGGAGATGCTCACATCCTTGGCAGGTATGAACCCTGAAAATAATAGCAAATGCTTTTTCCTTTGAACATTTTTGAACTCTAAGGGTTGTGATTTACAAAAATGTGGGTACCCTGTAACACCTGGGAATATAACAAAATTTAAAGTGTGTTCAGGCTTTGCAAATTCATAAAGAATGAAAAATTTGTATTTTACTCACCCTTATGTCATTCCAAACTTTGACTCTTCAACAACACTTTTATGTAGTGCTCAATGTATATGCATTGATCAAAGTATATATATGAATAAAAGCTTAAATTAAATCTGTTCATCATGTAAAGTGATCATTTATCTTCGGAAGACTAGAATCAAACCACTCTGTTCATATCAAATATTTTTAAAGATCTCATTATGAATTTGTGAATCTTTAAAAAATTTTGTAGAATGAGCTGTCATTGAGGGGACATAAATTTCCTCAGATTTCATTAAAATGCCTTCATTTGTGTTTAGAATATAAAAGGCATAAAGTTTAATGAATGACATAAGGGTGAATAAATGGTGACAGAATTTTCACTTTTAGGTGAACTATCCCTTTAAATAATTTAAATGTCTAGAACCAATGCACAGATTAATGAATATACAGCTCTGAAGTAGGGCTGTGCAATTAATCGCATGCGATTGTCAAGCGCATCTCGTCAGTAAAGCCGGTTAGGCAATCTCGCGTTCATAATCGCAGATGAATCGCATTAGATTATGAACGTGATATTGCCTAGCTTGTCAGTGAACTAACTACTATGTAGTAAATGCCGCTCCATCTGAAAGCAGGTGATGGCGATTTACTACCAATCATGGAAACGGCTTTACTGATGAGATGCGCATGACAATCGCATGCGATTAATTGCACAGCCCTACTCTGAAGTATGTAATTGGGTACAGATGGCTCTCTCTGAGTGCAGACTCTGTAAAAATATTAAAAATCCTTATCCAGTACATGCAAACAACTGGAAAATTCATGGAAATTCATTGGTCAAAAGGAGCAATAACCCTGGATTTAGGTTGTTTTTGTGTCTGAACACAATTATTGTGTTCAGGGGAGTATTCCAAAAAGCAGGTTATGTGACATACCCGGGTATGTTTGAGGATAAGCGAGCGGATAACCTCAGCTTTCGGTTCCAAAATCTGAGGTTGCTTTCAGGGTATGTAAGTAACCATAGCAACTTGCTCTCTGAAGATAACCTGCTCCGGAGCAGGTTATGTTCCAGGGTTAGTTCACTTTAGAGCTATCAGCACACGCGTACTTTCTATAATGTCTAAATTCTAAATTAAAATACATATCTGATATTACTTAATATATAATTGCACTAAGCATGTAAACGACCATTGAACAAAAGAAGAAGAAAGAAACAGTATGGCGCGCTTTTTCTTAGCATCCGTTTCCATAGTGATTTGTCGCTCTGTTGAGAATGTCTTGAGTCTTAACCAGGAACGTACTCTGAGTTGAATTAACTTACTCCCGGACGCGTTTTGGGAACCACATACCTCGAGTAAGCAAGGTTTGGGGTTAATCAACCGAAAGTTCAGGGTTTAGCTGACAGTAAGTTAACCGTGCTTTCTGGAATACACCCCTGGTGTCTGTTCTGGTAAACATCCTGTCACACATCAACACACACATTTTGATTCTTCCTGTGGTTCTTTTATTGTCCAAGCGTCATGTGCATGAGTATTTTAGCTTTTACTCTGCAAAGTGCAAACATTAGCATGTTTCAGCTCAGTGCTTGAACCATCAGAATAAGAAAGTTGCTGAATTATTATAAATGATAGCAAATCTTATCTCATCATGTCAAAAGAGTGTCATTTTAGCAACTGTGTAGTTCAGTAGTTCAAACAACTTCAAATGATGTCACGGTGACGTAAGTGATATTGAATCCAATTTATTTGTTTTTACTAATTGTACACTACTTTTTTCTTTATCTTTCTGATGTTAGGTTTAAAACTAGGCTATATTGTATTGTTTTCTTTCACTTTGTGAATATGTTATGTAAGGATAAGGGGGTCTGATATACCCAGAGTAAAGACGCGATTATTGTACCCGTGACGCAGATTGTAGTGTCCTCTAACACATACCACTGTTGTTATTTAGGGGTGCATGTAAACACAGCTGAGTTTCATATGATCTGCCAGCTTCTTTAGCATTTAATCATGTTATTGGATTAGTGTAGTGTAGAGTACAGTACAGAGAGATCAAATGTGGTATCTCAGAGCACAGATGCCAATACCATTTGTATATCTTTTAGTAGTGCTCACATCAGTGTACTTGTACAAGTTAAAACTAGTGAAGAGGCTAACTAACCAGTGCATGCATATTGCATACCATCTCTATTTACTAACAGACACCATCAGTATCTTGTTACAGCCCTACTTTCAAACTGTCTACTTCAGTGTGACGTGTCTTTCCTCAAACTGATCTTTACACACCAGACGCATACGGTTTATGATACAGTTCAACCTTTGTTCTCCACCATTTGCTTGTTTCTTCCACTGATTTATGGAGCTTTAACACAGGGCTACAGTGTCCCAAATCATATGATTTTCCTCCGCGTCCTGCTACAGCCTTTGCCCTTCACATATAAATAATCATGTCTGTGGACTGTTACTGGGACTGTCTAAAGTTGCACAACCTCTCTTGCATAAGCCAGAAAGATAAACACACACGATATTCCCATGTCCTCCCCCCTCGCTCTACATCCGTGACATTTTAGCCAAGCATAAAAATATAGTTTTGGAAAAACCCAGCAGTTGAGCATTTTTTAAATAGCTTAGATTTTACTGCAATATAAAAAGTTTGTTGTATCTTATATAAATCCCAAACAATATATTATGCTGATATTTGTGTGTGCAATTGTTTGTTTAGTCATGAAATAATTAAATCAATCCCTTTCTTATTCGTTTTCTCTTTTCCTGTCTGTAGGATTGAGAGCTACTCGTGTAAGATGGCTGGTGATGACAAGCACATGTTTAAGCAGTTTTGTCAGGAGGGGGAGCCACATGTTCTTGAAGCTCTGTCACCCCCTCAGTCCAGCAGCGCTCCAAGCCCTAACCTGTAAGCCTTAACACACAACCATAGGTTTCACCTCAGCTATTGTGGGCACCAAGGTTATTTTCGTAAACGAAAACTAAAACTAAGGCTAAAACGATTGATGAAAAAACAATTTCGTAAACTGAAATAAAATAAAAACGTCAAAATAATTGAAAAACTAAAACGAAACTAAACTAACAACAGTTATTGAAAAACTAACTGAAATAAAATAATAATTATCAAAAATAAATAATCGTTTTCGTAATCATTACGTTCTCACCCCTTGGCGGAAAAATATACGAGCTGTGTGGAGGTTTAGGGAAATAGCCTACCTGTAATGGCGCATCACGCTCATGGAGTTATCTGATGGAGAGACGCAAAGCAGTTTAAAGCCTGCACGGGTCCTGTTTGGGTTTGGTGCACCAGCAGTACTTAACAGAACACCCGACCCATTATCTGACAGCAGCACTAATTTAATTCTGTACCAGACCAGACCCGTTGGACAAAGACTGCGAGTCGCGAACCGCGCCCGCATTAAATCTATTACATCAGGTAAGCAAGATTATTTATTTGATCATGTAACACAAGCAATCAAACCAACATTAGGCAATCTAAGTTGGTGCTTTGAAGAAAAACAGACATGCAGCGCAACATGATAATTAACAGAAAAAAAGATGAGAACGCACATCCTTTCTGTAAACAACACAAAACTTTAGCCAAGCATCTTGTGATCACTCTGCCAGGCTTTTGAACAAATGTGCATTGGCTAAATCACATCATGCACACGCTTATAATTCTTTATAAATGAAAAGAACATTCAAATATAAGCCTTTACTGTTAAATGCGATTGCCGTTATTATTGAATTTCATTAGTCCCAGTTTTGATTGATGCACGGCTGTTCACGGAAAAGTGAGCAAGACACCACAGTTACAATATCATGATTATGGTTAAATAAGAAAAGACATATAACCAAATCAGGCTACATTCATACTAAATATCTCAACACACATAATTGGATATGACATTAAGCGCAACTTGTATAGATTAATTTAGTAAAACAGGCTTGACCGCTTTCTTTGGCGTATATTTGTATACTTTTACCATCTAATCAATCTCAGCATGCCTTAATTTTGTGTCGCTATATGTTTGCCTCACTAAGGTTAATTTATGCCTACGTATGTCTTTGGGCTGCGCTCTGGAAGTGATCTGTTAATTCTGCTGAACTTTAAAACTGAAACTAAACTATATAAAAACTAAATAAAAATGTGTTCACAAAATAAAAACTAAAATAAAACTAACAAAAATATTAATGAAACTAATAAAAACTAAACTGAATTTTATAGCAAATTTGAAAACGATATTAAAATAAAACGATTAAAAAAATTCAAAACTATAATAACCTTGGTGGGCACACTACACAATATTTCTCCTGCGCTTTCTTTTAGATTGGGGAAGAGTGGGGAGGATGGAGAAAATCCACTAAGTGATAAGTGTTGCAGGAAGACCTTGTTCTACCTTATCACCACCCTGAACGAGTCGTTCCGGCCTGATTATGACTTCAGTGCTGCCCGTGCCCATGAGTTCAGCCGAGAGCCCAGCGTTAACTGGGTTAGTATGACTGGTTTCCATTGTATCGCGATAATGTTTCTGCTGGGTAAAGAACTTTTTATGTGATGTTATGTTATTAAATGTCAGGTACAAAGGTTTTTAGATGCACTGTCAAGAATTGTTGAGAAAAGTTACAAATTCAAGGCAACATTATGCAATCAGATTTATAAGTTCTGTCAATGATTGTCTTAATTGTCCTAAGTAACACTCCTTTTTTGTCAGTTTTAATTTGTTCACTAATTGTAAAATGCTCAATTCCACCAATAACTTTGTATAGGTAACTACAACGTTCTTGAAAATTTTCAGTTAGTAATCCAGTAAATCAATCATCTTTCAGAAACAATGATATTTGGGATGTAGATTGAAAGGGTTGTATATGAACCTCAACACTTGACACACTAATCTCAAGAATGGTGAAAATCAACAAATGTAGAACAACAAATAACAGTAGTAACAAAACAACAGCAAAATAAAAAAAAACTAATGTCAGCAAACAGCAAAAAAGGTATTCATGTTGCAGTGCATGCTGGGTGCTCAACATTTAACTTGTCAGTAATAATATATCTCGATATGAAATTCTTTGTAACTGGAAAATATGTAGTTTAGTATGATTGTTTCCTAACAGACTGGTTGTGTCCTCCAGGTGGTCGACTCTGTTAACAGCAGCCTTTGTTCTACTGTGGGAGAGCAGTTTAACTCTTTAGGACCAGAACTGTGGAATGCCATTGATCAAGAGATAAACCTGCAGGGCTGTGACATCTATAGGTGTGTGACAAGAAATGATTTCTCCCTCATTAAATGTGTTCTGTACATGTATTTTAATAACAGCCATTGTTGTGTTGTTTGTAGCTACAACCCAGACCTTGACTCTGACCCCTTTGGTGAGGAAGGCAGCCTGTGGTCCTTCAACTACTTCTTTTACAACAAGAAACTTAAACGCATTGTATTTTTCACTTGCCGCTCAGTTAGGTAAGTAATCACTCACTGTACACACATTATAAAAGTCATTTTCTAGCCATTTTCTTTTTTAAACATCATGTTCTTTTCAGTGTCCTCAGTAGTTATGGTTGCAGTGGCCTTGACAATGAGTTGGACATGGAGCTGGATGATGAAGAGGAAGTGGACAGCTTCATGGAAGACAGGTGAGATTGTTTTAATGAAGACATCTTCATAGAATCCATGAGGGCTCAAGTTGTCCTAGACCATTAAAACTGGAAAAAAAACTATTGTGCTTTGTACAATATGTAATAGGTCTGTGAGCCATCTCTATATATGTGTTTGCCATAGTCTTTTAAAAAGGTTTCTGTTCTGTTTTTCAGGTTCCCCCGAGCTCTGTGTGTCTAAAGCTTTCTCAGGGATGTCAACCTGCGCTTCAGCTAAAGGGCCTCGCCGTTAAATTTACACCCAATTTCTTCTTTCCTTTTTTAGAAGAAAAAAAAAAAACTTTCAAAACTTTTATTTTCTGGGGATTTTCTTAAGTGTATGCGTTTAATTTTTACTTCACTGTGGATTGAGGAGAAGAAATAAGTTAATTTTACACCTCCCATTTGCCTCTAAAGATCACAAACTGTGGCTGAGAGGAATTCCAGGAGAGCTGCTTGGACAAGGTTTGACAAGGACTCGTTTAAGCATTGGCTGAGACAAACAAAAACCACTGGAAACCAGCTCATCCTAGGAGTGAATGAAAGTCACCAGCGTTTTGACAGTGGAGAATATGAACACACTTTCGAATTCAAAGAATGCATGCCTTCTGGATTTGTGCCCCTCTGTTTTATTGGTTCTCCTAATATTTCACGTTTTACCGTTTTTTTTAATTTTTTTAAGCTGTGTAAGGTTTGAAGCTTGTGTATCTGAATGTTGTCATTTAACATTTTTTATCAAAACCAACTTAACAGGTACTTTTCCCCACTCTACATATGTTTCCTGGGATTTAAACCAATGATCCTGGAATAGGTAGCATCGTGCTCTAGCAAACGAGCTCTAGACATTTTTAGATTTATTTTCCTAAAATCTTTATATAAGATTGAACTATAAAGCTTTTTTTGGTAAACTTAATTATTTGAAATGCATTTATTTTAGTACACACTGCACTGATTTTTAGTATTATATGTCTGCAGGTTTCACTTTTGTTGCTGCAATTTCTTTGGCTTTCTGTAATATGGGCTTTGCTATGAGTTTACCAACTGTTATTTTTTTGCATAGCTGAATGGTAAACATGCAAACCAAATATTGTTGAAGCTTTCAAGGCTGGTGCACCCGAATCGTGAATGAAAAATGTGAATGGTCTTGTTGCCAGATAGCATCTGTGACAATAAAAGTACAGGTTAATCACCAGTTTGGGCTTATCTCTTTAATGTTCACTTTTATCTCTTCATTTCAGTGACTCAAAATACTTACTCAACCATTATAACTTATATTATAACTCTTCTTGAGAACTTTATTTTAAAAAAATTTTTAAATATAATATTGCTCATACAAACTTTGAAAACTAAAATCAAAAGATGACAAAGGTATAGTGTAACAATCACTCTTTACAGAAAAACCTGTGTGCTCGCCTTATAATATAAAATGAACCACTACCAATCCATTTGTTGACCTTAAAGCTGTTTGCGATAAATGTATATATTATGAAAACGCAAACCCAATTCTTTCTTGTCAGAAATTGCAAATCTTCATTATCTATTATCTTTCTCGTTGATCTTGTGATATTTTATTCGTACATATCGTCGCTGTTATTTGGATCGTAGCCAAATAAACGCGTCATCAAAGGGCGACTATGTTCAGCCGTAAACATCAGGCAGGGGAGTCGGAAAGGCTTGGAAAAACACTCCAGAAATGTAAAATTTTTTTTTACGATTTATCTAGATCACACAGAGTTATATTTTACATGTCCGTTGCTCATGTTCAGCGTATTGTTCTCACGCCATAAAGCAGGCATTAATTATCTACAACCCGCTAAAGGTTGATCATATTAAATCCTATATTTAGAGTTGTAGACATTTAAGACGCTTGCGACATTCAGATGGCTTTTAAACAAGTCTGATTGAATGCAACATGTAGTTAGTATGCAGGATTACAGTGTGATGAGGGAGATCATTTTGTAGCTGCTTTCGGGGCATTCTGGGGAAAGAAAGGTTTGACGATTCTTTACTCTCATATTAATTATTCAACATGCTGATTTGTAGCAATAATCTCTGATGCCGTCCTCTTTTGTGCACAGATGGTGCTGTCTTTGGTGAAGATGTGCGCTCGGGAGGTGGTGAGCGACCACAGCTCTTCGCAGTATTGGTTGAGTTGTGTGCCGCGGGAGCTCTACCGAGCGTTGCTGGACGCCGCCTTCACCCACAGCCGTCCTCTGGCCGTCGGTGTGCTCGTCCAGCGGTGGCCCGAGCGAAAACTGACCGTTGGAGGCAGCAGAAAAGCGGGCGAGTGCCCTCCGAACCGCCTCTGCGTTCAGGCTCTGCTGCTGGCTGTTGTCAGGGGACTGACGGACAAGAGGTACGGATGAGTCTACACGACGCTTTTTATTTTAATGACAAAGTGTGCCATAAAAAAAAGACTACCTCAGTATGTTATACATAGAAATTAATTTCGTCGTCATAGCATGTGACATGTCTCCGACCTTTAAAGATGCGGAGCAGCGTGGATAAATATAGGCAGAAATGTAATTGATGCCCTGCTCCTTTCCCCATACTGGCAGTAAACAAGTTAAAGGTGGGGTAAGCGATTTTGCGAAAACTTAGAAAACTGATACGGGCTGAGTAGCAAAACAAACGTGTAGCCAATCAGCAGTAAGGGGCGTGTCTACTCATGATGTGGAGGAGAGAGCGTTCAGTGCACAGGACGGACATTAGCGAGCCGAGCGACAGAAAGATAGAGATGGCGGATAAAAAACAAAAGAGGAAAATGTCTGCGGAACAAAAGCTTCCAGTTTAAGGCAAGAAGTAGGACCCGTGTAAATATCGGATCAGCTTTCCTGCGCTGGAGAGAACTCAAGGAGCGGAGGCCTGCGATCGGACACCAAGGTTGCTTTGTTTCTTCTCAATAGGTGAGTAACACCCGTGTCTGCACCGCAACAGCTAAAGTCTGTCTAGTACACTGGACGCGACAAAGCGACCGTTGAAAATCATTTGAAATTTGTGTCAATACATCATGAATAGAACGCAGCAGCAGTTTTCTGTCGGGGATTTGTCGTGTCGTGCCGCACCGCATCCAGTGTAGACCATAGATATGTATATATATATCTATGGTGTAGACAGCATCACTGATTATAATGAGTTCTGTAGTATTTTGACGCGCCGCGCCACTCACGTCCGGTGTAGACACGGTGTAACATTGGTTTTGCTTTGTTTACTTATCGTTGCCTGGGTTGTGTATGTATGTGTTTTGGTGATTTCAAAGCGAGTGGCGCTGCGCGACAAAATACTATGGAACTCATTATAATCAGTGATGCTGTCTACACCATAGATATATATACATATCTATATGGTCTACTACACTGGATGCGGCGCGGCACGACACGACAAATCCCTAACAGAAAACTGCTGCTGCGTTCTATTTATGACGTATTGACACACGTCTTCTTTTGTTCCGCAGACGTTTTCCTCTTTTGTTTTTTTTATCCGCCATCTCTATCTTTCTGTCGCTCGGCTCGCTAATATCCGTCCTGTGCACTGAACGCTCTCTCCTCCACATCATGAGTAGACATGCCCCTTACTGCTGATTGGCTACAAGTTTGTTTTGCTACTCGGCCCGAATCAGTTTTCTAAAGCGTTTTGAAAAATCACTTTCCCACCTTTAATGAGGCACACATGGATGACAAATAATATATGAAAATATAGTTGGGAGTGAACAGTGAAGCATGTAATTAAAATACAAAATCATACAAATAAATAAATACAATTTATACAACTGCAATTTAAATTATTCAACCCCCAGAGACTGTAATAATTTACAAATGTTAGCTTTTCTAAATATTTTTTTTTTAAATTGCATCTATATCAGTTAAATTTAAAGTGACAATGTCAATATATAATGTAATGTTTTTGAGTTATGGGATTTTTTGTTTTTTTTTGTATAATTTTTTTTTGTAATACAGCTATATCATAATAATAATAATAATTTTCTTCCCAACCCGACCGTTCCCGCTAAATTTAGATCTCGTTTCCAGAATCTCACATTTAAATTTCCGCTACTGAAAGAAAGAGAGATAGGCTAACAAATAAAAGTGTAGTCTGCACAATTGTATGTTATTTTATTCGTCTTGTCAAGAGTCTTGAATTTATTGACTTTGACTTGAATTTATATGAATTATCTTAAGACACAAAATTAATTTAATATATATTGCAACACAGTAGAAAAAAGTGTCAGATAAAATAAAAATGTACAAAAATTGTATTTCTTATTTTTATTCGTCTTGTCAGGATAAAATTCGTTTAACATTTACAACACAATAGGGAAAAAGTGTGGTAGAGAGAAAAAAATAACTAAAAATGTAGGTTGTACAAAAATAGCCTATTAGCTATTTTTATTCGTCTTGTCAAAATACTAAATTCGTTTGACATTTTTCTGTTAACACAGTAGGAAAAGTGTCGTAGAGAAAAATAAATAAATACATCTGTCATTTAAAATTATAGGCTAAGCAAAATATAAACAAAACCGAGTTGAACATCCTTCACAAAATTAATTTAATATTTTATGCAACACAGTAGGAAAAAAAGTGTCGGAGAAAATAAAAAATTTTATTCGTCTTGTCAGGATACAATTCGTTTAACATTTACAACACAATAGGGAAAAAGTGTGGTAGAGAGAAAAAAATAACTAAAAATGTAGGTTGTACAAAAATAGCCTATTAGCTATTTTTATTCGTCTTGTCAAAATACTAAATTCGTTTGACATTTTTCTGTTAACACAGTAGGAAAAGTGTCGCAGAGAAAAATAAATAATCTGAGAGCTGTCTGACCCTGCATAGACAGCAACGCAACTGAAATGTTCCCAAGTCCAGAAACGTAGCAAGGAGATCTGTAAAATAATCCATGTGACATCAGTGGTTCATCTGCAGTTATATGTGCGCAAAAGAAAAAAAACCCACTTTATTCAACAATTCGTCTCCTCCGCGTCACCCTATAGCGCCATAAACAGCGTATGCTGTTCTGTGTCAGCTGCGTCACACGGATACGCTGTTTTCGTTGAGATCAAATCACAACAACATAGGAAACAGATCCGGCGTGATGCAGCTGACACAGAACAGCATACGTTGTTTACGTCCAGCTGATACTCTCCAAAATGGCGCTACAGGGAGGAGACGAATTGTTGAATAAAGTAGTTTTTTTTTTTTTTCGTATGAAAAGTATTCTCGTAGCTTCGTAAAATTAGGTTGAACCCCTGATGCCACATGGATTATTTTACCGATCTCTTTGCTACGTCTCTGAACTTGGGAACATTTCAGTTGTATTGCTGTCTATGCAGGGTCAGACAGCTCTCAGATTCCATCAAAAATATCTTAATTTGTGTTCCGAAGAAGTTTCATTTTTGGGTGAACTATCCCTTTAAAATCTCATTGAAAATATTTAGGGGAATTTGAAGAAAGCAGTAGCAACTTGAAATCCAAAGATTATCAGTGATCTGGAAGCCTTTTCATGCAAGGAATGGACTAGACATGTGCCGGTATTCGGTATCACGATAATGAATATGCACGATATTGTTATCGTGGGTACTTCAAAATACAGATAATAATTATTTATTACAAATTATTCAGAATTTTGAATGCATTTTAAGAATACTTTTTCCATCAACTGGTTACAAATGCACAACACTGCTCTATGCTGTGTGACAGACGCATGCGCACTCGGATGTAAACAAGCAGGGATGAGAGGCGCATGGCGGAGCGCGTGAGAGACGCTCTGGATGAAAGCACATTCACTCTCTGACAGCAGATGGCGCTGAACAGCAGAAATAATAATAATAA
>NW_015658514.1:1552178-1554684 GCF_001515625.1 Sinocyclocheilus rhinocerous
TTCACTCTCTGACAGCAGATGGCGCTGAACAGCAGAAATACAGCCGTTACCCCGCAAACCCCGTAAACAAAGCAGCTGCGCTACTTTCTGTTTCTGAAACGTGTTTAAATGAAATAACCATTCAGATTTTTGTACTCGCTATGGTGTTCATCACAGTGCCAAATAATTAAATATTTAGACTTAATAGGCTATTTATTTTCATTTACATTTACATTACATTTAGTCATTTAGCAGACGCTTTTATCCAAAGCGACTCTTCGTTTTTTATTTTTTATTTTTTTTAAATAAAAAAATTTTTTTTTTTAAATGTTCAAACCTTTTTACGTTTTACTCTGGACTACAACATGCCCTATTGTTTGAAAGTGTTTTGATTCTTTATTGTTCAGTCACACTTTACATTAGGGCTTCATTAGTTGACATTAGTTAATTCATTAGTTAACATAAACTGCCAATTAATAATTCTTCTAAACATTCGTTAATTTTAGGTAATTTCAATATTTAATAACACGTTTGTTATTGTTATTGTTATTTGTAATTGTTAAAATCAAAAGTTGCAACTGTGTTATTTAATGAGCTAACATGAACTAAGAGTTGTATTTTTTTAACAAAGATTAAAATCTTGTAAAATCCTTGTAGCAAATGTACAGTAGCTATTGCTCATTGTGAATGTTAATGCATTAACTAAGGTTAACTAATGAGGTCTTATTGTAAAGTGATACCTATTGGTCTTTATAGTTCTTTTGCACTTTAATCTGTGTAAAAGACAACACTTTTTTGCAACTAAATTTTAGCAAATTAGCAATTAATCGCAACATGAAAATTTGATACCAGCATATCCATAGAATGGACCAAGATTTCTGTAGAGAGGTAACAGAAACTTCTAAGCACTTGCAGGCAGCGTTTATTTCATTGAATTTTATAAAGAATAAAAGATTCTGCACAAATTAACATTTGTGTGTATACAGTGTTTCATAGTCATTTTGTTTTCTCTGTATCACTCTGTCTTTTTGTGTTGGTTTATATTGAGTGTTTCATATCTATTTAAGCATTATTTACAAGCTCTCTCATGTCCCTCTGTTACCAGGTGTTGCCTGCAGATGCTGGATCTCAGTGGACTTCAGTGTGAGGATGGGAGAGTTGAGGACTCGATGGGTGGATGGTCCCTCAGCGTTGCCCTTTGCTCAATGGTGCTACAAGCTCGATCTGCTGCCTCCAGGGCTCACAGGAGAGATGGAGAAAGAGAGAGAAAAAGAGGACTGAAAGCAGAACGTGACCGGTGCACCATCAAGCGAGACCGGGGCAAGGTAGGGTGCGGGAATAGTGGTGAAGGGAGTCAGGGAGGACACAGAGTGGAAGAAGTAGAGAAGATGGAGTGCAGAACTAATGAACGGATGTTTCCAGGAGATGAGTCAGTAAAGGGTGTCAGGAGGAGGATGGAGATCCAGAGAAGAAAGACTTTATCTGAGGGGAAATCAAACACCAGCAGTAATAACAGTCGTTTATGCGACCAAGACTGGGATGAGGTAGTTATGGTCCATGTCAGGGCTGACCTTTTTGTCAATTCCCGTTCCTGGGAGCGTGTCCGTGATGCCCTTAGTCAACCGGGCCCACTGCGGCTCCACTGCCGCTACCTCCGCGTGGAGGAACTCTCAGCGCCCTCCATAGCTTCCTTGTTGGGTCTCTTGCCTCCGCAGGATCTCCTCTGTGTGGACATCCGCTACTCCAGCCTTGGGGTGTCAGGCCTGGCTATGCTGCTTCCACTTTTAGCTCCCTTTCCTCAGCTGCACTCTCTGAGACTGCATTACTGTAACTTGGATTTACAGCGCACACAGCCTGGCCAGCAGGGGGCACTTCAGGACATGTCTAAAGGACTGGGTTCACTGAAGAGACTAAAGAGATTATGCCTGACTGCACTCCGACTGCCAGGACACCTGCGCTTGCTGCTCAGGTACATTCATACACGCAGATTAAACAGCTGTGTTTATCAAGTCCACTCATACACTCCTACAACACATACACTTCATTATTTCAGTAAGAACTTTTTTGGTCCAGATCTATTAATTTATTCATAAAATGCAATTAATACATGCAATCATGAATAAACCTAATCTGTAAGGATTTTAATATTTTAAATTCCTGATTTCAAGTCACCTTTTTATTTAATGCTTTATACAACAGAAAAAGTTTCAAAACATTTTCAGAGTATTAAACAGGGAGGAAACAGAATCAGAGATGCAAACTTCATCAAAATAATGACAAATCCAAATTCTGCTGTAAAGCAGCTCTAAAAAGACTGGTGTCATTATTCAGCTCCAGACAGTTCAGTGTTTAATCACTTCAGTTTAATAACTGCGTAAAGTTTATTAGGCTTGCCGCGATAGACGGTGTTGACGGTGATACCGGTGTTAAGCCGCTAAACTTTTTTTTACATTTTTTTTTTTTTTTATATTGTTTACTGAACAAGTTGCTCTTTCTTTAAATACATTCAGTTATAGTTTAAATTTTC
>NW_015658514.1:1554793-1586287 GCF_001515625.1 Sinocyclocheilus rhinocerous
GAAGAGGGAACGCCCCGCCCCCGCGGTGATACCGGTATTACCGGTGTTGTCGCACGTCGATTAACCGGTGGGAAAATTTCCTCACCGTCACAACCCTAAAGTTTATTAATTATTTATTATGAAGTTCAATTCAGTGATAAGCTACGGTGACGCATTGCTGCCACACACATATTTTCTTTCCACTCAATTATGTCGTAATAACGAGATATGTCGTTTTACTGACATCTTTTCTCGTTAAAACGACATCTTTTCTCGTTTTAACGACAACATAACATCTCGTTATTACGACATAATTGAGTGGAAAAAATAATATGTGTGTGGCAGCAATGCGTCACCGTAATAAGCAGCTTAACTGAAGGCAGTAGTTTTGTTGTCCAGCTTGAGTCAGTTTAATGTTGATTAAATCCAGTTCATGTCGATGTTGTAAAATTAATCAATTATAAACAAATTCGATTCAGCAGTAAATCAGCTTGATGTGATTTACTTCGATTTGCTGCAATGACATTACTGAATATTAAGTGTCCCAACTAAGCATTAAGCAAGCCAAAAGGTAAATAATTTTTTTAATTAATTAAATGTATATAAAATTGTAATTACAATTACAACCCCAATTCCAGAGAAGTTGGGACATTTTGTAAAATGCAATAAAATCAAGAATCTGTGATTTGTTCATTCTCTTTAACTTTTATGTACTTGACAAAAGTACAAAGAAAATATTTTCAAAGTTTTCACTGACCAACGTAAATGTATTTTGTAAATATGAACAAATTTTGATGGCTGCAACACATTCCAAAAAAGTTGGGGCAGAGGCATGTTTAACACTGTCACATCAACAACAATCAGGAATTGAGGATACTGTAATTGTTAAAGTCCTGCAAGCAAAATTTGTGTCCAATCTGGCTTGATACAAGACTTCAGAAGCTCCGCAGTCTGTGATTGTTGTTGTCTGATTCTCCTTTTCATGATGAGCCATACATTTTCAGTAGGAGACAGATCTGCTGGCCAGTCTAGCACATTCATTCTATCTACAAAACCATGCTGTTGTAGCACATGCAGAATGAGAGCTGGTATTGTGTTGATATAACAACCATGGACTTCCCATGAAAGACATCTTGATGGCAGTATATATCTCTGTACAATCCCAGTATATGCCTCCATGTCAATGGTACCTTTGCACATATTCCAGTCATCCTTGCTGTTTGCTCTGCTGCGCCCCCATACCGTGACAGATGTTTGCTTTCGCTTCTGTCACTAATGAAAGTCTGGATGGTCCCTTTGGTCTTTGGGACTGAGAACTCTAAATCCATTTTTCCCGGAAACAAGTTGAAATTGTGGACTCATCTGAGTACAGCACACATTTTCACTGTCTTTTTGACTACCTGATGAGCTCTGGCCCAGAGAACCCGGCAGCATCGCTGCATAGAATTGATGTATAGCTTTCTCCTAGAGTAACAGATATTCAAGTTGTATTTCTTGATGCAGCAGCAGACTGTGGTAAATGACAGTGGTTTTCTGAAGTACTCCTGAGCCCATGTGGCTATATTTAACACTGCAGCATGACGGTTTCTTATGCAATGCCATCTGAGGGCTCAAAGGTCAAGCACATTCAACTGAGGTTTCCTGCCTTGCCCTACATGTACTGTGATTTCTCTGGATTCCCTGAATCTTTTCACAATATTATGTATGGTACTTGGTGAAAGACAAATTTCTTTGCAATTTTGCATTGCGAAATGTGATTTTTGACACTTCTCTCGTGAAATTTGGCACAAAGTGATGAGCCATGATCCAGCTTTGCTTGCAAAGACTGAGATGCTCCTCTTATACCCAAACATGATACCTTGACCTATTACCAATTCACCTGCTTACTGTGAACTGTTTCAAAACAGTTTACCGTAGATATTCTATAACCTTTTCACTTTTATTTTGCCTCTGTCGCATCTTTTTTGGAATGTTGCAGCCATCAAAAACAACATTTGTTCATATTTACAAAATACATTTACGTTGGTCAGTGAAAACTTTGGAAATCTTTTCTTTGTACTTTTGTCAATTAAATAAAAGTTAAAGAGAATTAACAAAACACAGATACTTGATTTTATTGCATTTTACAAAACGTCCCAACTTCTCTGGAATTGGGGTTGTATTTCAAACTGTCAAAAAATGTCAGGGTGATACATTTGTTATTATATTACAATAAAAAAAAAAAAAGCCTTTGGGGAAAAAAAAACGTATGATATTTTATTATTATTTCTAATAATAACAAAAATGTTTTAACAAACATTTGTTTTAACAAGTCATGTGTTCCAACCAACAAAATTCATAAGATTTGACCAGCATGTAGAAAAAGAAGTGATAAAACTAATATCATAGAGAGGAATCCTGGGGGCAAAATATAGATCTATAAATATAAATACATTACACTATTTTATATATTTTTGGTATATGTTTGATATTTTAGAGTCATTCATTTGACAGCCTGCTTGAAAATGTAAGAAAGTTTTTCAAAACCATATGAAAGCAACATTTCTGTGGACCTGGCATGTTTACATTTTCTCTCTCCTGTTTGCAGCTCTCTTTCCCAGCCTCTGGAGGTGCTAGAGCTGCCATACCTGTGCCTGACCTCCACTGACCTGGCCTACCTCTCCTGCAGCCAGCATGCTCCATTCCTGAGAGAACTTGACCTGAGTGAGAACTGGCTTGATGAATCGTCCCTGCCCTCTCTGCGCCGTCTCTTAGCTCAAGCCGAAAGCTCTCTGCGCCAGCTTTCACTTTGTGGTTGTGGCCTCTCAGACACTCTCCTGGGTGCTCTTCTTCCCTCCCTGTCTTGCTGTCGGGCTTTACGTAGCTTAAGATTGGCCTTAAACCCGCTCTCTAGAACGGGAATGCTTTCCCTGGCCCGTACAGCGGCAGGAATCCCTTCTCTTCGTCTGCTGCTCTATCCCAACCCACTGGAAGAATATGAGCCTGGGCTGCCGGCTCTCCCCTCCAGTGCGCAGCTGCTGGATTGGCCTCTGCTAGAGGAGTCTGAGGGCAGGGACATGACGCTGAGGTTGCTAGATGAGGTTCTGAAATTGAGAGGACGATCCCGGGACCTTCTTGTGACCTCCGACCTTCTAAACTATAGCCCAGACTTGACTGTGGATGATTAGGGGGTGAATGTCCCAAAGCTCACTCTCTTATAATGTGTGACAATCAAAACTATGCTTAAACTAGTATTTTCAGATTATGTTTTAACCACTCATGGGGAATTACTTGTGGTTGCCAAGCTTTTTCAGTAATAGCAAACCTTATACTGCTTATACACAGTCATATAAAAAGTCTTGCTAGTGGAAACCTTAGCATTATATTGTATGCAGCTTCTCACATGAAATGATTTTGAATTTGTATTTGTTTGCTGTGTTATGCGTAATGTATGGGTTTTATTGCCTTAAATCGTACTGTAATAGGGCAATGTTTATGGCAAGCACCAACAGAAGGAACAAAGACACCTCTTCATTGTTTTTTAAACAAAACTTGTGTTGGCTTTTCTATGCTACCAAAAAATATAGCAGCCCATTTTTTTTGTTTTATTTTGGTGTGAATAGTTAAAATGTTCAGGTTCTATGGTGTAAAACGCTTTTCAATCTTATCTGCTTTCTCACAAGTCTAATTTAATCTGACAGTGTTCAATGTCTCATGAAGGAAATCAAGACCTAAAGGGAAAATTTACTGGAAAAGGAAAAACTCGCCCTCAAGTCATTCCATATAATCTATATGATTTTATGACTTCATAAAAAACATTTAGACAGAATTTCCATTTCTAGTTGAACTATCCTTTGATGACTATGGTGTTTAATTAATGTTCACAGACACAGAATTTAACAGGGTTCCCATGCAACCCAAAAAAAAAAAAAAAGTAATTTTGCATTGCAGTTTTTCGACATAATTATTTGTCCTGGAAAATATTTTAATACTTAATTTAATTTAATTTAATACTTTAATAATTAATTTTTATTTTGTACAAATTTGTATTATTTTGCCACTGTCAGTGGTTGCGCAGTGTAAAACATCGTCAGAAGGCTATATTGAATGAAGAAGCCCTGTCGTATACAAGTATTATTGTCTTGGTACATTTACTGTCATTTTCTTATTTCTTAAGTATTAATATACTGCAAATCGAATCTCGTGATTCAATCCAATTCCAAAACTTTTCTTGAATATTCTTAATACTTTTCTTTTCTCTCTCTGTATTAACTATTCTTCTGTGCAATGGTGTGAATTTTCACTGCCCTCACAATTTGATTTGATTACAGTTCAGAGGGTAATATTTTGATTACAAAATGACCCTCGATGCATCACATCCTCCATAAAATAATTTAAAAAATGGAATAATCGCAATTAATTAATCTATTTATTTATTTATCCATCTGTCTGTCAGGTAGAGGGAGAGGATTAGGTTAGAGTTGTTCAAACAGTATATCATGCCATCATTTGACCCCTTTATCCATCCTAAGGCCAAAATACCAATGCCATTACCAATACCTATACAGGTTACTGGGCTGCACAGAACCGTTTTCACACCATTTGTAAGCCTTGCTTTCCAAGGCTTGCTCTGCATGGGGTCAGCCTGTGTTTCGTTGCTGCTCCGCACAACACAACTTCCCCAGCGCTCATGAAGGTGTCATGTAAAGCAAATTGCTTTTCAAAGCACCAGCATTCACTCTGTATATCCTTTCACAATAAAACAAGCCATATGTCTCAAACATTCAACTGTCAAGTATGTACTAAAAGACTTCAAGATGATAAAGTTAGTTTGATCATAGATTTGTGTCATTTGATGCATCATAGAGACAGTCTATCACAGATTTAATGCAATGCTTTTGGAAATAACTATCTGTAATATTGTACGTAGGAGCGTTCCAGGAAGAAGTATCTTTGTGGTGAGGGGCGTTTGAAGTTCTGAAAATCCAGGGAAAAGGGGAATGGAGAAAGTGTGACATGAGCCATTGGTAGAGAGAGGAACCGTGGGAAATCCATCAACACAGGTCGATATGGCAATGGTGGCAGCAGATGTCCTGTTGGTTTATAATGAAGATGACTGGATAAAACAAAACCTTGGATACAGTACAGTATACTAAATTACAGTATAGCACAGACATCAACACTGCAGAGTGAAAGAATCATTTCCATATTCCTTTGAGGCTGCTTTTCTGCATAAGTTAGATTTCCACTTGAACTGAACATTAGAAACGAACTCCTTAACATCTTTTAGTGCCACAGGCATAACAGATTGATAGCTGTGTTCAACAAATGAATGCTGAAAGTCTGACTGAAATATATTCTAACCTTGAGGCTCCCGTATCCTAGACATGCTGTACGTCTCTCCCAGGCGCTGAATTGGCTTCAGTCTAAACAAAAACAGATACATTTCTGATCATTTTAAACACAGACAACACTTATTTTAAAGAGCATTCCTTGGTTATGCAAACTATTTAAACAGATGCATTCAGTATTTTATATGAGGATCTTTTTGAGGTTGAATAGGACAAATTTTGCTGGTTTTCTTTAAACATTTGTTCATCTTATTTCTGAACAGACTAGAGGGAAAAAACTTTGGATTTGAATGTAAGGTTCTTGAGATAAATTTGCAATACATTTTAAATACGCTCACTAAAAAATATACAACAGACAAAACCAAATGATAGTGGGAGTCCCTGTATTTGTATGACACACCTAGGCAAGTCTGAAGGCACGATGACAGCATCTTTCCTGCCCTCTGGTGGAGGTGGTGGTGGTCGAGTCTGTTTGCCTTTTTGCACAGAGCAGAAATATTTGAGCACCTCCACAGGTGCGAACACACTCTGTATTCCTTTACTGCGTAGGAACACAGACCCACTGTGCACCTGTGAAGCACAATACAAATACAATTCAAATAAAATACCTCAAAAATATCTCTACCAATCTGATATCTGCTCCATACCTTGTACTTTCTGGTCCAGGTAAGCAGCCAGTGGCTGGCCATGTCTCGAAGACTGTGGTGCTGGTTAGGCTTTTGCTTCGTCAGGGAGTTCCAGGACTCTAATTCTGGACATAACCACAGTTCAGCTTCCTCCACACCCAATCTTTGCAGCACACACAGTACTAAAGTCCTGCCAGAGATATAATAATAGAATGGTTAATTCCTGCATATATATAATGGCAATTGGGTGTCACTTTGTTTTTTTTTTTAAAAAACAGGTGGACAGTTTGTTAAAAGGGTCATCGGATGCAAAATTCACTTTACATGTTGTTTGAACATAAATGTGTGTTGGAAGTGTGGTACACATCCACCCTATAATGATAAAAATCCACCCAGTGTTTTTTTTTTTAATCCCTATTTTAAAATTCCCTTTCTCAAATCAGGCTGTTCTGAGCAGTAGCCCCTCACTGCAGAACACAAGATCCAGGGGGCGGAGATTGGTAGGTTTAGGGATCAGGGGGTGGAGACGGATAGGTTTAGGTATATGTAAGGTGGGAGGAGTTGGATCTGGATCCAACCACGCCCCCTGGATCTTGTGTTCTGCAGTGAGGACCACCTCGTTCTGAGATTCCTGTCTGAATGATGTAGTTCTGCGTAGGCCACTCCCACGATAGTTGATTGACACTGGTGTTTTACCTTAGACCCGCCCTGAGTGAGCTGTGAGCTGTCCGCCATTGTGTCGACTCCGGTGCAGGGGTAGACAAGAATGTCTCCTAAGCGATGGAGGTGTTTTGTTGTTGGATGTAATAATGAACATAGCAGTCGTCATTTACTCCCGACATCTGAGCCGCTGAAGACGCAGTGGATTAACGTTACTATCGTTTTTGTGCTGATGCCCGATCTGCCTAAATGCGTCTTATGTTCAGCGAATCATTCGTGATCCAGCTTCACCTACAGAAGTGGTGAGTATAAGGGTTTTTTATGAATCTTTGCAAATCACCTTTCCTAATAATGTGCTAGTTTGCAAGTTTTGCAGCTGAAGTTTACACTCTGCTCCTCACCCCACGGAAGAGAAGGGCGGGGTGAGCAGAGCTCATTAGCATTTAAAGCAACATGGACTAAAATGGCGTGCTGAAAACAGAGCTGATTTTGACAGGGTAAAGAGGGTGTTTTTTACACTACCATTGAGAAATTTTAACCAAAGTATGTTATAGGCTTTTCATTAAGAAAAGCCTATAATCATATCAACTTGTGGAAAATGGGCATCCGATGACCCCTTTAAAACTAAAAAAAACAAACATGATAGCAACTTTTCAATAACTGGGGATGTTCTGCAGTTGCTACTAAAGTAGGCCACTGAAAAACATTTACATTGTATTTTGTATTGTGTTAAACATGCAATATTCCTTACTTAAGATCAGCTTCTTTATTTGCCAACATGGCAAGTAGCTCCACAATGGTGTTAAAACCGTCAGGACTCAGATACACCAGCACATTCAGCAGCTCACCGACAAAATGCTGTTCCTCCCTTGACTGCAAAACACATATTCATACCTGTTCTTATATTGAATAAACTCATCTGTAGTGTTGACAGAGAATTCATACATCTTATATGCTCTGTATTCATACATGAAATCCAAACTTTAAAGAAGTTGCTTCCAAAATGTATTTTCAGCTATGCCTTATGGATTTATTCTAATATCACAATTTCATTTACCATGTTTTTGTAAATGTAGTTTTCCAGGCAAACCAGCAGTCCTGTGCTGAGAGATTCTTTGTCTAACACCTCCTGCTGTATTAGCATAAGTAATGCATTCAGGATGCTATTCTTCTGAGCCATGCTGCAAGTCATCATGAAGTTCAACAGATGCTTGCAGAATTCCTTGGGGCTTAAAGAACTCGAAATACACTGCAAACACATGCAAGGATAAATGAGAATGATGCATAAATTAGAAGGAGATTGAGAAGAGTATATATTTTTCACTGTTTTATAAAGAGTACGTCTGAACGGAAGAGTCCTTTTGATAGGCTCATTGTGTTTGTATTCAACTTACACTCAGATCAGGAAACATCTTTTGAAACCACTGTTCATCCACAAACTGCAGGAGGAACTCTGGCAGATGTGAGGTGGGAGAGGGTAGGGCAGAAGAGGGCGAGGGAGGGACAGAGGTGAGTAAAGGTGGGGCAGGCTTGGAGGGTGGCGTCAGAGGGGGTGTAGGACTCTTTATTGGTGGAAGGGGCTTTTGTGGCTGTAAACATAAGAGAAGAGTACAAGATGAAGAGGTTATGTGATAGCATTCCATTCTTAAAATGCAAGTGATTTATTCTGTAAGGCAAGAGTACAATCATTCCCTGCTTTAATGAGAAATTTTATGTATAAATTTGTCGGTTGGACAATTCACATAATAATATTATGTTGTTGTCAAATCCTAGGCTTACTGAAGTGCGATATCAGTCCCCTAAATGTCTTTTTAAATGTGTATTGTACTGGTTTGTACTGTGTGTTTCTTGCTAATGGACCTTGAGTCTGGAAATAAAGTTGAATTAATTGATTTATAGCCTGCAAAATTCCGCTTATGTAACCACACCTTTACGCAATTTAGTCAATCCCTACATGATTTATGTCATATTACTCAAATACATGTGACTAGAATGAACATAAACACAAAAAACATCCGAACAGGGTATATGAGTGTCTCTGCCACTGGTGAAGGTGGAAGAGGGCTCTTCTGTGTTGATGGAGTCTTTACGATGGGTGTGAGATGCATGTGAGCCTCTTCCCTCTTCTTCTTCTTCTTCTCCTCTTCATTATACAAGCGCTGCACTTCATCTAGTTCGCTCTGCTTATGACAAGCGGGAAAAAAACATTACATTATTTATTCAGTTATTTCTCCCCTCTGCGTACACACTGTGCATTCACACAAAGCCAGAATCTTATGTTGTTCAAAACCTGATAAAGATATTTTTAAGGAACTTAAAGGGATAGTTCACGTAAAAAATGAAAATTCTGTCATTAATTATTCACCCTTGTGTCGATCCAAACCTGTAAGACCTTCGTTCATCTTCGGAACACAAATTAAGCTCTCTGACCCTCCATAGACAGCAAGGGTCCTACCATGATCAAGGCCCAGAAATGTAGTAAAAACGTCACTAAAATGGTCCATGTGACATCAGTGGTTCAACCGTAATTTACAAAGCTAAGAGAATATTTTTTGTGCATGAAGAAAACAAAAATAACTTTATTCAACGATTTCTTCTCTTCTGGGACAGTCCTCCTCCATTATTAACGAGAGAAGAAATCAAGAATAAAGTCATTATTTTTGTTTTCTTTGCGCACAAAAAGTATTCTCGTAGTTTTGTAAAATCACTGTTTAACCACTGATGTCACATTGACCATTTTAATGATGTCCTTACTACATTTCTGTGCCTTGATCATGGTAGGAACCTTGCCGTCTATGGAGAGTCAGAAAGCTCTCAGATTTCATCAAAAATATCTTAATTTGTGTTCCGAAGATGAAAGAAGGTCTTACGGGTTTCGAACGACATGTGGTTGAGTAATAATTGACAGAATTTTCATTTTTGGGTGAACTATCCCTTTAAGGACTATGCATATCATATATTTATTTTTTCCATGGGAAAAAAAAACTATATTGAGTGACAAGGCGGTACTTTGATGTCATATAACGATCTATCTGTGCAGTGCAAACAGCAAAAACCTAGATATTTTAGGCAATTTAGAAATCCTGGGCGGAACATGTCTCCGGGAAGTGGCACGTCTGTCACCTTATTGTGTGATTCACACTATACAAAGAAAAATACTATATATTTTTAAGCAAAGAATGTCTCTATTGGGTAATACATATACAGCAGACTAGTAATGGATATATTGTGTATGTAAAATTATCATTTTGTAATAAAACAACTCATATGTATTTAATCCACACTCTCTCACCTGTGTTTTAGGAGAATGTAGTCTCGTGGATAAGCTGTCGGTGAAGGAGGGAGGGCTCAGAGGAGGAAGCTCAGGAAGTTTAGGTGGGAAAAGTATAGCATACACATCAAACATATCTTCTGGAATCTAGAAGAATGATGTGAAATCTTGATATTGGCAGTAATTCACACAAACTCATTTATTTGGAAAATATTGTCTGAAAAGACAGTAAAAGTGGAGACTGTTGATAAACATACCCTTATATCAAGGGGTTGCCTGTAAATTAGACCCAGGTAATTATTGAAAGCCTCTCGTTTGGATTGTATGTTGGCTGGTTTTCTCCTTCTGCACTCAACCTCTCCTTTTTGCAAGGATTCCAGATCTTTATGTAATGCCATAATTGCCCCAAAGTCCTTTAAGACAAACATATGGAGGACTCTCTTACACACTCTTACTATATGTAAGAGCACACACTCTTACATGTATTTAATACTTACTGGATCTTTTATCCTATCCTGCCTTTCAGGACCATCCTTTTTAGTAATATGGCAACTCTCTGTCCTAGAGTTAAAAGCAAAGGGTAAGGATATGGATGTGTATGAATTTATGTTATTTGAGTAGAAATTTACCTGCATTCATGGCTCATGATTGGGATCCAGGATTTGGGTAATTCAGAGTCTGGATACCATTTCTATGTGGGTGAGTAAAGTGAATACATTCAAAATGAATGATTAATTTTGTGTGAACAGACTATACAGACTATACTATATATCAGGGATCCTCAAATCTGGCCCACGAGATCCACTTTCCTGCAGAGTTTAGTTCTAACCCTAATCAAACACACCTGAGCAAGCTAATCAATGTCTTCAGGATCATTAGAAAATCACAGGTAGGTGAGTTTGATCAGGGTTGGAGCTAAACTCTGCAGCGCATTGGCCCTCCAGGGCAAGATTTGAGGAACCCTGCTATATATTGTGTGAACCTCCTTTGTTCTAGAGTAAACTTTAGTGGAGTAAACCTACAGTACAGTACTTTTATTTAGCCATTACTTTGAACTGTTTTAACATCAGTGTTGGTAAAGACATCAAGAGTCTGACAACTCTTCAAATAGTTTGATTAAAAGTGCTTTTAAAATAAGCCGAATGTCATCTGATAACATTTTAAGCTGTACTTGTGTCCTGCATTCTAGAGGCAGTAGTTGTGTTCGGGGGATTCTATAGAGGTCTCCTGTGATGCCCAATAGCAGGTCTCCACTCTCACAGTATGCCAAACACTCCGGCTCTGCATTCAGCTCAAGAATTCTAAAACAAACAACACAAAATTTGGAGTCAAAAACTGGTATGCAATGATAATCAAAGTTTTTGTTTTTGTTTTGTAGAATATACACAACTACAAACAAAAAGTAGCATTTAGGTCCTAACCTAAGAAGGTGGTTTTCCATATCCCAGATCCGTACAGTCCCATCCTGACTGCTTGAAGCAAACATGCTCAGTTGATGACAAGCACAGAGGCCTGGAGAAACATAAACAGACTGTCTCAATCTCAGGAGGGTCAGGGTGTGATATACTTTTATCTCATGAAACCTGCCAATGTCATATTTTAACCCAATATTAAAAAAAAAAACCAAAAACTCAATTTATGACAATTAAAGCGGCAGTCCGTAAATTTTGCCTCTTTGTCGCCATCTTTGTTTGAAAACATGGAATTGCAGCTCTGTGGAATTATCTAGCTTGCGTGGGTTGTGAATCGGCACGGCTCCAGCGCGGATGAATCTAATATTCTGAAGAGTATGTGTGGCAGTCAGTCACCGCACCGGTGTGGATATTTACTGTAGTTCGCAATCACAGATTCTAGCCTACGTCTTGGAATATGACCCAAATAAGAATTTTCACCGTATATTGCCATCTGAACAAGTAAGTAACAAGTTTGCCACGTTTGTTCTGACCAACTGAGGAAAAAAACATTACCATAAATCTCGCTACCAATGGTGATTATATCTAAAGATCGGTTAGCTCATATCACATCAAACCGTTCAGATTATTATTATTGTTATACTTTATTATCAAATGATTAATGTTAACAACATCAGCATTGGTGACTATGAGTATAGTGTGTATTAGCGTGTAGATTTCAATTTCTGCACAGTCTAATCTAATTGTCATACTCTTCGAATTTCATATTAAGAAATTATTTTAACCCAAAAAGCAAATTATGCTTCCTTCGAACTGGATTTCTTAAAAATACAAATCTTTGTAATCCCATTCTATCTGTAATCAGAAGCACATTTATAACTGGAATATAATTTAATTTCATTCACATGTGTTTAATAAACACATAATCCTTTATGGATTACAATCCGCCATCAAAATGATTTTTTGACATTTAATTATTCTGGCTGCTGTGAGAAAAGGCTATAAACGATCCGCCACCTGCAGGATCCTCACATGCGATAGCCTAGTAGCCGGGACAACTTCGTTGTTTACAGACGTGACATAATGACGCAGTGCCATGCTCGAATTTCCAGCGAAAACCTACCCGTACCACTCAAATTAGAAAAAAATTATTATAAGCTAACCGTTGTGAATCGGGCTAAAGTAAGGCGATAGTTTCGAACACTGGCTGGTTATGTACTTGCTCAAATATTGATTTCGGATCATTTTTAACCAAAAAAAGTTACGGACTGCAGCTTTAAGATTTTTATGAAAATTTATAAGGAAATTTTTATTCAGGATTTTTTTATCCGATAAATTTTGGTTAATTTATTTATTTTTATTGAAATCAGCACAAATTTAAATCTGTATACACTTTTTGGGAAACTGGCATATTGAGTGTGTTTGCTTGCTTTTGTTTATGTGAAAGTACATTAGTAGATATCTAATATTACAAAATAGCTTATAAAGTAGAGTTTACTGTCTCTAACCTGTGATTTTGTTGTGATGCTTTTCATTGGGTTGCTGGTCAGATCTGCTTTGGCTCTCTAAGCTATATTGCACCAGGCTATAAGTATCGTTTTCAGGATCTTGTAAGGCAAGGGTGAGTTGTGTTCCCATCAGTGCCATCAAAACCGGAGGCAGATCACACAACACGCTGAAATGGAGACTCAAACACTGCTGAGCACATGGGAACACACGCCAAACCAGCAAAGCTTTATCTTCACCTGCAATATAAAGCCATCAAGATTATCATCAGCAGAAAGTCAGTTTGAATGCAGTGTGATGATGTAGTTGAGTGTGTGTGAAGTGTGTGTGCACCTGCAGTCAGCAGGTAGCCACTGTTGGGGTATGCCTGCATGCTGCTGATGTTTTGGTTGTTGTGAGCAGAAGTTCTGAACTGGATTTTGCTTGAATGCATATTAAGCACAGACACATAACCACCACAATGGCCCAGTATAACCAGAAACCTGTGAGGGACACACAAGCTTAGGATGTGTCTTACTTTACTTAAAAGAAAAAATTAAGAAATAATAAATGTTGAGAAAAAGAACTTTGAAAGACCTCTTATGACCACAAATACGAACCTGTTTTTTGCATCATGTAGATGTTTTAACTTATTTGGCTTGTGTGATCTCTGCATCTGTAAGGATCTCCATTCTTCCTGTCCAATTTGTATATCTTTAACATCATTATATAAGACCATGCAGCAAACTATGCCAATATTTGCTTGCATCTGCCCACCTGACCAATCCCAATGCTCTATCCCATGCCACTCATCCAGTATTGTTACTGGACTGGTCAATGTACTAGCAACAGTTACCACTCCATCCTCAGTGAGGACCAGTAAGATCTCTTTAGGTACACAGTAATCAGCACACCTTACTCTTCCATTGGCTTGGAATCTAGTAAGCACTTCACCCGTTTCTGCCACGACAACTGTGACATCGCTGTTTCCATGGATACAAACTACACAGGCACGGAAGGAAGGAGGGGTTGGTGGGGTCAAGATTTGGTGGACAGGACCTCTCAGGACCCCATCCAGTCTGCAGTGTAGATTGTAGAGGCAGTTGAAGGTCCAGAAGTCCACATTGTTGGTGGAGTATGAGAAGAAGGTGCCAGCACTATCTGGGCCTCCCATGACTAGAGGAGGTGGGCACCCATTAGGATTGGATATAGCCTGGACCTGGTCTCCAACTTCTGGTCTCCAGCATCTCAAAGTACCATCAAGAGAAGATGACAACAACAGGCCAGAGACAGGACACAGAACTAGAGAAGTGACAAGAGCTGGAGAAAGGACACAAAAACACACACTCATGATGGTAGTAGACTCTATTGTCACTGAAATACTGTTGTGAACTGACAAAGGTCTTAAGTGCTGCTAGTTTACATTGTTGATACTTAATATAATTTCAACAATGCAGTTGCAAATACTGACACTCATCACTCATACTTTGAAACTTTATTAACAGTGAAGTTAATTTTCTGACCAGTATGTCCCACAAAGGCCATTTGAAGTTCCCAGTCTGGTCCCCACACTCGGATTGTCATATCTGATGCAGTAACTACAATATCCCTAAGTGGACAGTAGACCATCCCTGTGATTTCCCTAAAAAAAAGAGATTGACTTAATAGAACAAAAGTAAAGATTTTACATAAACATCCATTTCAATTAACCCATTTAATCACAATTTTTTCCCAGCTAGCTGAGTGCATGTATGTTACTCCCTTGGCAAGCCAATGAAACGAACCGGATACCTTGACAATAAAGCAAACAATAATTTTTCAGGCAATATAGTGCAGCAGGGATGACATATTTAAGTAAATTATATGAGTAATCTGTTTTGGTTTTTGGTTAAATGCCTAAAATAAGGTCTGTGTTTGCAAGCTCAAGATATTGAATTAATGAAACTTGAAAGCTTAACGGTGGTGACGTTGAAATCATGCGACCATGGCGTAGTGCATTTAAAGCCTACAGTTTACATTTCACTTCTGGTAATTGTATTTAGGCTTCAAAATTCATAAAAGTTGTGAAGTTGTTCATTTGTGAAGATTATCATAATGAACAAAATGTGTAAGAGTCATAAACATTTGCTGGTCACAGAGCTTATTTTCTGCAATAATTCAAAAGCCAGTAGAAAAATCCTATTGGGTTTTTGTTAAGGGAACCAGGGTGATGCTAACTTTCAGGTTGGCCTACAAAAATACATTATCACCGCAGGACTCTATAATCAATCAGAAAATAGAATGGTCCAAGAATAAATGCATATGTATTTGGATTCAGTCTGCACTTTCATTAATTGCTCAAATTTAATAATAAACGTTACTGGTTGGATTATTAATGTTTTCAACAAGAAAGAGAGAGGAGAGAGTAGAAAAAAATGTTGGGTTTGATATTTATTCCATAGTTTAGCATAAACTCAATCCTTGTAAACAGGCCTTAATAGCTGCAAATGGCTGAATTAATACAAAACATTAAAAACAAACCTTAAATGGAGGTTCTTCTTGTGCTCAATAATGCATCCCTCTGTAAGGTCCACCACAACCACAGCTCGTCCATATGCAGCCAGTGCTCTGAGGCCCTGCTCAGTCCTGCTAGACATCAGTGCTAGATGTGTGAAAACAACTCGTCTCCCCAAACCCTCCACCACCCGTTTGCGACACACCAAGTGTGTGAGGCACCACACACACACGTTTCCCTTTCCAGCTGTGACAAGCTCATTAGAGTGCTCCAAAATCTGTGACACAGACAGATGAAAACATGTCTCTTTAATTCACTTTCAGTACAAGTTCCAGTGATCCAATGATGCATCAAACTTGATGTCTTCACCAGTGGTTCTCAACCTTTTTGACTCCAAGGACCCCCCAAAATCATGTCAACAACAATAATCCCACAACAATACAAACACCCCCTTTTTTAAATGACAGAAATTAGAAGTGTTCAAAATTACAATAAGTTAGAAACAAATAACTAAAATCATTATAATTTCAATCATCAAATTGTAGAATTAAAGAAGTTTGGGAATGAATTGAATACAATTTAAATCAAATTAAATATCTTAATTGATTTTATTCTAAAGTTTTTCTCTTAATTGAAACTAAAGCATTTTAAATGCATAGTCTAGCCAGAAAAGAAAATTTTGTCATAATTTACTCTCATGTTGTTCCAGACCTATAAGGCCTATGACTTTTGCTTCTGTGGAACATACAAGAAGATATTTTGTATGAACAAAAAATACTATGGAATCAGCTGGAAGCATATGTATTTTCATTTTAGTCATATTGCTCCCTAGTGGGCCCCTATGGAAGCATATGTTGAGGCAGGTGAAAAGCATTTGGTTAATGGGGAATATTGACCTATTGTGCGTCTTGTTGTCGAGACCCGCCTTGATATAATGATTGACAGGTTGGGGGCGTGATCGGCTCGGAATGCATTTTCAAATCCACATTGCCTTAAACTACATTATCACGGGGTATTTAATGAAAATGCAATTGAAACGTCTTAAGTGTAAGTGTCAATGCATTTAAGAAAAATAAAAGACATTTAAATCACCATTTTGCTACACATTTGGCTCAGAATGCATTTGAAAAAATTCACACTGCACTTTGCTACAATTATCACAAGGTATCACGATGAAAATGCAATCTCAAGTGTCCTACCCGTAAGTCTAAATGCATGTAGGAAAATGGCATTTAAATGATAATTTTGCTACAGTTTTTGCTTGGACATGTAAAAAATATCTAATCAATTTGGGTAATACAATTTCATTTTAATTTTGCAACTTATAAAGCATTAAAATATGTTTTTAATTTACATATTAAAACTAGTGTAGAAAATGGCAAATGTAAATGATATAATTGAATTTTCATTTTCATTTTGCACTAAATGTTGCACATATATATGGGAAAATGTACATTTAAATACAGAAATACATTGCCATTTTCCATACTGCATTGTCATTTTCCATATTACATTTCAAAATGAATTTTGCTACCCATATGCTTCCATAGGGGCCCATCCCCCTGGTTGAGAACCACATATACTGTATACGCTGTCAACATTTCATTTAACTAAAAAAAAAATATTCCAAGTTTAATTTCATCAACTATGGTTTGAAAAGTTTTCGTTAAAGCCACACCTTGCACACCCTCACATCCATGGGCTCCACAGCATGAACCAGAGGATTCAGTTCTGCATCTAGTACGGTGAGAACGGCCCCAGGTCCCCAGCCAACCAGTCTGCCTGGCAGATGTGTGGAGGTGAGGCCGGCATAACGGATGGTGAGGGACTGACAAAAAGACGAATCTCTTAGACGGCCATCGGGATAATAGAACTGCACATGACTGCTACTGTGAAGACTAGCGAAGCCTGCGGCACCTTCACCACAGGTCATGTGACGAACAGTCTCTTCACAGGAGAGGTGGAGGACATGACAAAGGCCATGGGTGAGAATGCTGGGGCTAACATTCCCATAATTCATCTGAACAGAGGCAGAATGTTCAACAGAGTGAAAGTAAAAGGTGATGGAGTAGGTCCAAGGGAAGAGGGGGAAGGAAAAGAAAGAAATGAATGGCAGGTGATTTCCGGCTCTCTGTTAACGCATTATAGTACTTATTAACGCATTATTATGTTAGATATACACATAATATAATAAATTATACTATATTAATGCATATGCGTGACAAAATACATTTTTCATGTGACAGTCAAGTAATTTGAGCTAAAGCATACTAGACATTCCCTTACTTCATCGATGTTCTCCGTCCAGGTTTGACAGTTTTTTTCACCATTTGTTCGTTCAGGTGATGAACTTTTTAGAGACTCAACCTGTGAGGTCTCCATCTCTTCTTTAACTGTCTTCATTTCACCATGTCACCTCACGGATTGGGAAGCCTCCTCTGATTCATTTGTTGTTGCGGGATCAAATGATTTTTTTCTTCTTTGATTTGTATGTAGCTCTAGTTTATGTAGCTACTAACGTTACTCAAAGGTCATCATGCTACGTTTTGTTTGTTCGTGGCAGTTATCTCATTTGTAACTTGTGGCTCTTTGTTATTAAAAATCTGTCTATTCGGATTGACGCTGAAAGAGCTGAAGGTCGTTAACAGAGAGCCGTCTGAATAGAGCCGTTGGCAACAGTTACCATGGAGAAAACGACAGACATCAAATTATTGTCCATTCAACTCGTACTGGTCCTCATCAACATCTACAGTACAAGTTTATGCAAAGCACAGTTTTTCCTTTCTCTTATTAATATTAAACGTTGCCATGCAAAAAGATTTTAAAGTATTTCAGGTTTAAACTTACGCGTGCCATGTACCTAGAAATATATTTATCTCTATTGATATCATGTTTTATATGTTGTGACAAACTTTACTATGCTGTTTCATTTTAGTATTAAAGTTCTATTTTAACTACTTAATTATGTAAAAAATAATAATGATTGAAGTCGAAATAGCGCTGGTTTAATCGCCATGGTAACGACGACAAATAATAATATTTTACAGAAGAGAATGTGTGAAGTTGACCTCAAGAGACAGACTAAAGCCTCTTTCAGACTGTCAACCCAAATCCGATTTTGTGCATATCCGATTGGAATCCGATCTAGATGAAAATGGTGTCCAAGTCCAAAAGATGACAACTAGATCCTTAGTGAGAGTGATGGTCCTCCGTGTACAGTAGTTTGCCGTTTCTAATAGTGAAGAACACCCCTCTACCAACAATACAGGTGTGAGAACGAGAGAAAACACAGTTTAAATGTAATAGTCTTTTAATAAAAATACCCATTAATAATTATAGTATGACAGTAGATATGATAGGGACCCTAAATAAAAAATATACTCCAGTTCAAATGCTACTCAGTGTAAATATTCATCTGTACATATTGTAAAATAATACAAAATGGATATAATGTCTTTATATCCCTGAGGAACAGAAAGCTCATATTCATGTGCTCCCTTTAGTGTTTGATCGAACCTTACAAAATGCTGCGTACAGCAACAAAACCATCAGGTTCTAGCTAACATCAAATTAATTTGGTTTTGTTTGTGTATGTTTTTTTTACTCTCAAAGCCGTGATTCCATTCACTTCCATTATAAGACTGACAGACTGCAATGGTTTGAGTTAAAAATCTTCGTTCGAGTTCTACTGAAGAAACAATGTCACCTACATCTTGGATGCCCTGGGGGCAAGCAGATAAACATCAAATTTTCATTTTTGGGTGAACTATCCCTTTAATGTAGCATTGGGTACCTGTAACAGGGAAATATAATTCACTAGGTCTGCCCATACTATACATGACTTTCTCTAATGTCTCTTTTGTGTTTTCCTCTGTCATTTGCATATTATGGATTTAACTGGAAATTCATTTGAATCTGGGCTCAGATAGACCTTTGCTTGATTTGGATGAGAATCCATCTCATATCAAAAAAGCATTGTGCAAAAAAGACTGAAGTTTTTCTTTGTCATAGGTGCTAGGCACTGTAAGTGACTCCTTAAAATACTGAATCTCCACCTTGCCGGACTGCTTGGCGAGCGCAATGCCAGAAAATGTGTTCTGTTTGGCTGGCTCACCAAACACTGCCATGGCTGTCACCCTGTGAAAAATAGTTCGGAAAGAGGATTGTAAAAACAGTTAAGTGCCTGAGGTACATGCCCTACCACTGTAATTACATACAGTATCTGACATATTATCTTACTGTACTGCACTAACTGAACTTTTTTCTATCGTATTAAAAAAGATCTAATATTTGATGTATTAGCTTTTTACCGGTCTTTGTGTATATTCTCAGTGACAGCTGGCACATAATCCTTCACAGTCAGGTCCCAGATGTGAAGATCAGAGGCAGCATCCAGAACACAGAACACAGCTGGCCGTGTCTGAGACCACTGCACTGACAGAATGGAAGCGCCACTGGAACATCCAGACCATTCCATCAACGGATCTTCTCTCAGGACAGAGTGCAATCACTGCAGCCAACCTAAAGAAAGGAATTAAAAGGGTGAATATAATGTTCCCATTCTAAATTTCAGCTAGAACCTGTAAAGACTGGGAGAAAAAGAACACTTTCATCACTAATAACAGATATCTATGAACACAGAAATACATAATTACACATACAGTAAAAAGCAATAGAAGCTGCTCCTACCAAGAACCAGGATCTACCAAGATCCCCGGAAGGACTGAAGTCAAGTGCTGTGACATCCACCGGTCTACAGCTATCAAACTGTGATCTGTAGAACTTTGGAAGAACTTTTAGGCTGTGCCTAGTACCATGTCTAACCAAACCCTTCAATAATAAAAGAAAATAAAGAAACACTTCAAGAAACAAGACCAAGATGAAAGACAATTTTCAACAATTTCCTGCAACACCCACCATGTTAGTACCAATGAAGTAATGGTTTGAGTCAGACGGGAGGAACTTTAACTGAAGGCTCACAGGAGGTCCAAATCCCATTATAATATCTTGAGAAGGTTTCTCAGTGGTCTGTAGAGAGGAGCTGTGGAGTAGTTTAACTTTACCACCTGGCCTAAGACCTACCAAGGCAGATGCAGCATTATTAAAATGAGACATGTCTAATAGATGTGCATTTCAGCAAGGATGAGTTCAACTCAATTCACAATTCAGCGTTTTTACTTTTACAGATTGTTCAAAGCAGCTTTACAGAAAAAAAGAAAAATCTTACCTAGGTCTGTTTGAGAACCAGAATCATTTCCTTTGGGCAGCTCAACCACAACCTGTCAGGAGACAAAATATACAACTTCATCTAAATAATCTCTTGTTACAAAAACACAGTACTAAATGAAAGAAGGTTTCTGTGAAATAAAGTTGCTGGTGAAATGCAGACATACCCAGAGAGTTCACACTCCATTTTCATCCAGAGATCCTAACTGGAATGACAGTCCCAGAGACTCTAGAATTTTACACAAGGGAACAAGGAATTTCTTTTGGTGGTTTTCAAAATATACACTACTGTTCAAACTATTGGTGGGTAGTTATTAAAAATTTTAAATCTCTTATGTGCAACAGGGTTGCATTTATTTTACATTGTTTTAAAATTTAATTTATTCCTGTGATGGCAGTGTTGACATTTCATTACTCAGTGTCACAGGATCCTTCAGAAATCAATCTTATATGCTAATCTGTTACTTGATAAAAATAATTATTCTTATCAATGTTAAAAACGGCTTGTGCTGCTTCTTTAATGAATAAAACTTAAAAAGATTTATTCATTCATCTTTTATAAAACTATAAATGTCTTAGTTTTGATCGAATGAAGATTTTTATTCTTGCTGAATAAAATCTTTCGAAAAAATTTTTACTGACCCCAACTTTTGAACTTTAGTGTTTTTATTTATTGAAACAATTTATTTCAAACACATTACCATCTATGTCTGCAGTTAGTGTACTCTTTGAACTTGTATCAGCAGTCGCCAGTACAGGTTCAATGGACACCACGGGAGAGAGGTGACCCACCCTTGAAAGCACAGCATCTGCAACCATACGCAAAACACAGGTCAGTTTAGTTTTAACCTGTGACCTGACTCCAAATATCTATACCTAAATACCTAAAGTGAAGTTAGATAAACAGTTTTGCAAATGCTTGTGTTTTTTCTATTATTTATTTAGATGGCACAGCAGCTGAAGCAGTGAGCACTGACTGACCTGTTGAGAAGGTTGGGTAGCGTAGTGTCCACACCTCCTTGCCAACCACCAAGTTCAAGTGAGTACCAGAATGTTCTCTGAGGTCCCATACCACCACTGAGCCTACTTCTGTACCAGCAAACACTAGTGTAACTTTACCAGGACTGAAACAGCAACACCTCACCTGAGAGGGGTAGACAAATAAGAGAAAAAGATTTAGATTTTTATTGGCTGTTATGGGAGAGCAGTTAATTTCAGAAACATCAACAATAAATTTTAATTATGCAAGCATGTTCTCCTCCATACCTCAGATTCATAAAGAATAATTTTTTGGGGTCTGGATGGTTCCCAGATGTTCCAAACACAGATGATTGTCTCACAGTCAAGCCGTACAGCACTGCTTTTGAAGGAAGGAGGATGAACAGACAGAAGAGTCTGTCTCTGGACGTGAGAGAACTGCAGCAGACTCACCTGCCGACCTGCAGGTAGATGCGCACATATACATGATTGTACATATAGGGTCTGTACCACCTGTGCCACTCACGTCCTGAAAAGTGAATTCAAAACTTTTCAATTGGCCCCTCTCCATGTAAACAAATGGGACATGAGCCAAACTTAAATTACACTTCAAATAAATTTTTCCCAAAGATGGTTTCTATCATTTTAGGTAGTTCTTATCACACTCATGTATCCATCACTCAATCGCTTCTATTTATCAGTAAATCTAATTTAGAAAATATTACCATGCAGAAAGGGGAGTTTGGTATCGAGTTGAATGCAGCCTTGACTAAAGGACAGCGCGTCTGTTTGAGAGCGAAGCCTTCTGATTGAATTACTCTCTGCCATATTCTCCTCTATCAGAACAGCCATTACCTGACATACAAATAAATATTTAAATAAATTGTACTTCATCGGACGGTCTATGGACAACTTGATTTAATATGCATTTATTTGTTTATCTATTTCTGAGACAGAACAACACAAGACATGAGCACACTGACCTTTTTGAGTGTTTTTGCATTTTGGTTGAGATTAATTGTAATGTTTTAATTTGAATATGTTTAAAAAAAATTGTTCTATTAACAGGTAACTATTCTTAACCTGTGCAGCAGAGCGTATAAATGTAGTCAGACGTTGAGAATCAGTAGTTATTCTTGAAGTGGATTTATCTGTAGTGTCTTGAGATGCCTTAGATCCTGGTTACAGTTCAGAGAATGAAACAGAACACAATACACTGTATTTGTTATTTTTATATTTCCATTTGGTATTCATTACTAATGACAGAGTCAGTGGCTACATTTACATGCACAATTTTTGGTTCAATCGGAATGAATTCATTCCGACTGATGAATCTGAATGTAGTGTTTACATGAACGCTAAAGAAAGTGATCGGGTTGATGTGCGCGTTTATATGTCACAAGCTTCAAATCGGAATTTTTTTTTTTTTTTACATGCGCACAGCCGCACACTGCACAAATATAGAGTTTCTCACTGTTTGCACATAATAACCACTCTCCTACATGTTTTTTTTAATTTGTTTTTAACAGCAGAATTAATATTTATCCATTTATGGATAAATATACATATAAACCGCTGTGCCGTGCTGCTCATATTTATCACACAGTAAAATGCCCCTCCCCGTGCCCAAAACGGGTTGCCTGTGGATGAGAATCCAAAACAAGGACTGGTGGGAGGTGGTTGTCCTGCTCCACTTCACAGTTGCCGAGTGAAAGGAGAGTTTTATAATGACAGGACACGCATTTATACAACACTTTATTCAAAAGGAAGAGCCGCTGGTTCTGCGCGTCATACGTCATTACGCTATTTCTACGTCATTGCACATGCGCAGTGCTTTCAGTTTCGGGGTTCAATCCGATCGAGTGTTTACATGCACTCTCAATCGTATTAGAAAAGGAATAAACCACCCCCTTCAATCCAATCGAAATTTCATTCCGATCGAGCTCAATCGGATCGATTAAGGTGTTTACATGAAGGCTTTTCAGTCCGATTGAGCCGTCAATCCGATTACAAACAGATTATTTGGTTGCATGTAAACGTAGCCAGTGCTGAACACAATACCTCCACATGCTGCATTTGCTTCTGGTGGATGTTGTGTCCATTTGTCTGTCAAATCTACTTCTTCTGTTTGTATATCTCTATCAGTGTTGTCTTCATTGCACTGCACATAAGCCTGGAGACACAGTAATCTCATGATAAAAAGCCATTTTGATCATGACATAAGGAAAACACACAAATCTAGTTGACAGAGATGATGTGTAAAAGTGAATTTTGGTAGAAATATGCCTATATTGTTCACGATATGGCCAAATACTTAAAAATATCACCACTGCCGTTTTATAACATGGAAGTACCTACAACTTCCTAGATTTCTAACCTGTTTTGTATTGGCTGTTCCAAAATTCTTGATGTACATGCCATACTCATTGACAGGAGCGAGGTCCAGCAGAGAGAAGGTGATGGAGAAGTCTAAATCAATCAGACGCAGAAGTTCTTCACTGCGCTTCCTTCAAATCAAATAAATAAATTTTTTATTAACTAATTAGTCAACAAATGCAATTAATTTTTTATTTTAAAAAGTATGTTTACTTCTAATAACTTCTAATTAGATCATTATGAAGATAGAGAACATGCTTCTGTTTCTTGGCCACTTTCTGGCTGACCTCTCGCTGCTTTGCTGATACAAAATCAATAATTTTGCCATGAGTTCGACTTCTGTCAGAATGCTTTTCTGTGAAAACAAAACAAAAGCACAGAATTTGCTTTTCCTTTTTATATCAAAGTCCCTTTAAGGCAAGTCATGTCACATCTTTGAAACGCCTCACGGGCATGCAAGTGCAGCTCTTATCTCTTTGAATGGGGAAACATCAAACTCTCCAAAATTGTTCACCAAGCTTACGATTCAATTTCATATTTGAAATCACCAATGAAATCTGACAACAACTTTCTCATAAAAGTTGTTTATTTTGCTCAAATAGCGTTAAAAAAGCTTATTTTTCAGGCTAGACCAGCCAGTGCACATGCATAGTCCTAAGCGCATTCTCAGAACGCTGACTGTTTCTATAGCAACCGGGACTTCTAACGGCAGCTGCAGTGACGTGCTGACTTTACCGATTAGGGACTGGCTCTTTTGCTCAGAAGGCGGGGCTTCGTTATTGAGCGTTGCATTTTTTCCCATTCAAAACTATACAAGTGACACGTCTTGGGTATTCTATAGTCTTTGTTCATATTCACCAGTAGAATGTGCAAATTAACATAAACTTTTGTTTAACTACCTCTCTGGGTGACAGCTGACTCTGTGGTTGTGGGCTTTGATCTCGCAGAGTAGATTCTCTCATTTTCCTCATCAATGGCTCTTTGGATGGCTTCAATCTCTTCTCTTCTCTTGGGACTCAACTCCCTCTTGTCTTCTCTCACTTTTTTGTCATGTTCCTCATTCTCCTCCTCCTCATTATCATCCTCCTCTTCACCAACATCCTCAAAGTCTTCTTCATAATCCTAAAAGCATCACCAAAAGAACAGCATAATATGGAATAAGAAAGAAGGAATGACAATTTTGATGAAGTTTGTCGGTTATATTCAGCTTCAAAATTCACATCAGATATTAGGGAAATATAAACCCTATATGTGACCCTGGACCACAAAACCAGTCATAAGGTGACCGTGATTTCATCAAGTACAACATGTTCCAATCAACCAATCAGAATTGAGGGATAACTTTTCAGGAAATATCTGTTTTAGGCTTACAATCAGGGTTAGGTGCTTCTACACCCTTGTTAATCAGCTATCATTTCACATTGTTTTTAGGAATAAATTATGGGTAGGGTTAGGTTTAGGGGTAGGGATTGGGTTAAGTCTATATTTTTGGACAGTTATGTTGATCCAGGATCAACAAAAGATGTGCCTTACTTGGCAAAATCACGGCGGCCCGTCATAAGGGTCAATTTTTTTGAAATTGAGATTTATACATCAACTGAAAACTGAATAAATAAGCTTTCCATTGATGTATGGTTTGTTAGGATAGGACCATATTTGGCCGAGATACAACTATTTGAAAATCTGAAATCTGAGGGTGCAAAAAAATCTAAATATTGAGAAAATCACCTATAAAGCTGTCCAAATGAAGTCCTTAGCAATGCATATTACCAGTGACTTAAGACTGGTTTTGTGCTCCAGGGTCACATATAAATATACAAAGATATAAGAATTATATAAGTATATTCTATATATTCTCTGTACTCTGTACTATGTAATAGAAGCACTAAACTGCTTCCCACCTCAAAATCCTCCTCATAATCATTATGATCATCTTTGCTTGATTGTTTGTCCTCTTCAGTTTCTTCATTCTCCACCTTGAAACACAAAGACATGCAATCATATTAGCCACAATGTGTGTTTACTCTTTTATTCAAAATTTACAGTAGGGCTAGAAAGCAGAAACAGCTTAAAAAGTACAGATGAACACATGCAATTAAACAATTTTAAATATTAGTTTCTGAGAGAAATGAGTTCTGAGACTCCAAAGGTAAATGCTTTTGTATAGGATGTCACTGAGGTTGATAGGCTGTTCTTGCTTTTTGCGTGTTTATTTTTAACATGCATACTATACCTGCAGAACTTGTAAGGGCTTTGTATTGGTTCAAGTTTGTATTATACATGATCATTTGCTTTACATTTCAAAACGCATTTACTTTTTTAGCACATTTACTTACATGCTCTGCCATCTTTAAATCAGAGCTGTACGAATCTGTGCTCATAGCTCTGTTCAGTCAGAGAAGAAACAAATAGAGAACGATTCGATTTGGTCTTAAAATTCGCCAGTACTATGCAAGTCTGATCAAGTCAGGTTTTGTTTTCAGTCTGTTTGGACATCAATTTGATGCATATGCAGTACACTAGCAATAGTTAAATGAGGTATAAAAAAGTAGAGTTAATATTGTGTTATATAAAGTGTTAAATCCATGATATAACAATAGAGAATTTTCATGCAGGATTTGTCTTATCTTAAATCTTAACTTATACAATTTTCACACATGAAGGGGTTTTTTTTTTTTTTTTACACAAGAATGTTTTGATAAAAAAACAACAAAAGAAAAAAATGTATGAATAAATTGTTCCAAACAAGATCAATAACATGCATTAGACAGGTTGAATTTTCATTTTGTGCTGACTTTAACTTATTGTAACTGATCTTTAAACAGAAACCTTACAGGGATCTCAGGATCACTCATTTCAGCTCGAGTAGACCTCCACATTAACTGAGGTATCTTGGTAGGGTCCTGCACACCCACACAAATAGAAAACATATGTAGTGGAGATTTATAACCTCACAAACCTAAAAAAGTAAATGGATGTCATGAATCTCATACATTATTTGATCATGTTTATACCTCTTTGTCTATATTTATCCTTTCATTCAGGTCATGGCCTGATGAATCTTTATGTTTCCGCTCTCTGTCACTCCTCTTGGAGTCTGAAGCCTCCTTGTGCCTTTTTCACGCCGTCTATCTCTCTCTTCCCTCTCCCTGGCCTTTTCCCTATCCCTGTCTTTGATGCCGTGGAAATAATCGTTTGACTCTTTCCACTCCTGGTGATGCTGTTCCACTTCTCGAGAGTGACTTGTGTTTGCTACCTATTGAAAGCAACAACTTTTAACAAAAAACAGTACCAGTTATCAGTTCCAATGTAGCTCATTCAAGTCAGTTGACTAGCCAGAATGTTTAAACATTCCTCCATAATATCAGTACAGTCAGAATTACATTATTATTATATTATCAGTTTAATATCTTGCTAATAAATAGCAACAATCTTATGGCTTACATGACTTTCTTTATCCCTTCTTCTCTTCTCTCTATCTTCTCTATCTCTTCTGTGTTCTGAAACAAGAGATTATATACATTTTTTGATTTTCTAAAAAAAATAAAATAGACATGAACCTAAAAAACATTTCTCTAGGAACAAACGCTAATAATCATACCTTTTTCTTTGTGTCCAGAGTGTTCTTTATCACTGCGTCTCTCTCTCCTTTCTCCGTCCCTCTGTTTTTCCTCATATTCATGTTGATTCTGTTCACTTTCTCTTGCTCTGTGTTTTTCTCTCCTCTCTCTATCTTGTTCGTTGTCTCTCTCCCTTTCTTCTTTTTCTCCTTCTCTTCTCCCCTCTTTCCTTTTATCTGTTTCACTTTTTTGCTCTTTGTCTCTCTCCCTTTCTTCTTTTTCTCCTTCTCTTCTCTCATCTTTTCTTCTACCCGTTTCACTTTTTCGCTCCCTGTCTCTCTCAGATCTCCTTATATCTCTATCTTTTTCTCTTTCCCTGTTTGTACCTCTGTCCCCGATTGTACACATCTATGTCCCTGTCTTTATATCTGTCCTTTTCTCTATCCCTCCGTCTTTCACTGTTTTCCTTCTCACCTCGATTATGTCTTTTTTCTTCTTCATCTCCATCTCTATGCCTGTTCTCTCTCTCTCGTTCTCTCTTTCTCTCTTTATAACTATCCTCCCTGATGTCTTCCTTCTTGATATCCTGCTGGTTTCTATCCCTGCCTGGGTCTCTGTGTTTACTCCTCTCTTGTGTGCTTTCTCGCTCTCTCAGTTTTTCTTTCTCTCTCCTTGCATCTTGATCAGGGTCTCTTTGTCTGCGATCCAGAGATTCTCCATCCCTGTATTTCCTGTGCTCCTCTTCTTGTTTGGATCTTCTTTTGCTCTCCTCATTGTGTGCCTGACAAAACAATTAAATTTTATGGGTTGTGCTTCTAAACTTCGTTTTTCTTACACACAAACAAACTGCAGATTACCTGAATGTGCACTTTTAAGTCATCGGACCTCCAAGTATCTTCTTTTGTTATTTTCTTATGAGAGGACGGGGAAAATGTGTTACAGCAAATGTGTTACAACTGTACAGAATGAAGCTCATGACTCGATTACCTAACATAACTAACGAAACACTGCTTGCTTACAAGTTGATTCTTTACATACCAAGTGTTCATATAATGAAGTGACAGTTTGCTATTGAAATAAAGAGATTTAACTAAAGTATGTAACATAAACAGTTTTATTTGGCTATCGATGAGTGGCTAATCGTGCTGTTTAGCTGTAACATTTGGTCGCTACACAACAGCTGCTCCAAACGTAATAAGCTTTGCTTTACCTTCACATGGTACATCACTTCAGTGATCTTCTTCTTACTAATCCTTTTCAATCCAACAATCACAAGTTTATGTTGACAGCTTTCACCGCCATACCGCTATATGGCTAAGCGCACGCGCAGTTTAATACTACTATGGTAACCTGCCAAGCCATGGTAACAACAGACTATTAAATCGAGCAAAGAGCAATCGCTCGACACAAATGTTACTATGGCAACACTGTCGAATTTAGATAATAATCGAAAAAGATGAGTTTAACAATGTGACATAGCACACAATAAAATATGACAGTGCTTGCTTTGTACTATACAGATGCCTATATCTGCAATAATTGCCTACTTGTTAAGATAAATTAGTATATGTTGACGTATATATAATTTTTTAAGTCGTCCTCTTGATCTATCATTAGTAGGATGTTTCCAAAAAAAATTATGGAGTTCCGTTTGTGCCAAAAAGTGTTGACCTTTGTCTATTGCTGAATTCGGAACCATAGATAGATAGATAGAACGATAGATACATAGATAGATAGATAGATAGATAGTTTTTTTGTTTTGCAATTTTAATCCCGTCTGAATCAGCCACATCTGTGTTTTTGTCACACAACCTCTGTAATAATTCCAGGACATATTACAGGATATTACCTACTGTTTTTCAGCAAACTCAGTGATCAATTCCATCCAAATGCGAATGTCTGTGATTGCTGACAATATTTTTTTCACAACACGTTTCCTTGTGTGTTTTATCCAACGTGAACTACCGTAGACGCTCTTACTACTGCACGCATTTTTTATATGTTTGCCTCCCGGCAAAGAAATTAAAAAATAATAAGAAGAAAATCAAAAGCCAGATTACGTAAACTGTTAAGACTGGCAACTGTAATATCAGCGTCAGGTAAGATTACTCACCTTCATTTCTGTACTCAATTAGATAATGTTCATACCTTTACGAAAATTAAACATGGTTTTACTACAAATAAAAAATAAATTAGTTAAACTAAAGTAACCACAAATTAACCATGGTTTTGCTATACTAGTTACTATGGCAACACTGTCGAATTTAGATAATAATCGAAAAAGATGAGTTTAACAATGTGACATAGCACACAATAAAATATGACAGTGCTTGCTTTGTACTATACAGATGCCTATATCTGCAATAATTGCCTACTTGTTAAGATAAATTAGTATATGTTGACGTATATATAATTTTAGTCGTCCTCTTGATCTATCATTAGTAGGATGTTTCCAAAAAAAATTATGGAGTTCCGTTTGTGCCAAAAAGTGTTGACCTTTGTCTATTGCTGAATTCGGAACCATAGATAGATAGATAGAACGATAGATACATAGATAGATAGATAGATAGATAGTTTTTTTGTTTTGCAATTTTAATCCCGTCTGAATCAGCCACATCTGTGTTTTTGTCACACAACCTCTGTAATAATTCCAGGACATATTACAGGATATTACCTACTGTTTTTCAGCAAACTCAGTGATCAATTCCATCCAAATGCGAATGTCTGTGATTGCTGACAATATTTTTTTCACAACACGTTTCCTTGTGTGTTTTATCCAACGTGAACTACCGTAGACGCTCTTACTACTGCACGCATTTTTTATATGTTTGCCTCCCGGCAAAGAAATTAAAAAATAAGAAGAAGAAAATCAAAAGCCAGATTACGTAAACTGTTAAGACTGGCAACTGTAATATCAGCGTCAGGTAAGATTACTCACCTTCATTTCTGTACTCAATTAGATAATGTTCATACCTTTACGAAAATTAAACATGGTTTTACTACAAATAAAAAATAAATTAGTTAAACTAAAGTAACCACAAATTAACCATGGTTTTGCTATACTAGCCATAGCTTAACCATGGCATTTGTAGTAAACCTCTGGTTATACTAATGATAATCAATCCGAATGACAAAACAAGCCCAGATGTACAAATCAGACCCTCCCACCTCTGTAATAAACATGGAGATGTTAGTCCCGTCCAAATTGGTACATGAAAATCACAGATGTGACAAAAATCGAAACTCAAACATAATTTAGAAAACTAGCTATGTCCGAATAGGGCTTGTACAGGTGTCAAACTCAGTTCATGGAGGGCCACAGCCCTGCAGAGTTTAGTTCCAACCCTGCTCCAACACAACTTGTAGATTTCAAATAAGCCTAAATGACTTGATTAGCTGGATCAGCTGTTTAATTACAGTTGAATCTAAACTGTGCAGGGCTGTGGCCCTCCAGGAACTGAATTTGACACCCCTGATCTTAGTGTACTCAAATGTGCTATTTTGGGACACCATGAATATTAACTAAAATGTGCTTTTAACATACTTTCTCTGTATTAAAAAATTTATTTAGTCACCACTTTTAGTAGGCTACTGAAAGAACCCATCTTTCAAACACTAGTGGGTTCAAGTGTACAGTAATACAAGTGGTAATACATTTTTTTAATACAGCATGTTAAAAGCATTAAAAGCATGTTAAAGGGGTCTTATGATGTTGCTAAAAAGAACATTATTTTGTGTATTTGGTGTAATGAAATGTGTTTATGCGGTCTAAGGTTAAAAAAACACATTATTTTCCACATACTGTACATTATTGTTTCTCCTCTATGCCCCGCCTTTATGAAACGCGTCGATTTTTACAAAGCTCATCGGTCTGAAAAAGCGAGGTGTGCTCTGATTGGCCAGCTATCCAATGCGTTGTGATTGGCCGAATACCTCAAGCGTGAGACGGAAATGTTACGCCCCTCACATACCGTGTCCGGCCGGAGCGACGAGACATAAACATTAAAACCCATTACAAACGAAGCATTTGTTGCATCCAGTGGGGACATAAATACGGATTATAATGACTTATACTGTCTTTTCACGCGTTGCGTTGC
>NW_015658514.1:1586499-1593000 GCF_001515625.1 Sinocyclocheilus rhinocerous
CGAGGTGTGTTGTGATTGGCCAGCTATCCAGTGCGTTGTGATTGGCCGAATTCCTCAAGCGTGTGACGGAAATGTTACGCCCCTTACCATACTGCGATGCCGTGTCCAGCCGGAGCGACAAGACAAAAACATTAAAACCCATTAAACGAGGCATTTGTTGCATCCAGTGGAGACATAATTACGGATTACAATGATTTATACTGTCTTTTTAGCTGCACCGTGTAAACATAAAACCATGTCTGCATTTGTGATCGGAGAAATGACAAACAACAAGTGCTACTCTACACTGCTCAAAACTCGCGTTTGAATCATCAGTGGCAAATCCTTTAAATATGAAAAACGTAGTGAGTCAGAACTGCCGGCATTTTAGTCTAACGTTACTCTCCCAGGATCAGTAAACAGTCCTCCATAAAATGTGCTGCACACATCTGAATATTTGGGTTGAACTGTTCTGGAACGGTGTTGTAAATACAACTGATTTCTAGTTGTGTCCTCTTTTGGAAGGCCAAACAAAGTAGTTTCGCTTTCACAACGAAAAACACAGCTTCACATACGGAGCGTGAGCGGCGGCCGGCAGGCTTGAGTGAGCAGAGGCCGGCGGGCTAGAGTGAGCGGTGGCCAGCAGATTCGACGAAGGAGCGACCGACGGGCTTGCGGCAACAACATGTGACGAAGTTGATGCATTTCCTCAGCGACCAGCACGGATCAGCTCTAGGAATGACGAAGCGGATATCGTCCTCTTTTGGAAGGCCAAACAAAGTAGTTTCGCTTTCACAACGAAACAGCGTCTTCACGACATGGCGGCAGCAACAATACTACAGCCAGAATAAAAGTTATGCCTTCTTTCTTTGCATGAACATTTGGGCAGTGTTATGCAAATCTTCCCACATCGTGACATAGACATGTGGGGGCGTATTAGAACGAGCCGTTTTAGGTAGGCGTGGTTGACTCTTAACTTTTATAACGTTAAGACTTTTATCTCTTTGGATTTGAGACTTTAGTCTTTGCAACTTTACAGATCTTCTTTATGCACCAAGAGCTTGTAACACTTCAAAGAGAAAGGAAAAAATTGAAATCGCAACATATGACCCCGTTAAAAGCACATCTAGTTCATATTCATGATGTCCCAAAATAACAAAGTTGAGTAGCCTACACCTATTTTAAGATTATCTTAAGAAGTATTAAATAATAATTTTTAGTAGCTATATTAAGTACAAAATTAGTGCGTGAAAATAGTACAAAAACACTTTACATTATAGAAGTGCACTTTTTTTTCGCCTGGGTTGTGCCGTCCTTCCTTGTCGTGCGTTCAGCTTAGTTTACTAAATGCAGTAACGTAAAATAAAGCATGTAACTGGGATGAACCCATGACAGGGAAGGCGACACAAGCAGACTACAGCTTTTGGCACAAACAGTCCATCAGAAAATAAAAAATAAAATACGAAACGAACAGCTTCTTGTTATTGTTCTTTAATTAACAGTTAACACTCTTGGGAGTCGCTTGGCTGTCGACGCCTCATTGTTTGTGTATCTGCAGTTGCTTGGCTCAGGGTGGCGAGTTTGCGCTGTCCGCGACTTTTACTGACCTCCTGAGACCCGCTGTGTGTGCGCGTGTGTGTGTGAAGCGCTCAGCTGTCTGTCATAAACCAGCACAACAGCACGGGCTTCTCCAGAGCACGCGTACAGAGGCGCTGGCGACAGCTGAGTTGGGTCTTCAGTTATGCACAGCTAGATTAAAGCAAAGCGAGCCAGTATCCGCGTCAAAATGGACTGGTGTATAGGCGAACTAACGTGAAAACATCCTCAAATTGATTTAGCCCAGCGTTGTACTTGAACCACGGGATGATCTGTAGTATCTTGTTGTTTACTCTCGAAGCTTTTGCATTGAAGCGCAATGTTCACGTTTGACAGCCCTGCGTAACATTTCGTCCGCGCTGAACATGACAGAGGACATAATGACGGCTGTGCGCCGAAATCTTTCTCAAACAGCAGGTGCCTCGGGACAAAAGGATAGCGGACAAACTGAACCGACAAACGGGGCGATTCCTTCCTCCTCACCCGCGGAGCTGAGCCAGGACTCCGCATCCTGCACCAGCGAACTGACGCGCACGTGGCTGCAGTTCGCCAAGACCTTCGTCATTATCTTCCCCATATATGTCTTGGGTTATTTTGAGTTCAGTTTTAGTTGGCTTTTAATCGCCCTCACGATATTTTTCTTTTGGAAAAGAAACACTAGGTGTAAGAACACTAGGTTGAATAGAGCACTTTCGTTTTTTGCGCAAGAAGACACAGTTAAACAGGAGCTGGAGGCAACTGAGTTACCATCATGGGTGAGTTAAACTCGACGTTCATTGATAACATTTAACTTGTTTCAAAACATCATAGAGAGCACACTAGAAATAACGGAAAACTAAGAGGGAGTTTATTTTTATTTTCTAAATTATAAAGCTGGACTAAAAAGACAGAATGGGTTGTCTTTAGTGGAATTTGATGAGATTGATGGACAACTTGTTTAGTTTGAAATTTGATAAACCCAATATATTTTCTTGTTCAGAGTTGTTTTGCTTCATTCAGGTTTATTACATTAGGACACCTTGTTTGGTTTCAATGTTGTGTCCATTCAGCAAACTCTGAGTGCATGAAACATGACTTAAGTTTGATCCCAGCTGACCCCAGGCTGTCAGTCATGAGGCAGACCAAGACTTTTTGCCCTTTCGCCTGTGAAGGTGAACAATGTTATTCCAAATGATGCAGCATGTGTCTCTACCAATTTTCTGTCTATTTTTATCTTGTATATAAGCATTATCTTGAGCCTCTGCTCATCATGGCTGTAATCAAAAGCCAAGTGCAACAAAGTAAATATATGTTATGTAATGAGATATTTTGACCTGAAGGGTGAGGACCAAGGTCAGTCTGCGTAGCTGAAAATGAGGATTCACTGACCTGCAGTCTATAAAAATGTAACACTGCAGCATGTAAAACTGTAAATAACAATGAAGTAGTTAATTGTAATTACCTTACCATGTATGGCAAAAAAACTGCATTATATGTAATTTTATTGTGAAATACTTTTGTTAATAAGGACATATGATTGTATGTCCTTATTAACAAGGATTGACCCAATAAATAAGTGGTCAATCAATATGGGATTTCCAATGATGGACACCCAAAGTGTCATATTAAGTGTAGTGTAGTGTTAGTCAGTTATCAGATACATTTTCATTACATGGTCTCATAACGACCCACTACCATATCTACTTCATTTAGTCTTCAACTGCTCTGGAGCCTTAATCAAATTACATTCTGGCAGGAGTAAACTTGTCTGTGTGAGATTAGAAGTCTGTTGAACTGGTTTATGAGTTTGAAGTTGTTGTTTTTTTTTAAAGAAAATATTTCACAACAGTGGTGTTATGGATTATGTGAGTATTCACATTTTGTGGTGCCATGCTTTTAAACCAAGAAGTATCTTTTGAAACACTGATGACTTGTTTGTCCAGTTTCTCTGTGGTCCCTGGAAAGTGTGTGATACCTGAAGAAAAATTTTTTTTTTCTTGGTTCTCTGGAAGTGCTGTCTTAAATGACATGGGTCTATCTCTTGCCTAAAAGCTTCAAGCTTGCTACTAATGTCTAATTAAATGCATTGCAGTGTTCAAAGTATATACTGTTGCATCCATGTTACAAAATAAATATGTAAATACATGTAAAAGCATTTTAATATATGCCAGTGATCACAAGCAAGTTTTTTTGAAACCGATAGGGACAAGCTTTTTTGAAACATCACAGAATATCACATTCTCATTAAATTATGTCACTGTCAAGAATCTATAGTCTTTACATCTCTATATTACTGTGGTAACTCTACAATCTGTTTCATCTCTAGACAGATTTTTTTTTAAAGGAACATTCTCATAGATATCTGTCTATGGTCTTGTCGATGTTGAGAAATCCTCAGAGATCTCTAGTGACCATAGAAACACAGTTACCATGGGAACTTTCAGTGTCTTTCCCACATATCATTAATACTAAACAAAATAGTCAGTATTCATTTTGGAGGGACACCCGAAGTCTAGTGCTGGGTGTAGTAGATCTAGCTGTGTCCAAACCTATTTGCCCTGATTGATGGTTATACTAGAATATGTCAGTAGGAGAGCTTAAGTGCTGTGCACCAACACTGTTTTGCGATTAAAATAAATTCAGAGTGATTGCACTTCAGAAGGAAGTCCCACACCCCCATTTTGCCTCTTGAGATTACAATGTTACTTTTATAGGACATACAGAAGGAGGTTAACTTTATGGGTGCCACAAACGCATTATCTTTTCAGGCTGAGAGCATTGTTTTCTCAGGTAAACTGATGTGGCTTACCTGAGATTTTCCTTTCAGCTTTTGCTTAATGTCTTGGAGAGAAGCGTTTATGGTTTTGCAGCTGTGTTACCATAGTGATGAGATTCAAATGAGCCCTATACATTTGTTTTGCTTGTGTGTGGCATTTGTTTGTAATTTAAAGTTTCAGTTGTAAGATGTTAAATTACAGGGGCCTTTTGTGGTCAGTAAGTCAACATTCAGACAGGCAAAAGTGGCCGAAATCCTGTTTTTTTTGTTTTGCTAATAGACTCAGATCTGGTTTTGTTTTTATAGCAATGTGAACAGCACAAGCCACATGAAATCTGATCTTTTTCATTCTGGTTTAGGCCACTTTCGGTCATAAGTCAGATAGAGGTCTGCTGCGACCTCAGTCTGAATGGTCATATCTAGGGCTGCACGATAAATCGAAATGGAATCGAGATCGCGATTCGACAGAAGCTGCGATTGTCATGCGTATCTTTCAGTGAAGCACGGTTCTGTGATCAGCAGTAAATCTCCATCCAAAGGCCAGAGGGCGCTCTCGCGCTGAAACTCCAAATACGCCTCGCAGAAGAAACCCAGAAAATGCCTATGGCTGCAGCTGAATAACCAGAAGTTTCAACTGCTTTCATTGATTCAACGTGACTAATAAACACACGACTACGGAAATATACGGTTTATCTGAGTTCTTATTATTATAATTTTCATTAAAATAAAGTATATTTATAATGCAATGCCTTTATCACTGCTTAAATACTATGAAATATGTTGCGTGCCTTATTCTGTGTAAGAATGAGTGAGTTTGGAGTAAAAAAATGTTATTAAATGTAGTATTTTCACATGCTTTCAGATGGAGCAGCATTTACTTCACAGAGCCGTAGTTCACTGAGAAGCTATGCAAACAGCTGTCATTATCGCGAACGATTTCTTCGATTTCTTAATCTAGCAATAAAAACGTCTGCGACTTTTTTTTGCGTAACTTGTCAGTGAACAAGTTGACTTCATAACGTCAGGCTATGTGTAGTAAATTCTGCTCCATCTAAAAGCCTGTGATGATGATTTCCTGCTGATTACAGAACCGGCTTTTTTAACAAAATGCGAATGACAATCGCATTCGATTAATCGTGCAGCCCTAGTCATATCATAAATCAGAGTTTTATGATTAACATTCAATAAAAATTCTCCGTTGACGGGAGTCACTGCAAAGATTTTACATACCAGGATGTGGAAGAAAACGGCAAAGCTATTCAGTGGAGAGAAAGTGAGCTGTTATAGAATTATTACAGTTACAGCTCTACAAAATCGAAACTTAAGAGAGGACTATATGAGGGAAAACTTTGGTCTCTTTCTCCTCATCCTTGTCCTCTCTATTGCCTGCTCACAAATTTGCTGGCTCCTGCTGCACATCATCTTATAAATAAATGCATAAACACTGACTTCAGTGGCCTCCACATTTACTTCTGTATGACAGTATGCTGTGTGATGTCTTTGCTATTCTTTTGTGCATGTGGGTTAGTTCAGGACCAGTTCACACTTGAATCTGTTATTGGCTACAAAAATATGTGAATGTCCAAACAAAAAATTGCATCTGAGCAAAATAAGACACTGTCAACGTTGCCATAGTCTCAGAAGTTCTTTGTGGCGAAACAGTGCCTGTTGGGTGGAAAAAACTGTGTATTTTTGATACCTGATAAGTTAAATGGGTAGTTCACCCGATTCTGATTCTGACATCATTTACTAACCGCCATGTCATTCCTAGTCTCAGCCTCAGACGTCATGCCCATAGACCGCTAACTGAACATCTGATGCATATGGCACACAAAATTGGAAACACTTCGGGAGTTTCGAAGACGTCATCTGATTGGTTAAAGGGGTCATATGACGTTGCTAAAAAGAACATTATGTTGTGTATTTGGTGTAATGCAATGTGTTTATGTGGTTTAAGGTTAAAAAACACATTATTTTCCACATACTGTACATTATTGTTTCTCCTCTATGCCCCGCCTTTCTGAAACACGTAGATTTTTACAAAGCTCATCGTTCTAAAAAAGCGAGGTGTGCTCTGATTGGCCAGCTATCCAGTGCATTGTGATTGGCCGAATACCTCAAGCGTGTGACGGAAATCTTACGCCCCTTGCCATATGGTGATGATGCCTTGT
>NW_015658514.1:1594085-1597904 GCF_001515625.1 Sinocyclocheilus rhinocerous
ACTACAGCGAGAATAAAAGTTACGCCTTCTTTCTTTGCGTGAACATTTGGGCGGCATTATGCAAATCTTCCCACATCGTGATGTAGATGTGGGGGCGAAAAAAAAATTTAGACTTTAGTATTCGCAACTTTACAGATCTTCTTTATGCACCAAGAGCTTGTAGCACTCCAAAGAGAAAGGAAAAATTGAAATCGCATCATATGACCCCTTTAAATTATACAAGAATTCCGGGAGACATGCGTGGCGTGTTCTTTAACATTCCGCCTGGAAACAAAGATGCCGTGACGCCAAACCCCCTCATGAAAGAAGAAATCCGTCATGTTTACAACTGTGACAATGAGCACTTATCAGGATCATCTAAACGCTGGATTTATAAAAGTATGTGAAATATGTAAAGTTTGCAGCATAGAATGTTTAAAATACGTCCAAGAGTTTTGCACACCGGTCTGTTATTGTGGAGACATTTCCACGCCCCTAAACATGACGCAGCACAAAATGAAACGTGATTGCTTGCTTTACCTGTCAGCCATAGGGCCTCTTGGGCGGTCCTTGGCCATTGAAAGCGTCCAAGGTTCCCAGACCTTCTGCCGTCAGTCTGAAGATCTGGCTATGCGAGAATGTAGTTTCAAACCTGTGTGACTTATTTTTCTGTAAAACACATGAAAAATATATTTTGAAGAAACTTTATTGTCCATATAATGAAAGTCAGTGGGGTCCAAAAAAAACCCACTCGACCCCAATGATGTCATTGACTTTTATTGTATGGCACTGCTTTAGAAATGAAAAAAGTGCAGTGTTGGTGTGTCATCTTGCTCCCGGTCACCGTGATTTTGCCAAGTAAGACATGTTCCTGGATCAACATTACTGTCCAAAAATATAGACTTAACCCAATTCCTACCCCTAAACCTAACCCTACCCATAATTAATTTATTCCTAAAATCAGTGTGAATTGATAGCTGATTAACAAGGATGTAGAAGCACCTAACCCTGATCGTAAGCCTAAAACAGATATTTCCTGAAAAGGTATCCCTCAATTCTGATTGGTTGATTGGAATGTTGTTCCAGGATCAACAAGGATGTTGATCCAAGAACATGTTGTACTTGGTGAAATCACGGTCACCCTTGGTCCCTCCCACTGCATGAAACAAATGCAGGCTAAGCATTTTACGCATGCAGGGATTTGACTGCAGCTATGCTCATCCCTGATCCTATTGCTCTACATATAGACATGATAATACCACTGAAGTGAAAGAAAAGGAGAGAATACACATGGGTGCCATTTTTTGGTATAGAGAATGTTTCACAAGTTTAGAAAGGAAGTCTTTTTATTTTGTCATACATTGAATTATTATTTTTCATGCCATCTGTTAACCAAGAATGTGCATGTGTGTAATAGCCTGAGGGGTTTCTTCAAAGACACTGCAGCACATTTACAGAAGCAGTCTTGTTCCCTCTCTCTTTTATTAATATGATATAATTGTCTATCTCTCCACCAGGTTCATTATCCAGATGTGGAGAGAGTTGAGTGGCTAAATAAGGTGAGAGAATTATTGGATAGTAATTGCCTGTTCCTTAATAATTTCTAAGTAATCATAATCCAGCACTCTCATATACATGCATGTGTCTGCAGTCAATATTCTGGAATATGATACTCTCTCGCTTTCTATGGGTGGAGGGTGGGGGGTTAGGAGGAGGATAACATTGGTTGTACACTGGTGCTATAATCCAGTGTGCTTTGCTCATGTTACACTACACGTAGCAACCATTTTTCACCCTCTGTGTCAAAATCAGTGGCTTTTTAAAATATTCATTGTACATATACATTCAGTGGCTCACAGCCTTCAAAAACATGCCTGATTTGAATATTTCATTAACATTTTGCCCAGCGGTGTAATTTATGTACCTGAATGGCCTCATGCTTCTGCAAAGTATGTCTGCAACATTCAAAATCATGCAAAACTATTTACATGAAACACTGCAGAATCGCTGATGTTTTTAAACATGACAAAACTGAGAAGGATAAAAACTCTTACAGTACTGTATCATACTAATATTACAACCTAAACTTTCACACATGCATTTTAAAGCTCATAAATGTGATATAATTAATTCTGTCTCTTTTTCATTATTTGGCTATCTACATCGCTAACTTATTTCAAAGGTTTTAGATGTTATTTCTTTGCTCTCAGACATGGTATCCTACATTTATTTTTTAATATTTCTGTTTGTGCCTTTCCAGTATGGCTACCTGTTCTGTTGTCGTGGAGAATAGTTTCCAAATGCCTGGAGTATTTACACTTAATCAAGTTACAACATGTCCTCCAGCCTTTTAAATAAAAACTGTGAACCTTGTGTCACACAACCTTGTTGTGGAAAAATGTATTGTACACGCATTGAAGATTTTGTTTTTAGCAAATGTAGTCAAGAGGGTATAAAACAACAGTTAAACTTTTCTGATAACTAACGAGTTTCAGAGCAGCTTATTTATCATACTTAAGTCAGTAACAGTAAGAAATGAAGATGCCTTAAGTGCCTCAGTTTACTCAGTTGCATAGTACTGAGCAGGTACTTTTTTGAACTTTGCCTTTCAGACAGTGAAACAGATGTGGCCTTACGTGTGTCAGTTTGTGGAGAAGCTGTTTAAAGAAACAATCGAGCCAGCAATCAAAGAAGCCAATGCCCACCTCAGTACATTCAGCTTCACCAAGATCGATCTTGGAGATAAGGTATGTATGCTTACAGAGTTCTCACTGCCTATAAAAATTAAATGCTTACAAAGTGCATCCTATTAGAGAACATGTAAATCTTTGTTCATGATGTTTAATATAACATCAGTCATACTGCCTTGTATTTTATGGAGCTTTGGCCCAGTCTGGCTCACACTGTATAGACACCAACATATTGCATACACCTTTTTTTGGCTCCTTTCTCTCTCAGTCAGCTTGTGATTTAATATGTCCAGTTATTCAGCCAAGTGTGTAATCTTGAAAGGGAATAACATCAGTTTTGGCACCATGGCTTAGCAGTGAGTCCACATGCGGCCACATTTTGTGGTTTTGCTCAGACAGACGACATGAGTCTCCACCTCTTCTCCCCATTATTTCCTGAACTAACCACTGTCCCTAATAATTATTATTATTATTAGTTTTTTTAATTAATTAAAGAAATCAGTAGGCATTGCCTAGCCCATTCACTTAAAGGGGTCATATGATGCGATTTCAATTTTTCCTTTCTCTTTGGAGTGTTACAAGCTCTTGGTGCATAAAGAAGATCTGTAAAGTTGCAAAGACTAAAGTCTCAAATCCAAAGAGATATTCTTTATAAAAGTTAAGAGTCAGCCACACCTACCTAAAACGGCTCGTTCTAACACGCCCCCACATGTCTACGTCACGATGTGGGAAGATTTGCATAACGCCGCCCAAATGTTCATGCAAAGAAAGAAGGCGTAGCTTTTATTCTCGCTGTAGTATTGTTGTTGCCGCCACCATGTCGTGAAGACGCTGTGTGTTTCGTTGTGAAAGCCAAACTACTTTCTTTGTCCTTCCAAAAGAGGACGATATGGCTTCGTCATGCCTGGAGCTGATCCATGCTGGTTGCTGAGGAAATACATCAACATCGCGCTGTGCATCGCCGGATCGGCTTTCACCGTGGACAAAGCGGAGTCCAGCCCGCCTCAGCTACTGCGGTCAAGCCAGCCGCGCTTTGAAAATGCACGGTCAAGCCAGCCGCACTTTTTTTTTGGTTTGCGCGTGTAATTGTGCACTTACGGTACGGGTGCTGAGAGCAGTCAAAATGCATGTAAAGAAGCTGTCATACCGA
>NW_015658514.1:1597955-1613906 GCF_001515625.1 Sinocyclocheilus rhinocerous
GCGTTTCAGAAAGGCGGGGCATAGAGGAGAAACAATAATGTACAGTATGTGGAAAATAATGTTTTTTTTTTTTACCTAAAACCGCATAAACACATTTCATTACACCAAATACACAACATAATGTTCTTTTTAGCAACATCATATGACCCCTTTAATAAACCTCAATATAGGCGCGATGGATTTTATAGCTATATAAATATTTTAGCGATATTTTATGTTGTGAAGGATAGGCACAATTGAAGTATGGAATGGCAGTGTTTTTAACAATTCAAGTACATGCTATTGCACTCCACCACAGAAGGTTTTCTGTTGTAATTATTTAATTATATATTTATAATTATTTATTTATTTTTAGTGTAGTTCATATAGACATTTTGTTGTTCTTTTTTTGTACATAAATTATATAATTTTATGATCTCTAATTTTCGTTGGCCAATAATTAGATTTATACATCTACCCATTTTAAGATTAGCTGCACAGCAAAAGTGTTCAACTATCCTGAAGTGATTTTGTCAATCTGTACTACACTTAACTTTATTTCGTGGTTACAAAAGAGGTTACATCTGAATATTTTCACACACATACTGATTTGATGAATTCCTTTCTCAAATTGCATTGACCAATGTTTCAGGAGTTTATGACACAGAATAGTATGCTTATATTAATACATGCTTATTTAATAACTGTTTTATTTCCTATTTGGTTTTATGTATATGCTTTATTTTTTTAAGATTAATTGTTTTTTTCCAAAGCATCTTTAGATGCCAGTGTACTGTAAGGTTAAAGGGTTAGTTCACCCCAAAAATGAAAATTCTGTCATTAATTACTCACCCTCATGTCGTTTCAAACCCGTAAGACCTTCGCTCATCTTCGGAACAGGGGTTTTGGAGAGTACCCCAGAACGTAATCAACGTAATCAGCGTTGTTTACGTTCAGCATGCGCGCCCTTTTTACTGAAAATAAACAGCGCAGATTATGTTCTGGGGTACTCTCCGAAATGGCGGAAGACGGTAACTCGGGGGAGAAGAATGGCTGAATAAATTATGTTGTTATTGTTTTCTTTGCGCACAAAAAGTATTCTCGTAGCTTCATAAAATTATGGTTGAACCCCTGATGTCACATGGACTATTTTACAGGTGTCCTTGCTATGTTTCTTTGCGTTGATCATAGTAATATCATTGCTGTCTATGGAGGGTCAGAGAGCTCTCAGATTCCATCAAAAATATCTTAATTTGTGTTCCGAAGATGAACGAAGGTCTTATGGGTTTGGAGCGACATGAAGGTGAGTAATTAATGACAGAATTTTCATTTTTGGGTGAACTAACCCTTTAACCCTGCCTGGTTTACATATTTCAAATGATTAACAGTTGAAAACAATCGTTAGAAATTTTGAAAAGTAATCAAATGTAATCAGTTACATTACTTTAGTAAAGTAATTGAAATAGTTCCACTACTTATTACATTTTAATGGGGTCACTTGTAATCTGTAATCTATTTCATTTCCAAAGTAACCTTCCCAACACTGGAAAAGACTGTGCTTCAGCAGACGACTGCTTTAAGACACAGTACACAGTATTTCATACAACTCTGCAAATGTAACTAAGCATTAATTCAAAAGCCTCTCTAGACAGTTCATTGTGAAAATCATGTATTTGGCTTATGCAGCCAATGCCATTATACCCTGCGAGGGCATGAAACATCCATGCATTGTGTTGTCTTTTATACAGCAAGTAAAATTTCTAAACAAATAAACAGTTTACATCATTTTTTTTCCAGAGCAAATGTATAAATAAGTAGATTGAAGGTCAATACACTATAATTTCTTATACTATAAATATATCAATAAATTGATCTAGTTAGTCTGTAAAACTATGTTTCATTCAAAGACTGTGTACGTCATTTGCAGTGTAAGACCATAATTTTATTGAAGATAAGACATTGCTTAACTACTTAACACTAAAATGACATTGCACTAAAAAGCTATATATTGCATCAGGAGTAGGAAGGTTGACATAAGAAATTTAAACCTTTTGGAAAAGCTGACCAGCTGTCAGATGGAAATAGTTTATGTTGTCAGGGCTCTGTGGAGGAATGCATGCTGGTTAAAGAAATGTCAACCCCCTGACGGGGCATCTGTGCTCATCTCTGTCACAGCCTCTCAGAATCAATGGGGTCAAAGTTTACTCTGAGAACGTGGACAAACGGCAGATCATCATGGACCTTCAGATCAGGTGACATCACATAATATATGCTATGTTGACATCTTTTGATCTTTTATTTAACTTTCTGGTTATCCCACAGGTTTTAATATTTCTCTTTTCTTTTATAGCTATGTTGGAAATACTGAAATCGATGTGGATGTCAAAAGGTACTACTGTAGAGCAGGGATCAAAAGTATACAGGTATATTGTTATATATTCTCATAAAACATTGATAATGTGATATTCTCTGCTCTTGTGCCGCATACAGCAGTAGGATTGCACTGTTATTTGTTCACAACAGATACACAGCAGCTCTGTTATGTATGGCATCTTCCATTGAGTTTGTCTCCATGAGCCAATGGATTATGTTAGCCAAGGCCAGAGAGTTAATTTGTTGGATACAGGGAAGCTCTTTCCTATATTGTGAAGCAACCACGTGTTTCATGGAAGGAATCCATTCGACTGTAGAACGGAGCCTATTTTTATTTTTTACAGAAAGGGTGTGTGTGTATTTATAGGGAGGCGTGTAACCAAATACTAAAATGCCCTTTTACTGTTTGTAGTGCATGATCAGATATATAAACACATGCTCACACAATGACCGTTTTGTACATGATTTATGGACTTATTTCATTCTGTCGCATTAAATGCATAGCAGATTAAACTCCCTGTGTGACAGCATGCTGTGTTTATGTATGATGTATTTTTTACTATATGTCAAGGAGGTCTATAATACCTGGAGAGAGCTGTTAGCATTCCCATTCATCTCTACGATAGTTACACAGGGAAGTCTGAGGCTGCCATCTTTGCTTTATGGAAACTTAGTTCCAGAAAAAAATAGCACATTTCATGGCTTTAAGAGCCCTTATTATATAATTAGCCACTGGTAAAAGATGTTCAATAATATAATAAACATTTTAATGAAACTTTGTGTTTTACATGTCACGAAATTCTAATTAGTGAGTAAGGTGGGGCAAGTTTATTTATATAACACCTTTCATACACAAATTGCAATTCAAAGTGCTTTGCATACAAATAAGAAAGAAATAAAAATAGAGTAATAAAACAAGTAAGAAAAATCATCAGAAAAAGCAGTTCATATATACACTGACTGACCTTGTATAACCTCTTCCACATATTATGATTAAGGACTACTTGAGACAGGGCATTCCCTTGAGTTATTTGTTCTCATTAGCAGCTCTTTGGTAATGGATGATTGTTCAAAACAGAAGCTCATAATTCTGTTGTGAAGGTGAATTGTCTATTACAGAGCATGTCAGAATGCTGTCAGAAGCAAAATAATAAATGCATCATGTCAGGATCCTGAAACACTCATCATCAGCCTGGGGCGCATAGTGGTTAGATTGACAGCGCTGCTCTCTCACGCCAAAAATCTTTTTCTCATTTTCCAGAAAAGAATATCCATCCTTAGAAGGAAAATATAGGAAAATAAGACAAAGATATTAAGAAAACACAGTTCTGTCATTCTATTTGAGGTCTCCAAGGCTGATGAAGTGGGTTGTTCCTAATTAAGGCAGCAATGCTTTCATTAATATAATCTGGTGAATGCCAATTTTATTTAATTTTTTAGCTTTTTTAATTGAGAATATTTCATATTGCCTTAATTGGAGTAAGGTACACACCGAACCTCTAGTGAGAATCCTTACCAGTGTTTCAAAATGTAATGTGATGTGTCTGTCAATTTCTCTGTGTATGTGCTTGGCCGCATGTATGAATAGCTACATGGAGTTCTGCGGGTGATTCTTGAGCCACTTTTGGGGAATATGCCGCTGGTTGGTGCTCTTTCCCTCTTCTTCCTCAAGAAGCCAGTGAGTTTACGAACAATTTATTACTACCTTGATAATATTGTCTGTATTTTTGCCTGATGAAGACTGAAGTTGCTTTGTTTCTGATAAAGTCTGGAACTGTAATATCAGTGTGTGGACATGTATTCCCTTTTTCACTTTTGCTGCCTCTTGTCCTGCACCTATGTTTAACTTGGATTTGAATGTGAGCATTTCCCCAAAAAATATCTATTTTGCCACACCATACAAAGGAGCGTTGTCTCTGAAATGCTGTTGTTTGCAGTTATTGCAAATGATATGTTATACAGCATAATGAGATACAGCTCTTGAAATTATATATATATATATATATATATATATATATATATATATTACATTTATATCTTTAGGAGATGCTTTTTGTACAAACTTAAATGTGAATAAATATGTTTATATTGTACATACAAAGTCATGGGTGAGTGTTAGGGAGGAAGGATTTTAAGGAAAGAGTGTCTTAAGGATATCTGATGAGACAGCTATCAGATAAGATTGTGAATGCTGAAAGAAGATAAGGCATAAGATCAGAAGTCAGTGTGGAATTTGAGTGGGCAGTGACTTGGTTCTTGTTAAACAGCAGGAAATATTTGAACTTTTCAAAGTATATCATAGAGTCCTCGTAATGAATGCATGCAGAAGACATCTAGAAAGAATTAGTTTTACTTCCATCAGCTACATGTTGCGGTCAGTCCAAGGGCAGTTGAATGACTTTGAGATATATCTACAGATGTTGAGACATTTCTCAGAATATCTTTTTTATGTTCCACGAAAGAATGTTATACAATATTATAAGAAGGTGATGACAGAATTGTTATTGAACTATCCCTTTAATGTGCTCATAGAACCACAAAGATCGTCCTTGACCTTGACCAACCATATTTTTTTCCACGCACTCCATGAAGTCAACTTTAATGGCCTATGAAGGATATTTGATAATTTTCAAGATGCATTTGACATGAGGTCAGTTAATCGAGGAAGGGTATCCTCAATCATTGCAGCAGATCCAACGGCAATAACGCATATAAGAACTTTGGGGAGTTGGAAAACTGTGTCAAAGCAGCTTTACAGTATCAAATAGGAAAATAGTGTGTCCGTGCAAAAGGACAATAGTAAACACTCAATTTTCAGTTAAAGGCAGTTCATCATTGAATTCAGTGATGTCATCGTCCAGCTCAGTTCAGTTTAAATAGTATCTGTGCAATCAAGTCGATGATATTACTGGAAATTAAGTGTCCCCAACTAAGCAAGCCAGAGGCGACAGCGGCAAGGAACCAAAACTCCATCTCTGGTGGCTACAGTGACCTCGGAATAAGAAAGAAACAGACTAAGATAATGGCGTAGATGTCATTCTTCTTACGATGTAACGAGTACATTGTGTGTTATTGGAAGTGTTCCCGGTTCCGGTTGACCTAATTAATGCAACCTAACAATCCTTTAATGGATTTGAATATTAGAAATGTGATAGTGTGTTATGTGTAAGCCAGGTTAAAGAGATGGGTCTTTAATCTAGCGTGGAGGAGTATAATGTAACAAGAGCTCGTTCAAATACTGAGGTGCTAAACCATTCAGGGCTTTATAAGTAATTAGCAAGATTTTAAAATCTATACGATGCCAGTGCAGTGTTGACAGAACCGGACTAATATGGTCATAATTCCTGGTTCTAGTAAGAATTCTAGCTGCTGCATTTTGGCCCAGCTGGTGTTTGTTCATTAAACAACCACCCAATAAAGCATTACAATAATCTAACCTTGAGGTCATAAACGCATGGATTAAATGGATTAAATTTGACATTGAGAGAATAGGTCGTAATTTAGATATATTTTTGAGATGGAAAAATGCAGTTTTACAAATGCTAGAAACGTGGCTTTCTAACGAAAGATTGCTATCAAATAGCACACCTAGGTTCCTAACTGATGACGAAGAATTGACAGAGCAGCCATCAAGTCTTAGAGAGTGTTCTAGGTTATTATATGCAGAGTTTTTAGGTCCTATAATCAACACCTCTGTTTTTTCAGAATTTAGCAGTAAGAAATTAAATTATTAGACAGAAATTACTGTCAACATCATAATATGCATTCAACTTTACATTAAACCAGGGTTTCTCAAACTGGCCTTAATGTAAGAACTGCGGTGGGTTTGTGAGTTGATAAAAAGCTAATGATTCATTAAATCATAAAAATTTAAAATAAAATAAATCAAACACTTGAACACCAAAAATATAAATATTTTATTTGTTTAACTTTGTCAGTGTGACCATTAACTGACACTAACCTGTAAACATGCAAATGTGTTATTAAATTATTGAAATATTAACTTTTCCAGAGATATTTCAAGTAAATATTTCATGTCAACGAGGCTTGGCTGACAAAAACATTTGGGAATCGCTGCATTACATGAACAAACATTAATAAACAAACATGAAAATTACACACCCAAAGTCATCCTGGTTTGAAAAATTGCAGAACTGACAATTACTGAGGGTTACTGGATATGATGAAGACATAGTGTTTCACAGCTATACATCACCATTGTTTAATAACTTGCATAGTTATTTTTAATACATGGTCTGATTGCTTTATGCTTTATTCACCCAAATTCAGAAGCATGGTTTGCAAATTGATTTTACATGACCATTCTATATTGTCAATTTAGTAAAGCTAAATGGTATAACACAGTAGGATTTTTAGAAAGGATCATTTAAAAGATAAAAAGAAGAATATGGGAAAATGAATACATTTTGAATTTACTGCCATCGTGTAAATATGTAATCATGTAATCCATTAAAAAGTAACTGTAATCTAATTATGACCATTATAATGTAATATATTCTAATTACAAGAACTTAATTTTTAAACCTAATTATATAATCCATATTACATGTAATCAGTTACTACCTAGCACTGGCGTCTAGTTAGGAGATAGTGTTGCAAGCATGTCCACTTCAATGGCACAGTGATGCATTTTTTATCATTTGCTTCTATCCCTCATTCTTCTCTCTCTCTCTCTCTCTAATTGACCTCCATTTGTCCAACACATCTGTTGCTGTCACATGGTGATCTGCTCTTTCTTTCCTCCTATTTCTCTCTCTGTCTCTGCTGTAGCTGCAAGGGTTTTGTACAGCCCAGTTTACATACAGAAGGCAGAGCAGCCCTACATCAACCGTACGGTGATTTAATGTTTTTCTTTTTGGGGCATGAGATGTCACTTTGAAATTAGACTAGAGTAAAAGGTTGTAGTCGATCAAAAACAGTTGTTAAGTTGGGAATTTACCATTTCTCAAAGCTGACCAGCAATCATTGCATTGAATTTGCGCTTTGTTGCTGATGAAGTGCAACTAAACAATGTATTTCACAAGTTATCCAATGTACCTGTTAAATCTGTCTTTGCCATCCATTTTTAGTTTGTAATTGGTTGTTAATCAACTTTAGAAATTACCACCACATTATTGGAAAAGTACATTTTTAAGGATACAAAGAATGCACAGGAAATTAAAACAGAAAGAAAGTGGTAATGGGTAAGGACATGTTGCAGACCTGACTCAAACCAGCATTACCGGCATTAGCACTAATGGTGTGTACACACTTGTGTTCGGTTTTCTTGGTTCTTTTGGTCTGGACAAAAAATAGCATATGATCCTTTTTGTCTTGGTTAACTTAGTGTTCACACCTTCTTTTTTTTTTTTTTTACACCAAACCTAAAGATACAAAACTGAAGGCATAAGTATAAGTTTACAACCAGATTGAACAACTTTTATGACATATCGTATGATGGAACTTAAAGGAGTCAAAACAGTGCCAGGAATTCCTCTGTTGCACAAATGTAGATCTGCTGCAAGAAGACAGAAGTTCCAGTGCCTGTACCAAACTCTGATGGGTTTTTGTTCATTTAGATGTCTTAAGTCTTTTGAAGGTTTTGGGGACATATCCTAATGACAATGACGAATTAATAATAGTCAGAAGAGTATCACCTCTTTTAGGAGCTTAGATGGAATAGGGTCTAACATACATGTTGTTGGTTTAGATGAAAAAATTTGAAAAAAGTTATAAAGGAAGAGAAAGTTATTAAAGACATTTGTCTTTTGCAGAGCTGCAGGATTGAGATTCTATTTAAAGGTTTGCTAAACAGCATAAAATGATCTTAACAGTTCTACCACGTGTGTATAGCAGTGGCAGACAGTCAGCGTCAGTGACCCAGATTCTACAGTCTGTCAGCACCAGTTTAGTAGCAGGGCTAATTTCACAGCAGGTTATCACAGCTCAGCCTGATTCTAGCTCACATTCTGCTGCTGTTTCTGAATGAAGGCTTTATTGAGTTTTCCTACACCTGCCTCGTTGAGTTTGAGTCCTTTGTGAAGTGTCCAGTGTCCTGCGGTCTGACTGTAGTTTGTGATGCACTGCAGAGGTGGCTTCTCTTCATATATTCCTCTGCAGTGTGGGCGACACTGAAATTCACAGAGGAAAAGAGGCTAAGAGAACATTTTTATATTACATCTATCCCCGTTATAATGGATGGTTTGTATTTCTGTACTTTTTTCTTTCCATCCTTCCCTCTTTCTTGTTTATGTTCTGGTGCACTGGGACACTGATTGTTCTCATTGCAGTAACAAACAGTACATAGTATTGTTATTTATGTGCTCGTTTTAGAGTGAGACTTAACATCCAAGTTGATATTAAATTACAGCCTCAGGCATGTCTAGACATATTTTATTGTTGTTTGTCTTTTTGTGTTATCTGGTTTGTGCTTGTTTCTCTCCTCTGAACAGATATACCTGTATTCTCTCTGTGTTAGCAGTGTGTTTAAGTTATCTATATGCTTGATTCTCTCTTTTTCATTCAGCTATTGGACATAAACTGGACAGGCCTCACAAATATATTGGACATTCCAGGGCTTAAGTAAGTGAACTTTTTCTTCCTACAATGGATTACATTTTTACTTAGAATTTAAAAACAGTCTTTGTTTCTTGGAATACATTTGTAAGTTTATTTTAGTCCTGCAAGGCATTTTATATAAACTGTGATTTATTTGTATTATTTTCATGTTGGTTAGGCTTCTGGTTCAGTTTTGATTTAAGGGCCTCTTGGTTTTCATCCATAGATTTATAAAACATGGAGTCTAGACCTCTTCTTTTGTTTTTGTCTTCATTTAGTTGTACTTGGATGTAGGCCTGTTTATTGGAGATAATTGAAAGAGCCTTTGTTCAGCAGTCTTAGTGCATAATCAATGTAAGACATTATTCTTTCTCTCTAACGTATGTTGAATTTAATTAACTAAAGCTTTTACACATATTATAATTGAACTGTCCCACTACTGAGTAGTGATGAATTTACCTGTTTGGCCACTTTACCTAAACAGTTTATATTATCAGTCTAACACACTTGACTACATTTATGTTTCACACATAAAGGTTTATGCTTAAATGCTTGAAATTAGTTTAGTAGACATTTAAATTGTGGCTTTATATGAATGTCTTTACAAACCTTAATAACGCGCAAGTGGCTATGTAATAGATATTTATATAACTTTATATTTTATACATATCCAAATTTTTCAGTGGTGTGGTGCACTTGATAAAAGATAGCTGGTTGATTAGTTTAAAACCTTACCTTTATAATCAGGTTAATGCTACTTGTTTTCGTAAAGAGAACAACTACCCTTGGGCATTTTACTAAAAAATAAATAAAATAAATAAATATTGAGCACTGTTTCTTCCCTTGGCTATGTGATGAAACTTAGTAGTAATATAACTGGTGATTTTTTTTTTATAATAATAAAAATGACATCCAGTATCAAACTTGCTAGTGGTTATGAGAGAGTGTTCACTAAAATGTATATGTATGGATAAGCATGCATCATAAACAGTGTAATTTAATTTTGAGCATGTTTAAACCTGTTCTTTTTACTTTAAAGATGATATATATATATATATATATATTTACTGTATCACCCTGCATTACATTCGCAATTAAATTTGAATAATTACATTTATGCATTATGCATGTAGATTCAAGGAACACATTTTTTCAGTGTGTTCCCTAGGAATTATTTAGACGCATTAACTAAAACAATGTTTTCAAATAGTCTCAATAGCCACTCAGTGCTCTCTGTAATGGCAGATTAGAAATATCTTATATGTGTTGATATAACATACTGTCTGAAGTAAAAGTTGGAGCAGATTCATGAGTGTTGCACTTCTGGTTGTGCTGATCATGCACACACACACACACACACACACACAGGCGGATGAGTGATTACACCCCTCTAGCTGTTTCTTAACACAGGCTACTGTGGACAGGGGTGGTCCATAGGAATTTACAAGTTAGTATAGTGAAGAGCTCCTTCACTAAGAGAGTTTAAATATGTATGTAGGCCTATTTACAATTTTGTGTATAGACTATTAAAGTTTATTGGTGCTGCTTTGGATCTTCACTGCACAAGAGCTGCTCTCATGTCAGCCATGCTCCTTGCATCATACAGCCAATGTAAGACTGAAGAATAGTACTCTGATCTTAGATCTGTCACTCCAGGCAACCATAATACCCTAATGCAGTGTATCTGTGGTGTCCCACTGCTGCACCGGTGAGTGATTATTGTAACCTCAGAGAACGCTATGCTTGCATTATGAAGATGTTTGGGCAACTGCATCTGCTCAGCAAGCAAATCAATAAGAGAGTTATGATCATCACGGTCATTTTTGCTTTAATTTTTTATGGTGTTTATGATTTCTGTTCGGCATATTGTTACCCACTGAATGTTGGTGCTCTTTTATTACAGAGGAAGTAATTCACAATGAAGTTGACTTTCATCACAGAATTTGGGAGATTGAATATCAAGTGTTGCTGACCAGAGAGATGAGAAAGCATTTTGGAAAAAAGATTGGAGGCAAATGTAAAACAAAGAATGGGTGTAATTGAAAGCATGAATGGAAACAAAATTTAGCGACAGAATGTGATAAGCAAGTTGAGGTTATAAAAAGAAATAAATCAGGCTAAAGTTTGAATTTATTTAATAAAATTTCCATTGGGAGGTTGGTGAAGATTAAGTCTTTTATCTTCATGAAATCAATACATTTGCCTTGTGCATCCCCCATCTAAAGCTCTTAAAGTTTGTTAAGATTATCTAATGGCCATAGGGGTTTAAGAACACCTTTAGAAATGCTTTTATGTACTAAAGTAGTTACTCAAGCTTAACTGTATGTCGGATGTTGATATAATATTACGTGTTGAACAATCATTGAGCTTTCTGTCATGGATTCATAGTTTGCAACTCGTATCTGCATCAGTCCGGTTCAGCATTCTTTGTTCTGTTGTTGAGTGTCATGTTTTATTATCGTGTAGATGAGCTGGTTTCCAGGGAAGCGATCAATTGGATTTACCTCGAAGCTTATTTTTGTGTGTTGTATTATAAGTATGCCAACATTGCACAAAATGGTTAATGTTTCTTTTACCTTGTAGAAGTGTCCTTGGTTGTTTATAAGTTTAAATGTCCATCTATTTAAACTTGCCTGCTGCAGTGTAAAATCATTTGAAATGCAAAGAAAACATGTTTTGGAAAGGAAAGTACAGTAAAATGCAACTAAATTAGACATAATACTAGAACGATTGTGTTTTGTTTTGTTTTTGTTTTTTGTCATTGCATAAAAGATAATGACTAAGTGTATTGCCATTTTGGTACCCATGATGAATTTATTCATCTTGAATAATAAACAAAAAAACACTTGGCACTTGCTTAATAGTGGTGTTGTTGTTATACATGTCTTTGTTCAGTTGTTTTCCGATTTCTTTGTGTTTTTGTTAAATGAAAATGAAAGCTAGTTGGCGTTGACAACAGCCATGCTCAAAATGAGTAATAGCTGTGATTAAGTTGAATTTTAAAAGAGCAAAGCACAATACTATACAATGTGCTGAAATCTATAATAATATAATACAGAATATTTATACAGTACAAAATAGTTATTTATTGTCTAAATTTGACTTGGACTGTAAACGTATTTATTCACTTGTTTATGGTTATTCGTCTGTGTTTTTAGTTATAAATAAATGCAAATTAATGTGGTGTGTGCTGTTTGTATGCAGTGAGAGATCAGCATGCATAAGACTTAAATCTTACTTCTATATATGGCAGTAAAGTTCTCTCATCTACAAACATGCATTTGTATATTATTATGGCTAACATAATTTAACTCTCTGTACAGTATGTTGCCTACTTGCCTGTGTTTGTGTGTTAAGATGACTTGAGGAACCCCAGGTGGCACTGACAAAACTACAGGCTTTTCAACAAAGACAGTCAGCTGCCCAGAGACAGGAGTATTGGTTCAAATGAGAGAGGGGGGAGCTGAGGAATGTCAGCACAAACCTCAAAATGGCACTATGGCTTCTGTGTGTTTCCTCTCCATTACCTCTCCCCCTGCTTGTGCTTGTATTTTAACAAGGTCGGGGTGCATTTGTGCTGGGACAGACAGATGCATATATTGTCACACCACATGCTGCTGTAGGAGTCTGCTGAAATGTAGAAAATGTATTCATGCTAATGTTACAAAAACATACTTAAAAAAACAGTGTCAGATGATCTTTGTCTTTTGTCACATTGTTGGTTTAGTCAGCAGGGTGGTGTTTGAATGTGGTTGTTGTGGTTAGCAATACATCCGGGAGGTACAGGATTGTTTTTTCTCTTTCTTTTTTAAATATTTTTTTTATAAAATCATCTATGGAGTTCAGTTAGACTTTGTTTTAAGGCAACTTCTAAGACAACACCAGCTAGTAGTAGTAACACAAACTCATTTAGACACCATTAAACAGCTTTGGTTGCTTGCCACTGAAACGTTCTCTGTGGAACATTTTGAGTAAGTTTGAAGTTTTTCCAAACTATTTGAGTCTTTTGTTTTCATTCCAGTCAATCATAACGCTGCCTCTGCTTTCATCTCTCTGATGTATGAATTATTAAACCACAATTCTGATCTTCTTTTTCCCACAAAATTATGTATTCTGAGAGAGTTACACTTCTGTCCATTGCATTGAAGATGATGATTAATATCTAGAAGTACAAAATTTCATGTAACTCATTATTTATTTTTCCTTGGCAGTGGCTTTTCAGACCACATGATCCAGGATATTATCAGCACTTACATGGTGTTGCCTAACAGGATCACTGTACCACTGATAGGTGAGGTTGAACTGGCACAGCTTCGTTTCCCTATGCCAAAGGTGAATACACTCACGCATCTCATCAAACCCTACAAATGTTTATTCATATTAATATTCATTAACCTCTCATTGTCTTTGCTGTATACACACACACACACACACACACACACACACACACATTTACTGCGCTCGTAAGACTGAAATGCGTTTCATCATCAGGCACTAGTATATGAACATTCAGGACAACATCTGGAAATTGAGCTCTTCGATGAAGACCCAGATAAAGATGACTTCTTGGGCAGGTGCCACATTCATTTATATAGCTGAAACTTACAATGTTATCTGTTATAGAACTTTATAAAGATGTATAATGTTTCTTTTATTTTTGTTCCAGTCTAATGATTGACTTGAGTGAGCTTCATAAAGAACAGAAGGTTGATGAGGTAATGCAGTCACACTCTTGTTTAGATTAATTTACAGCTCACAGCAAACGTCACCACCAGTTCTCTTTCAGCACCCTCTCATTAATGAACTGACTTTGAATTTCCAAATTTGTTGGCTGTATTGTAAGTAGATTTTAAGTTTTTGTTTTTGTATTTTGTTTTCATTCCAGTCATTCACAACACTGCTTCCGCTTTTAACTCTCTGATTCATGAATTATTAAGCCACAGAAAAAAAAAATCGTTTTTTTTTTTTTACTTCAAAACAGGAATATGATCATCTTTTTTCCACAATATGTAAAAGTACATTCTTGTTAAACTTAATTTTATCTTATTAATGTACTGACTTTGTGCTTCCTTAGATGTAGACATTTTCCTGTATTGATAATGAAATTTTTTTTCCAAAGAAAGACCAGTTGTGTCATTTCTTTTGAACTTGTAGTTTTTCATCATTGGTTTAGAATGAATTAAATGTCATTTAAGCCCATATCTGCCATTCCAGTGCACTAATCACATTTTTTTTTTCTGCAGTGGTTTGACTTGGAAGAAGTTACTACAGGCAAACTTCATCTGAGATTAGAGTGGCTGTCATTGTACCCGAGTGCTGAGAAACTAGATCAAGTATGTGCGCACACACACACACACACTGGCATTCCTATCATTAATGGGACATTCCATGGTTTTTATAGTTTTAATGGCTTTTATACTGTACAAACTATATTTTCTATCCGCTTAACCTAAACCTACCTCAAAACTTTCTGCATTTTCATATTTTCAAAAAACTTAATTCTGTATGATTTATAAGCTTGTTTATTCATGGGGACCAAACAAATGTCAAAATTAACTGGTACTACATTTGGTCCCCATAATGTAGGGAATACCAGGTATACACATACACAATCACTGAATGACACCGACATGATTAAACATACACTAGCTAAACATCATATCATTTCATTTTTGTCATCATCATTTGCTCTTTTCTATCTTATTAGGTATTAAGGAGCATAAGGGCTAATGAAAATCTTTCCTCAGCTCTGCTAGTTGTTTACCTGGACTCTGCCAGTAATTTGCCGGTAAGAACAAGAGTGAGGAGTGTACAAAGATTCTGTCTGAGGATCTGTCATAGGACAATATTTTCTGATGTCCTGCAGCAGATACATGTTTTACATTTTTGTTTACTTTCTGTTTCATTATTTTTATGTTCTACTTTTATGAAATGCTTGAAAGTGTTATTTATGTTCTATAATAGTCTACTTTGATATGAATACAAATGTGAACAAGGTGCAGATTTACACACCCTAATGATTTACATGCACTGATGTTGTTCCCCAGGCTGTATCTTGCAAGGTGCAATTATCGTCTTGCTTCCCCCTAAAGATATTATTCACCCAAGTATGAAACATCTGTCATCATTTATTCACTCTCATGTCGTTCCAAAACTTGCTTTCTTCTGCAGAACACAAAATAAGATATTTTGTAGTCCAACTATTTTTGTGCATACAATGAAAGTCAATGGAGTCCAAAATAATATTGGAATTTGTGGGCTAAACATCATTTTAAGGAATGTTTGTTATTTAACTGACACCTTTTAATTATGCGGCCATAGAATTATGTATTATTAGTTTGCGACGACTGATGTACAGTGCCGACTTTATTAATGCTTTACATTGTGCCTCCCTCCTCTACTGTAAGAGTGTCTTTGAGGGCAGCTTTGGCTGTGGAAACCTAAAGGAGAGGAGGGCCTCTGGTCTAGTCTTTTGTGAGAACCCCGACTCTCTCTATAGAACGTTATTTGTGAGTTATATACGTATATCTGGTTCTCCTGATCTAGCTGTAGCTGTTTATCTAACCTTGTGTGTAGACATTGCTTCCATTCAAGCTGTTCTTTAGTAACAAACAAACAACACCGAGTACGTTGATCTGATGCATGCATGCAAACTTCCACTTTTGCCTGTTGGGCATGTGTAGCTTGTAATTGTCATCCAATAAACTATGAGCATCACATTTCTTTGTCCCATTCTAATTGCTCAGTAACTGAGTATGTATGTATATTTTTATTACATGTATTTTGTGTTTAATCAGACTGTCAGAAGCCAAGGTTTAAATATATAGCTTTCATTCACCCATTTATTTTTACTGTCACATTAAAGGCAGAGTAAGTGATTTCTGGTAGCCAATGTTGATATTTGAAATCACCAAAACAAACACGCCCCTACCCCAAAAGGGTCTTGCCCATTGTGATAGCTCCGCCCCACATATACGTATGCAACCCAGGCAATGATTAGTTCTGTGAAACAAAGCAAAACCAATGTTACACCATGTCTAC
>NW_015658514.1:1615226-1626795 GCF_001515625.1 Sinocyclocheilus rhinocerous
GGGTCCTACTTCTTGCCTTATCGTTCCGCAGACGTTTTCCTCTTTTGTTTTTTATCCGCCATTTCTATCTTTCTGTCGCTCGGCTCGGCTAATGTCCGTCCCATGCACTGAAAGCTCTCTCCTCCATATCACGAGTAGACACACCCCTTATTGCTGATTGGCTACAAGTTTGTTTTGCTATTCGGCCCGAATCAGTTTTCTAAGTGTTTTTGAAAAATCATATACCCTGCCTTTAAGTCACATGATTGATCTAAATACAGCTTGGTCATTCTTAGACATATGATTGACGTATCCTGATTTAGACTTAGTAAGCAGTCTAAAGAGAAAGGACAAAACTTTTTTTTTTTTCCTCTTTTTGTCCCTGCCAATATTGTTACACTGATTCGATATGCATATGTATTTGTAATTTTTATTAGAAATCTGTAAGGCTGGACCAATCGAACTATCATTCTTGCATGTCCTCTTGCTGTATGTTAACCGTCCTATTCTCAATTTCTCTCAATACTTCCTGTGGAAAGACCAGTCCTCTTGACTTTAACCCTGATGGCCCCAAACCCCCTTATAAAGGCCTGAAGGTACATTGAGACTGCATGCCGTTTATACAGTGACATGCATAACATGCATTGCATTGCATCTGGACCCCAAGCATGATTTCACGTCTTTTATTATTTGTTTCATTCTTTGATTTTGGATTATTTTTTAATTGCTTCTCCAATGTATTCTTCCCTCATGCCCCACTGCATGTGTTTAAAGATTTAGCAGATGTTATAGAAGTACAAATATACTTTATGTATATACAGTGGGTACGGAAAGTATTCAGACCCCCTTAAATTTTTCACTCTTTGTTATATTGCAGCCATTTGCTAAAATCATTTAAGTTAATTTTTTTTCCTCATTAATGTACACACAGCACCCCATATTGAATTTTTTTATATAAATATACTACTGTATAAGTTGTTTTACTTAATTTATTCATGTCTTTATTGAATTGAGAAAATTAAACAAGAGGCTTTTTGTATTTAGATTGCTGGTATTTACATTTTTATAGATGAGTTTAAAATAACCTTATTACAACGAAGCACTAGTAGTAAGAACATAACTTTTAAAAGGCTAAATGAGCTATGATGTAATTATAATTAACCAGGCTAGTATAATCAGCTCATGTTACCAAAGAGCTGAAGTAGATTTTGTTGACTGTCATATTTGGTATGTCATATCATACTGTACAATTGAATGTTTTCTTTCTATTTTTGTTCAGCAGTCTGGGAAAAAAGTGAGCATAGATCCAAATCCTTTTGTCAAACTGACTGTAGGACAAAAGATGTACACAAGCAAGGTAACATTCATTAATCGGCTTTAACATGTTCAAGACTAGAAATACACATCTATCCAGTCCTGTTTTGCTCCTGATTTTCAGGTGAGGTTTAAAACTAGTGAGCCGCTGTGGGAGGAGGCTTTTCACTTCCTTATCAACAACCCCCGCACTCAGGAACTGGAAATTGAGGTATTCTAGAAGGGAACACCCCAAAAGCATGAATATTAAAATTACTAAGATAATGTTAATTATGTAAGTCTACTGTAGTTTACACTAGGGCTTCAAAAGTTTAAGATTTTTTAAAAAGAAATTAATACTTTGATTCTACATGGACACATTAAATTGATAAAAGGTTACAGTAAAGATGATTATTACTCCTTTCAAAAACATGAAAAAATCCTTCAGACCCGAACTTTTGAACGATATAGTGTATATCATCAGTGTCAAATTTATTGCTATAATGCTATAATGTAGAGTTGGTTAGAATGATTTACTGTTCATTTTGAGAACTCCTCAAAAGATTGTAGACAGCGTGTTCCTGTTGGGTTTTGTATTTGTAAAATGTCAACTGTCATGCATAGATGTTGTTTGTGTGTTTCAGGTGAGGGATAGTAAGCACAAGTGCTCTCTGGGTAGTGTGCGGGTGGCAGTTGCTTCTCTCCTGAAGGAGGCGGACATGACGCTGAATCAGCAGTTCCCCCTGCAGAACTCTGGCCCCAGCAGCACCCTCAAACTCAAAATGGCTCTCAGGGTTGGTGTGTCTGTATGCTATCAAAAGATATTGTCTAATTTTTGTGTCATTGTCTCATTTCAGCACTTGTGTCAGTATCCTTTATCCATATAAATATGTTTTTGTGTAAACAGGTCCTCTGTTTAGAGAAGGAGGTCACATCCAGCCAACCGTCTTCTGTCCGGGTCAGACACAGTAGTCAGAATAACTCTTGCGTGACCCCTCAACCTCAAACAGTCACTAGCACCAGCAACTCCACAGTCATCCAGCCATCACAAAACCCATCTTGTACCCTCGCACCGGACACCCCTCAAGGGAAAAGAGGATCTGATGGCTCCCCGGTGCGGTTAGCAGAGGCAGGCCGCAGTGTCTCCAGTCTGGAGATAAGCAGCTCGCACAAGCATCAGTCTCACAGAGACTCTACACCTAGTCTGGCCTCTGACATTTCGCTGCCGTCTGCCACACTGGAACTGCAGCAGAGGTTACAGAAGCTACAAAAGTGAGTCTGTGTCCGTGACACGCTGATACCTATATACAGAAGTCGTTTGGGTTTTGCTTTTTTCCTGTCAGTGTAATTCAATTTTGTTAGAAGCCACACTGGTGACTATTTTCTGCTGTGTTTGAGAAACACTAAAAGCCAAAATACAGCCAAACGTGAGACACAAGTAGTGACCAGTGCAGTGTAAACCATTTATCTGCGATGCCCAATGAACAACACGGCATGCCTGACTGGATAGCACTGAGCAGATTGGTCTCTGCTGAGCCACCCAGACCAATTTGAGCAGTGAAACAGTGGGAAGCGTGACATGATCCATTTGTATTTGTCGCTGATTCCCTGTTACAAACCACTTATGACATCCAAGTTGCTCAGATAGTTGAAACTGTATTAAACAGCCCCAACAATCTAAACCACACTGAGGAAAACTGGAGAAAACACAGACATAAAGTAGGAGGATTTTCAATCCAAACAAAAATTTCCACGAGTTTACACAAACTGGAGTATTTTGGCAGCAATATTGCATATTCATGCTAAATATTACAGACTACCATTCAAAAGTTTGGGGCTGGTGATTTTTTTATATTTTTTGAAAGAAATTAATAATTTTGTTCAGCAAGGATGCATTACATTGATCAAACATGACAGTACAGACATCTGTAATGTTACAAAATATTTCTGTTTCAAATACAGTAAGTACTGTTCTTGAAATGTTCTGTTTATCAAAGAATCCTGATTTCTGAAGGATCATGTAACAACAAAGGCTGGAATAATGGCTGCTGAAAATGCAGCTTTGTCATCACAGGAATAAATTGCATTTTAAAATATATTAAAATAGAAAACAGTTATTTTTAAATAGTGATCATATTTAACAATATTATTGTTTTTACTGTATTTTTTAGCAAATAAATGCAGCCTTAAAGTAAATATACTGTATTTTGAATTCATGTTGACTTGTCAGAAGAAAAACAATTTCTTAACTCGCTCTCACACACTGTCAGATAAACTTGCTGTTTCTGTTACAGCGGCTCTGGGCTGAGACAGTATCCACTCGGTGAAGTCCAGCTCACTATCCGACACAGCTCACAAAGAAATAAACTTATTGTAGTGGTTCATGCCTGCAGGTGAGACTGCCACATACACATTAACCTTCATCTTTCTGTGTTTTATAGTACCATTTCCAATCATTTTGTTTGCTAATTTTAGCCTATTTTTTACTTTTACATTGAACACATCCAGTATATTAGTGTTTTTTTTTTTTTGGTAAATGATCAGTGGTTAACGCTCTTGAACATCAACAACAGTGTGTGCAAATAATGAGGGACACGTGTTTGCATTTGTATGTTTGAATTTGTATAAAAATGTGATGCAACAAGTTCTTGTGAAAATACTACTTTTGCTTTTGTGTGAATATGTTTCCTTGTGTCTTAATCACAGAAACCTCATAGCACTGACTAAAGATGGTTCAGACCCATACATCCGTCTGTACCTGTTACCAGACAAGAGCCGGAGGGGCCGCAGAAAAACCAGCACACTCAAGAAGACGCTCAATCCTATCTACGACCAGTCGTAAGAAACACACTAAGCACACAGACCATTTCAAATTAGGTTCTTTATAATAATTGGTTCAAAATATCTTTTATAATTGGTACAAAAGAAAAAGTTTTCTAAAGTGTACATCTTTTTTTTTTTTTACAAGATTACTTATTAAGGAAAGAATGTACGCAAGGGCAAACGGATTATGTTTTCTGACACTTAATTGCAATTAAACGAAAATGTGTTGTAGTTTAAATTCATATGAAATGCATTTAGCTGAACTTTAGAATGTTTTTGACCCACTTTAATAAGACTTAAGTACATCTTTATGTAAATTTATAATTACTTCTATTGTCTTTGAAATATGTTTGAGAAATACTAACAAGCATTTATAGTACTGATGCAATTTCTATTGAAACTTATGAAACATATGTAATGTATTTACATATATTTGCAGTTACACATTTGTAATAATGAAGTAGCAGTTCATTCAATTTAAACTATATTTACTTGATATCGTAATATCGAATTACACACTACAGTTAAAATAAAAAATCAAGTACTCTACATGTGCTTTAGTATGGTAGTCAACATAATACATAAATGAAATGTATTTATTTAAACGCAACAATAGATTATTAAAACATTATTAAATATTTCATTAAAAAAATCTTGCCAGTACAGGTTTTTTTTTTTTTTAATTAGGTTTTTAATTTTTGAATTAAAATACACTGCACATTTAGTACAATTAAGCACACTTCTTTTTCACAATCCTGAAAAAGGATTGAAAAAATCCTGATATATAAAGTCTGTAATATATTAGTGTTTTTTTTGTGGTTTTTTTTAGAATTTTTGCTAATTGTCTTATCATACTAATACACATTTTACTGATAGTATTCACATGTCAAACCTAATGTGGTTACAGACATAGTGATGTCTTTAACTCATTTAAATTGCATTCAAATGAGAAGAGGATCCACCAGATTCAATTCGTGTCTGCTGTTTATCTTGCTGTATGCATTTGCATGACATTCCCTTCATATTAAATCCACAGCGGAGCTTCTTACTGAACAGAGCTAGCTAACTGTTTTACCCTCCAAACCAAGTCAACCAAGACTTTATAATATACTGTATGATGCAACTGCCAATGTTTCTGAGAAATTTTCTTTTTGTATAATTGCATTACTGAAGGTTTCATGATCCCAGTTGCCTGCATATTCAAGTGCAGAGATGCATGTAGCATAGTAAACCAGTAACTGCAGTAACAGTTACTATCTTGTTGTGTTGCTTTTGTCAGCTTTGAGTTCAGTGTGTCTATAGTGGAACTGCACAGGAGAACTTTGGATGTCGCTGTCAAGAATGGAGGAGGACTGTTGTCCAAACACAAAGTACTACTAGGCAAGGTAAAAAAAAACATTGATGGATTCACAGTCCTACGTACTTTTTCTCATTCAGTTGATCACTGGATTTTTATGGAGGCTTACAGCTGTCTTTGTCACAGGCACTTGCGGACTTGGCAAGTGAAGACATTTCGAAAGGATGGACTCAATGGTGTGATTCTCATTTATTCATACAGTCACTCTTGTAAATGTACTTTTTCTTGATTACAAAAGCTTCCTTTATCTCTCAGGTATCATCTAACGGAGGATGGCTCGAAGAAGATAATTCAGATGTAGTGGTCCATGCTAGAAAGCAGAAATGAATGGAACAGCAGATAACTGGGACATGTCACGGCATGCACAGGATAATGTAGAGGCTTTAGTAGCAGAAGAGCAGTGCTGGACTAACTAAACCAGGCTACTTCTACTGGGATTTACACTGGCCTACAAAGTGTCTCTCTCATTCTCACCAAAGCTAAAATTGCCACCTGAAGCATCTGTCCCGCTTACTTTCACTTTCTCAAAGGATTCAATCTGATAGTCTTTTTAATTTTGTCTGCTTGTTTGTTTTATCCTTTTATTCATCTTATTGGTGTTTGGTCGCATAACTTCACTTTTTATCAGATAAAAATGGTTGCCCATGAAGTTATGAAACAACAGTAGACAAAAAGATCATTAGATTTATTATTAAATGTGCCTTTATTTGTTGTATTTAAGTTATTTTGATAATATTATTAAACTTTTTGATTTCTTTTTAATACTATGTTTTGCAAGCAATCAATCAGAAAAAAAAATGTTATGTTGCTGGTAAGTCAGACATGTTATTGTAGCATTGTTGTTTGTTTGAGGCAGTATATTACACAAAACACGGTTGCAAGTGCAAAAGAAAGGCTATACGTATGTATGTATACATGTATGTATGAACATTTCCTTTTCTTTAGATTTTATGCTGCTTTTTCTATCACATACAGTTACGGAAAATCCAAGCTATGGTCAGCTCTTCATAAATGATCCATTGATAATTTATTTTTTAAAGTATTTTACTGTATCCTGTTGCACAACACAAGATGAACAGCCTGTAAAGAAATGTTTGATACCCATTTTGTCTGCAAGAGTTTTATGAGGAAAATCAAAATGTGTTTTTAGTATGCGACATTTGTAAGATGATAATAGCTTGGTTACAAAGTGTTTTGGATTGTTTCAAGACTGTGAAATGGCTGTTGATATGTTTTCCAGCCTTATTCTTCTCTATGCATTATGCATGATATCATTAAAATATGAAATGCAACATGAATCACAATGAACTTGTAACTTGAACCCATTTTAGAGTTAAAGGGCCTGAATGCATTTTATTACCTTAATTGTTTAAACAGTCATTTTAATTTTGTGTCTATTCGTACTTTTGTTTTTAAGGTCGGGTCATTCCTGGGATTCAGTGCCTTTTTGACATCATAACACTCAAAAAAATTTGTTTTAATAAATTCTTGTGCAATCATGATAGGGAGCTGTAAAAAGTGAAAAATCATTTGGTATATAAATATATGGTATATACAACCTTAGGTATATAAATTCAAGCAATTATAAGCCAAATTAAATGATGAGGTGGTCCAAAAAAGTCCACCCTGTTAGGGACAAATGAACAACAATTTTTAATATTTATGTATATGTAAAATGTTACATTTAAAATGTAAAATAAGTTTAAATACACTACTTCTTCAACCTAAACATCAATTGCTGTCACTATCACTATGTACACTAAATGTGTCCAGCCTGTTAGGTTTTCTGAGTGTTGTATTCATTATCAAAATGGCAGGCGCGGGCCTGGGGACATAGTAAAAATGGTGATATTTGGTGGTTTAAAATGCTGTGAAATGTTTAGAATGATATAGCTATAAGTAAAAACGCAAATGCTTAAAGTTCACAAGGTGTTTTATATCAAAGACAACATCAAAATTGATTGAAATTTTTAAGGCAATAATATCATGATCTTTACTGGGGACACAAAAGGCACCAAATCCCAGGAATATTTTGATAAGGTTGTGTGGAAGGTGTTTAAGCTAGTGATGGGAGAAACGAAGCTTTTCGAAGCATAGAATCAATTGAACCAATTGCTTCGAAAAACGATTCAATGTTTCGAAGCACTTGAAACGGCACATGCTGGCGACACCTGCTGGTGAAAACGTTGTAAAGAACTCAGACCAAACTTACAAAACAAATGGAAATGTTTTTTTAGAAACACCATTTTTTAAAATAAATAATAAACACTTAAATGCTATTAAATATTAGTGCTTGTGTTATGTGTTTTATTTAAGTATAATCAAACTCAACACACAATGAATTAAATTAATTATTTAATGAATTGATGTATGTAATTATTTAATTAATTAAGTGTTTTCATTAGAGCTATCTATGAAAACCAGCAGGCAAGAGTAGTGTTATCAGTCAGGAGAAAGGAGGTGGATTTAATTCTATCGTAAGCTCATTTTGTTATTTTTAAGGTATGATGTGATTTGTAGGTTGAAAGAACTGGGTGTTTTTACACATTTTTTTAAAACTGTATAGCCATCTGTGTTAAAGGGAAATTATCTTTTTTTTAACCCACAACATCTGGCCTTGAAATTTCGTGGGATTTCATGTCACATGATTAACTGGGCAACCAGAAGTGGTTCGTGGGTTCACTTTGAGATCAACACCCCCTAGTGGTGAACCATCGGAGTTTCGAAACGTTTCGGAAACAGTGTGACGTAACGAAGCTTCGTTTGCTAAAATCACGCGACCTGGCCGGTTTGATACGCGCTCTGAAGCACTGATTCGAAACAAAAGATTCGCAAATGTTTCGAAGCTTCGTGAAGCAGTCTTTCGAACGCGCCCATCACTAGTTGAAGCAACCTAGTAAAATATAATGCTTAAAATTTGGGCCCTTTTTAGGTCCAGCAATACTCAATTATTGGTGGTGAACCATCGGAGTTTCGGAACGTTTCGGAAACAGTGTGACGTAACGAAGCTTCGTTTGCTAAAATCACGCGACCTGGCCGGTTTGATACGCGCTCTGAAGCACTGATTCGAAACAAAAGATTCGCAAATGTTTCGAAGCTTCGTGAAGCAGTCTTTCGAACGCGCCCATCACTAGTTGAAGCAACCTAGTAAAATATAATGCTTAAAATTTGGGCCCTTTTTAGGTCCAGCAATACTCAATTATTGAACATGATACTGATAAAGAGTAATATTTTCTAATAACTGTAAAATCCATTGTTTCCTTTGCTTGGTATTCCAAAAATAGAAAGAACAGATTAAAGTTGTTTTGTTTAATTAATATTTTTCAACAGCAGAAAAGTAGTAAGCATGTAATTACAATATAATGTATCATCTGTCATTAATATCTCAGGGACTTTTTTGATTGATCGATCGTACAACGTGCTTTTGGCTCCATCTGCTGGACATTGGCGGATAGTTGTAGATTTTGGAGTAGTAAATGAACAAGCCGAGTAGGCAGCAATTGATGCGTGTTAAGAATCATATAAATAACGTTATACAGAATTTAGAAAATATTTTTAATGGAGATATCGATTAACTCCATTGCATTTAAACTCAAGCGCCGTCCATCTCCCCTACAGCAGGTGGCGCTGTCACATCAGCACGCCGAGGATGAAACGTTACGCCTGACGTCATGACGCTTCTTTAGTTTTGAGCGGGGAAACATTGAAACGGACGGAGTAAACAACCCGGTAGGTTTGCTCTGATGGAAAATATATATTTGTAATGTGCTGTTATATGAGCTGATATAGTTTAGGAAATAATGCTTTGTTCTGCGTATGCGAAACAAAAGCCTTCCGTGTCGAAACTAATGTTATATTAATACTCGCGCTGTTGCATACATAATCTCATCCTGTGAACCGGGGCGTCGGACAGGGGGTAATAGTGGAACTGAGTAACAAGGGGCCCTTGGCGAGGAGGAGGCCCATAATGATATACTGATTATTATTATTAATATAAGTGATGTTGTGTTGTGTTGTGAGGGGCCCAACCCCCTTAGTTGTGTGACCGGGGCCCAACGTTTGGTGCTAACGTTACGCCCCTGCTGTGAACGGACAATAATATAAAATAAAACATAAGTGCTACTCGCCGAAGTGCGTAGTAATCAGAGCCATCTCTCTCAACGGCTCTGTTAGTAATTGTGTTTCTGTTTCTCTTCTGTCTGGTAGGGCTGTAAGCGAAATGTCGAAACGAAAGCAGTTTCTGGAATCTGTGCATCATGAGCCTTGGCGAGGAGGAGGCCCATAATGATATACTGATTATTATTATTAATATAAGTGATGTTGTGTTGTGTTGGGAGGGGCCCAACCCCCTTAGTTGTGTGACCGGGGCCCAACGTTTGGTGCTAACGTTACGCCCCTGCTGTGAACGGACAATAATATAAAATAAAACATAAGTGCTACTCGCCGAAGTGCGTAGTAATCAGAGCCATCTCTCTCAACGGCTCTGTTAGTAATTGTGTTTCTGTTTCTCTTCTGTCTGGTAGGGCTGTAAGCGAAATGTCGAAACGAAAGCAGTTTCTGGAATCTGTGCATCATGAGCGCGTCCAGGATTTTCTGAACCTCATCAGATTACATGTGAGTCATGTTTACAACGCTCTCTGTCAGTAAGTGTATTGAATGTGCACGTGTAGTGAGATTCAAACCTTTGAAGTAACGTTACATAAAAAAACCTGTACTTGCAAATAAAGTAATAATATAACCAAAAGACCATTTAAGATTACTTGAGAGATTATATTTTCATGACTGTTACTTAAACACACTTAAGTGCACAATCTTTTTGACATGCTTTAAATAAGCACATTTTTTGAGTTGTCTAATACTAAAACAGGTACTTGTTTTTAATTTTATTTGTAGTGAGTTATTCAATATTACATAAGAAAATGTTTTAAATGTACTAAATAGCAAAATTATCATTACAAATATATTTAACTACATGACAACTTTTTAGTAGAAACTACATTAAATGTTTAGTTTACTATAAATGTTTGTCAGTACATTTGACAGTACACTTTAAACATATTGCACAATAGAAATAATGCAGTAGAGACAATAATAATAGAGACAATAGAAATAATTATGAAATAACATATAAAGAGGTACTAATAGCATTTAATTAAAAATAACATGCAGTTAAGTGTCCAGAAACATTACATTCAGTTTGAGGTTAAGTAAATTATTTTTAAGTATTCACACTTCTTATTCACAAGGCATTGTACATTATTGTAATCTACTTCATGTAAATTACACAGGATACATGTTTTAACTGTTCAAACAACTAAAGAGAACAAAAGACAAACAAGACCTTGTATTTTGACTTTACGATGCTGTTGTTTCTTAGATATTTCGAGTTTACATTCAGAATAAAGAAGCAAAGTCTACGTCATTCAGTCTTCTGAACTACCAGTGAAATCAAGGACACAGAAAGAGCTAAAACATCAGTCTGTGTTATTCAGAAGATCATACTGTTCATTGCTGTTTGTGTTACAGAAGGATGGAGCGGATCCGTTTGACCTGGCGGAGGTTCTGCCGGAGCTGCAGAGGAGTCAGAGGCAGGAGTTGTGGGAGAGACAGCTGAAGTTGCTGCAGCACAACCTCACTGCTCACCCTCCAGAGCGCTGGATCACTGGAGCCGAGGAGGACGCAGGTGACATGGAGGTGGAGATTTCTGAGGAACAGGTAAGACTGCTAATGTTTTGAAAGAGACCGAAAACCAAGAGCTTTTTTAGGGAATGTGTCAAAATGACAGGTAGTTTGTTCTTGTTTCCTTTTCAGATACAGACAATGGCAGTAATAGAGGGCGTTACGATTGTTTCTACAGTCTCTGTAGACATTTTGCAGGAAAATGACAACTATACTTCCCTTCTCGAATGTGCTCAGATGCTAAATTGTAAGTACTTGTAAATCATCATTAAATATCTAGTCATTAGAAAATGTTGTGAAAGTCTTGACTTTTGAATGTTTTTTTTTAGTTTTCTTAAAATGTTATCTGACTTTAAACTATTTGTGGATGCTTAATAATTTTATCAGATTTTATCAAATATTTATACATGCATCCAATCAGCTATATATATATATATA
>NW_015658514.1:1627149-1638502 GCF_001515625.1 Sinocyclocheilus rhinocerous
TATTCTGTATATATATATATATATATATATATATATATATATATATATGCTTATAGGGTTTGAATTTCAGTGCGGGATTGTGGGTATTGTGCATAATTCTACTCATTAACGTGGGTAACTTGGGAAATTCCCAAAAATATTTTATCGTGAAAGACGTTCGGGACAGATGATGGAATGTAGCCTATCATTTGCACATGCTTCTTAGTCTGTGCAAGATGACGCCAAAGAGAACTCAATTCAGTACTCGCGCTCTCTTTGTGAGATGCTTTCTGTGAACTCACACCCAAAGCGCGCACACAGAGATCTGAAACAGCGTGCAACTACAGAATTAAGTTTTGTGTTGAGCCTTATTGCGCGTGAATGGCCAAATACATGCAAAATTATGTCAAAATGATGAGTATTCATGTAAACACAGTCGATTTCTACTAAACATTATTTATGCCATTGCTTGTCATTTATTTGTTCTTATTTTATTACTGGCTGTGTACTTGTCTTTTTTTTAGTTAAAATAAATTCAGAGTTTAAAATCAAAGTTCTTTTTAAGTATCTTCCTCATAATATAAATATGAATCAACATTATACATTGTAAAATGCAAATACACTGTGTGACAAAACATTTTTAGATTAGATGATTGTAGTTTAAAAATATGTCTAAAAAATCCCCCAACTCCTCCCTCAAATTAAAAAATCCCCCCCATAAGAGTCACCTAAATGGGGAATTTCCCCACCAATTTCCAAAAGGAAATTCAAGCCCTGTATATATTTATAGATGGGTAAGATTTATAATAAATGTCCACTTATACTTCCATAAAGTAGTTTTTAAGATTTTTTTTTTAATGATTTTAAAAAGTCTCTTATGCTCACCAAGGCTACATTTATTTGATCAAAAATACAGTAAAAATGCAATAATTTGAAATAGTATTTACAATTTAAAATAACTTTTTAATTTTATATTTTAAAAAGTCTTTTTTTCCTGTGATGGCAAAACTGATTTTATTTATACCCATTACTCCAGTCTACAGTGTCACACGATTCTTCGAAAATCAGTCTGCTGAATAGCTGCTCAAGAAATATTTATAATTATTATCAATGTTGAAAACAGTCGTGCTGCTTAATATTTTTTTGTGGAAATGTGAAACTTTGATTCTTTGATTGATAGAAAGCCAAATAACAGCATTTATTTGAAATAGAAGTATTTGTATTGCAACATGTCTTTTCTGTCACTTTGATCAATATAATGCATCCTTGATGAATAAAGTAATAATAATTTATTTTTTTTAAATGTAATGGGTTAAATCCAAATGGTTGCAGGTGTGATCTTACTTGATATCATCTTTGTCATTTCACATCACCTTTGTACACTTCAAAAAGCTTCGTAATTCAAATTTTTCTTAAATAGAGTTGTGTAGAATATATTTCCTCCATTGTTGTCCTTTATTCCAGGTATAGAGAGTGCTTTGCCACTGTCACACACACCCCTCCAGCAGGCCATTCATTGGCTGTTTGAATGCTGGTGGAGACGGGATCTAAAAGGGAAGGAGGAGCTTGGTTGGACTGCTTTCCTTGGCTGTTTGGAGAACACTGTTACACTTGAAAAACCGGTACTAGAACCACTTTATATCATTATAAAATATAAACTGGCAGATCATTTAATATTCTACAGGGCTCTATGCTTACTTTTCTTTTTAGGAGCACTTGTTTTTTTTTGTTTCGTGTATTTTATCAAAAAGTAGCCTTCCCATTACAAGGTGATATTTGACTCAAGTGATCAGATAGTGCTACGTCCTTAACAACAATGGATGAAATGTGTAGACCTCTACTGATGAGTAAATCTAACGTATGTCCACGGTTGTGTGTAGGTTAATGAGGCTCAGGTGGTGAAGTAGAATAAGAAATATAAGTTACCAATCAAATGAAATCAGTATTAACAAAATTTATTTGTAGAGGTGGCACAGAAGAACACAAAAGTGGCTTGGTGTACTTTCAGACATTTAATGAGGCTCCGAGGTGGCATGAGTGCAATTAAATCCATAAATTCATGATGAGATTAATGTAATATATATATAAAATTTTGAATATAGAAATATTAAATGATTTAAACAACTGAAAAGATACTTTAAAAATGAAACAAACTGCCAGCAGGCTGCAAAAACACGTAGAAACCTTTGAAGCTCCCCTGAGCTCAATCACAGGTATGATGATGATCGGCTCAGTCGCACTGGTGCTCCTAAAAAAAATTTTAATAGTCGCACGCAATAGTTTTCAGTCGCAAATGCGACTGAAATGGTCGCACTGTAGAGCCCTGTTCTATATTGTGGATGAGAAATGTTTATGCTTTTTGGGTATGTTCCCAGGTCGGTGAGCTCAGAAGGCTCTGTACTCTACGAGAGGTGCTTCTCAGTGTGGACTTTGCATCTGAGAGAGGGCAGCAGGTCATTGATCCTCTCCTCCAGTGTTTCTTCAGGCCCTGTCATATTAAACAAGAAGAGGTTTGTGTATATGTGTCTGTGGGCTCATACATTTGAGACATTATTTTCTACTGTCATTGATCATTTTTATATAACTCTGTTTATTGCACATTTTTCAGGGGAAGCGGTTCCTTGCCTTCCTTTTTTCTTGGAACGACAGCTTCATTCGGATGATTCATGAAACTATTAAGAATCAGCTGCAGTTTTTCCCAAAGTATTTCAAACACTCATGACCTATTGTTTTATAATGCTTAAATGTGCACTCGGTAACTTTGTTTATGTTAAGGGACAATATGAGGGTGAAACACCACCTGTAGTAATGTGAATCTGAAAACCTGCTACGCTCAATATATAGATGCTAAGTATAGCAGCTGCAACAATGGAAGTTTATTTATAATGTGTTTGTGCATTAAATGCCTAATGCCTACCAATAAATTTTTTTTAGTTGCCTAGATGTAATACCAAGATGAGTCAACGTCTCCTTTATGTGGACTTGACTATCATTTGGGATGTATCTTTTTAATGTTTTTTAGCGGGTAAATTACTCGGTGCACCTTTAAAAATATTAAATGAAATGATGCTTCACATGTTTGAGGTAAAATTTGCATGACGCTACTTGAGTAGCAGAGTTATCAGGTTATCACTCACACAAACTCATTTTCTCCACACAAAACTTGTACTTATTAAAACAAGCCAAGCAAGACGGTTCTGTAGTAACCTTCACATATTAATCAGACAAGCAATGTTAGAGTGGTCTCTGCTATCAAAGTACACTGCATTTGTTCTGTTTGATCTGGTATTTCTTTTGATTTTAGCTGTCTTTTTTCTCCCGCTGCACCTACAGAACTCTGTCTGTTCATGTGGCTGAGATTTACTTCAGAGCATGGAGGAAGGCATCAGGCTCTTTCATGGAGGAGTTTGAGTCCACCTGCATCCAGGACTTAATGCAGCACGCTCTGTTGCTGCACAGAAACTCACCTGTACACAGCAAAGTCAGACAGGTCAGAGACTGTATTTCATCTTTATTGCAATGAAGTGGTTAATTAAATATGAACTTGTTAACTTTCACTACCGTTCAAAAGTTTAGGGACGGTAAGATGTTTTAATGTTTTTAATAGAAGTCTTTTATGCTCACCAAGGCAAATGTTTTTTTTTATTTTATTGTAATTGTTTACTGGAAAAATACAATAAAAATAACAATAATTAATAATAAATAAGATAAATAATAATAAGACTTGCTACTTACAGTGGAAATTTGACAAATGGAACAGATAATTTAGTGATATGAATTTGTAAACTTAATTCTTCACTGTAAGTGAAAAATTGTCCCTGTGTCTGCATATAGATCCTTACTTATTTCCACAAGCAGAAGTTTCGAGAAGGTGTCGATGAGATGCTGCACAGGCTCTACAAGCCAATTCTGTGGAAAGCATTAAAGGTAGATAATAAATCAGTTGACCGTGTGTTGTTTTATTGTGCTTATATTTTAAACATGTTGTACAAGACTAAATTTGGTGCTTTGGTGAAGTATATCACCTTGTTCAATTAGACATGTTTTTAATCGTTTTCAACAGGCCACCAATGCTGAGGTTCGTGCCAATGCCACACTGCTCTTCACTGAGGCTTTTCCCATCCATGACCCCAGCATGAGCAGTGAGATGGTGGACCAGGCTGTTCAGAAACAACTCGATTTACTGTTTGTATGTCTTGCATTATTATGCATTATCGATATGTTGTAAGTGTTCTGTGTGCGTAAATGGAGTGCACCAGTGTACACCCATTTTTTTTTTCAGTGGCCTTGGTTACAGAAGTATTTCTTCATTTTTAAAGAATAAAAATGTCTTTAAAGGGGTCATCGGATGCGACATGCACTTTTATAAGCTGTTTGAACTGAAATGTGTGTTGGCAGTGTGTGTAAACAACCACCCTATAATGATAAAGATCTCATTATAGATCTTTTAATCTCATTAAATCATCTCCCCTTTCTCATACCAAGCCATTCTCAGATGCATGTCTGTGTGACGTCACACAGACCCAGGCCCCTCCCACGATTGTTGATTGACTCTAGCGTTTTACCTTAGACCCGCCCTGGGTGAGCTGTCATCAGTCCGCCATTGTTTCGAAGCTGGAGCAGATGTAGACAAGTATGTCTCCTAAGCGATTGAGGTGTTCTGTTGTTGGATGTAATAATGAACATAGCAGTCGTCATTTACTCCCGACATCTGAGCCGCTGAAGACGCAGTGGATTACGTTTGTTTCTGAAGGGAATGTGCCCCCCAATCGACCTAAATGTGTCTATGTTCGTGCAAATCATTTGTGATCCAGCCTCACCTACAGAAGAAGTGAGTATAAGGTTCTTTTATGAATCTTTGCAAATCGCCTTTCCTAATAACGTGCTAGTTAGCAAGTTCTGCGGCTAAAGTAAACAGTATCATGAGAAAAGGCTCATCACCCCACAGAAGAGAGGAGCGGGGTGAGCAGAGCTCATTAGCATTTAAAGAGACATGCAACAAAACGACTTGCTGTGTGCAGAGCTGTTGACAAGTTAACAAGGGTGTTGTTTTACACTACCATTGAGAAATTTTAACCAAAGTATGTTATACACGTTTCATTAAGACCCTAAAGAATCATATCAACTTGTGGAAAATGGGCATCCGATGACACCTATTAAGAATTTTAAGCCCTGAACCAAACCAACCAGCTACGAGGTGAATCACAACATTACAAAATTTTTATTAAAGCAAAAAACTATTTATTTGCAGAATCATCATGGGTAATGTAGTTTCACCAGGAATTCTGCTGTTGAAAATATTTAAAAAGTTGAAATAATGCAGGCTGTTTGCTTTTGCAAAAATATTTACCATTGATTAACAACCTCGTAGCTCACAGTAGGTCGTCTTCATCGCTTTATAAGTTAGTTCCCCTATGGAGAAAATGACTGGGATTTTTACTTTGTGGAAACTGACTGTTCCACTCAGTAGCAGTCAACAAAAGATAGTAGCTTTAATGGATATCAAATTGACCCTTTCTGTCTCTATAGGCTCTCCTTGATGACCCACAGCCCCTCGTGCGATCTTCTGCAGTGCTGGGTGTATGTTCTATCCTGGCTCGTTGCTGGGAGGTCATTCCTTCCACGATCATCACTGACCTACTGGAGAAGCTCATCCTGCAGCTGGCTAATGACACAAGCTCTCCAGATGTCCGATGCTCTGTGTTCATGGTAAAAGCCCGACCATCTATCAGTCACTTGAGAAAAGTGCAAAGTGATCAGAGAGATGGGGAGCAATTGCTTAACATCTTTCCAGTTTTGCAGTGGAATGCAATTTACAGCTTGAGAAAGGACACTGTCTTCTGATGAGTGATTTTAGCTTGATTTAGTAATTTAGGAGCTTCAAACTGTAAAAGGATTTTTAGAGGGAATGGAATGTATCCAATCATTAATTAAAAGTTCAGAGTTTAGCATATTAATTTTAAATGAATATGTTTACAGTTCATTTGAGCTTTGTGCTTTTTTGCCATTTATTTTTCATCATCATCAGTCTTGTTAAAGCCTGTTTGTTTGCTCTGCAGTGCATGTCTATAATTCTGGATAACAGTTTAAGTCATCCACTCATGGAAAAACTGTTGCCTGCTCTGAAGAGTAGCCTCCATGACAGCTCTGAAAAGGTGCGTGTTGCCTTTGTGGGCATGCTCCTCAAGATCAAGGCTGTACGGGCAGCCAAGGTAAGAAAAATATATGATTATGAAGAAAAATAAATGTTTAAATCACATTCTGAGCCCTTCCAAGCTATAACTGAGACTTGTCATAGCACTTGCATATCATGCATATATGCATATATGTCTTAAGTCACTGGGGTATATTTGTAGCAATAGCCAAAAAAACATTGTATGGGTCAAAATTATCTATTTTTCTTTTATGCCAAAAATCATTAGGATATTAAGTAAAGATCATGTTCCATGAAGATATTTTGTAAATTTCCTACCGTAAATATATCAAAACTTAATTTTTGATTAGTAATATGCATTGCTAAGGACTTAATTTGGACAAATTTAAAGGCGATTTTCTCAGTATTTTGATTTTTTTGCACCCTCAGATTCCAGATTTTCAAATAGTTGTATCTCGGCCAAATATTGTCCTATCCTAACAAACATACATCAATGGAAAGCTTATTTATTAAATTAAATTTCAATTTCACAAAATTGACCCTTATGACTGGTTTTGTGGTCCAGGGTCACATATGCTCATTTGTTGATTTTGATTGCTTCCATTGTCCTCATTTGTAAGTCGCTTTGGATAAAAGCGTGTGCTAAATGACTAAATGTAAATGTAAAATAATAGATTGACATTATTTGACACTTTCTTTGTTCTCTCACCAAATTTGCTGTCCTTTGAGTTAAAATGTTATTTCAAAAATGTAAAAAGTTAATGCAAAGTATTAGTGTACTCATTTTTTGCCTATTTTTTCCCACTTTGTCATGCTACAGTTTTGGAAAGTGTGTTCCCTGGAGCACCTGCTGGCTCGATTAGAAATGGACTCTCCTCCTGTTTCCAAGCGAATCGTCAATCTCCTGTTCAACTCATTCTTTCCAGTCAACCAATCGGAGACTGTCTGGTGCGAGCGATGCGTCAGCCTGATTCAGACAAACCCTGGGGCGGCTCGAAAGTTTTACCAACATGCTTATCTGTACACAGCTCCTGCTAATATAGGTTAGATTGTTTTGGATACCCCAGTAAGCTTTCTTAAATATGAATTCTGTTTTATATTGTGTGTTGAGTTACGAAGGTTTAGTTTTGACATTTGGAAGTACAGTATGTGTCGTTCTCAGAAATGTCAACGTAAACTCACAGTGCTTTCTCTTTGTAGTCAAGCTGATGCTAGTGATCCGAAAGTGCCTGAATGTGTGCATTCAAAATGCAGGAGATGATGAATTTGCATCTAGCAATAAAGAAAACAGCACGGTGAGACTTGATATACACAGCGGTTTAAAAGTTTGGGGTCAGTAAAATTTTTATTTATTTTTTTATATGTTTTTAAAATAAGTCTCTTATGGAAACCAAGGCTGAATTTATTTAATCAAAAATACAGTAAAAGCAGTAATATTGTGAAAAGTTATTACAGTTTAAAATATTTTTTTCTATTTTAATATATTTTAAAATGTAATTTATTTCTGTGATGGCAAAGCTAAATTTTCAGCAGTCATTACTCTGGTCTTCAGTGTCACATGATCATTCTGATATGTTGATTTGGTGCTCAAGAAACATTTCATCTCATTAAAGTTGTGACCAGTTGTGCTGCTTAATTTTTTTTTTTTTTTTTGTGAAAACCATAATATTTTTTTAGGTTTCTTTGGCAAATTTAAAATAACAGCATTTATCTTTTGTAACAATGTAAAAAAGTCTTTACTGTACTTTACTGCTTTTGATCAATTTCATGCATCCTTGCTGAAAAAATATATGTATATATACGACTTTTAAAAAAAATAAAAATCTTTCAAATGGTAGTGTATGTACAGTCAGATATTCTTCACAAACTAAATCTCACTTATATATTATTATTTATATTATTAATTATATTTTAAACAGAGAAAAGCCTGTTAATATTCAGATTAAATGTTTTCCACAATATCCTACAAACTGTCGAGCAATGATTGGGAAGTTCAGACAGATATAAACAATAATAATAATAGTAATAATAATAATAAAAAATCCAAATTTATTTTTAAGTTTGTTAGAAAAATTAATCTTAAACATCTAATTTAGCTAAACCTAGCTCTCCCCATGAACAGAGCCATACAAGCTGGCATGGAGTTAAAAAAGGAAAATATAATTAAAAAAATAATGATTATGTTTGTCATTGTCACTAGATGTTGGAGGATGTTCTCTCAGTGCAGGACACTGCCTCCATGGCCAGCCTGCTGGAGATCCTCGTAATTCTGTGGAAAAGTGTTCAGAAATCTCTCATGGCTAACCAAGATGCCTTCAAGTACACCACATTAAAGTTTGCATCAGTTCTGCCCCAGTATCTTAAAATCTTTCAGGTAAGTGGCACATTCACAAAGAGAACCAAAGGACTATTTAAAAAGCAAAGCTGAACACTGTAATCACACCCTTAAAGCTGATGCAATATGGTTGCAACATGACGCAGTTTTGTGCATATGTGTGTGCGCAGGAGGAACGGTGTAAAGCCCCTCTCATTCTTCTAGCCTCTCTACTTCCTGCCTCTTCTGTTCCAGCACTGAGGTTAGTAGGACTCTCCCCCTCAACTACCTATCTGTGCAGCTCACATTGTTAAATACCCCATTTTAAAGCAGTAGAGCAGCTAAAAATGAAAACACCCCCTTGACATGAGACTAATCTGAATTGTCATTCCTGCAAAGGACAGTTCAATTAAGAAAAAAGCATTTCAAAATCATCTTTCCTGCTGAGTGTCTAACACAGTCCGCATGGTGTCTCAGCCATCTCCCCAGAACAGCAGGTTGGCTTAAAAGCGAAATGCCAATTCTGATTCCTATTTGATCCAAAGGTGTTCTCTAATGCTGGTGGGATTGAGTGTGTTTTGAAGGCTTTAGAGCGATCTGTAGGGCTGTCTGGGTGTACTGCATGACTGTGTGTTCCTCTCTGCAGGAGTAAAGTGATGTCTCACTTGAGGAGTTTGAAAGCAGGCACCGCTGTGACCGCATACAGTCAGTCGGTGGAGTGTCTCTGTAGCTGGGGGCAGATCAGCCATATTGTGGAGCTGATAGAGAACTGGCTTGTGGAGGCCTTACCTGTGAGAGCGGTAAATGTCCTGTAGAGTGTCCATGTGGGGGGTCATAAGGTGTTTAAGGTGTTTTCATATCCTCTATGATCACTCTCTTGTCAGCAAGGTGATGAAGATACATCTGGTAAAGTGCATTTTGATGGGCTGGAAGAGTCGATACCAGATCTGGGCCTAGACTATCTGGATTATGTACTCCTGCACCCTAAAACCCGAGACTGTCTGTTCACGCTGCCACTGGATCAGATCAGACCACTTTCATAAGGCCCTCGACAAATGGAAGGTACAGAGGTTTGATGATTACTATTACTGAGAACTGGTGCAAACATACTCTTTATGTGATATTACGGTCATTACGAAGTCAATATGGTAATTGCAGGTTTTCACCAGTCTTGCTTTAAAGATACTGCTGCATTGAGCTGTTCAGCTAAATGACAATGTTATTATATTAGTCAACGCTCTCTAATGAGCCGATAGAATAGGGTTGTGCCAATAAACAATAGTATCATGTATCGACGATAGTCAGAGATATCGCCACTGTGGCTGATGCCTTTGACGATATCAAGACGAGTATTATTATTGTTATTATTTTATTGTTATTATTATCGGGCTAATATTATTATCTAATTAATATTAGGGCCTATTTGTTCCATCATATTTCTTTTTACGCGTTTTTACAGTGCTGTGCGTTATAACCAATCACACACGATTCTGTTGAGTTTGTGAATGCAATGGCCAATCAGAGGTGTTGAGATGAGTCGTGTTTTGTTGCTGAGTTCGCACTCGCTGACTGAATTCTGCTCTCTCGAGAATTCTCTCATCATAAACTACAAAGTGCAGATGTGCGTGCAATATAAGTACAAGAGATTTATTTACGGTTATTTACATACGGTGTAGATAGCTTCACTGATTAAAATGGGGGGGTGCATAAACTCATGCTAGACTGAAGTCAGTGATATGTTCTTTGATAATGTAACTGAGGAACTGTAAGCATTATAATTAGTAACTTAGAATGTTTTTATTAAATTATCATGTTAAATACAAATCAGTCATATAATTTTACAAATAAAAACAGTCATATTAAAAATATTTTATGACATGACATCCATATGTTACTTGACTAAAGTACTTGAATATGTAGTTTAGGCTGCTTTTAGCCATACCCTGGATTTGGTTTACTCTCCGGCTATGAATCCAAGGAAATAAATTTACATGATAATATCGTGTATCAGCGATCTCACAGGCTGAGGATATAACTATGGAGCATATCGCCCAACACTACTATAGAATTGTTTTGTTCATGGGAGGTTGTATTTACGGAGGTCTTCAGATATTACATAAAACTTTTCAACCAGAAAACATACCCACTTTTCCAGATCATAGAGGCAGAAAAAAATATTAGGGTCTTTTTATGCTTCGTTCTGAATTGATTCCAGAATGTACGATCATTTTGGAGCTATTGTCATTTCTCTTTTGTATATATGTGTGCAGTCGCTGTTGTTTTCCTCTCTGAGTGGAGCAGAGGTCAGTGTGGCAGTCACTGAGACAGCGCTGAGAGCTTTTATCTTCCATGGCCGACTCTGTATCCATCTTCAGCACAAAGTGAGTGTACTGCAGTAACCCCTCTGCATTCACTCTTTGAGTCTCTCACACTCCAAACAAAGCCAACATCCACTGAACACACTCACACAAGAGATGTTAAGATGTGAAGAGAGGTTTAAAGGAAATAAGTTTTCTGTCAGTACTTTAGCTATACATTCTTTAGCTATACAGTACAAGGGTACTTGTGATCTTACAAGGGTAAATAAAGAACTGGGGCTGGTTGCAGACTGGTCATAACTTTTTTTTAATTCAGTTATGAAAATGTAGATTGGTCTTATTTGTATTGGAAAAGTAAGACTGATAACCACTTGGCAACTGCTAGAAAGTTTTGTATAGTATTTTCTTTACTCTTTACTTCAAAAAACTGTCTAAAAAGGGTAATATTTTATGTATTTGAGGTCTGGGATGTGGGAACAGTGAAGAGAGAGGGCAAACATTTTGCATTTTAAGTCAGCATTGCCGTCTAATCAGCCAATATTGTCTTAAAGGGGTCATATGATGCGATTTCAATTTTTTCCTTTCTCT
>NW_015658515.1:0-160 GCF_001515625.1 Sinocyclocheilus rhinocerous
TAAGGGGGCAAATATTGTCCCTTAATGGAAAAGGTGTGACTGCGGAGTGGGGGTGCTCAGAAGAATGTTAGGCTAAATGCCCTAGGGGGTACGCCATTGTAAAAGGTTTGAGAACCACTGGCTTAATGGATTACTGCGTTGATTGCCTGTAGTATATTTT
>NW_015658515.1:314-489 GCF_001515625.1 Sinocyclocheilus rhinocerous
TCAGCTCATATGGGCTCATCTGCTTGCATGTACACAGAATATATTTTTAATAAGTTCTATAGCATATTTGGTCTTTTTTTATCACCGTCTTCATTAAGCCGCATTTTCTTTATGGGAAATAATTTCTTTATGTTCTTACCTGCTTTCATGTATAATTTATTAATAAACTGTATAC
>NW_015658516.1:0-2517 GCF_001515625.1 Sinocyclocheilus rhinocerous
TTCTTTCTATCTATCTATCTATCTATCTATCTATCTTTTTCTTTCTTTCTTTCTTTCTTTCTTTCTATCTATCTCTTTCTTTCATTCATTCTTTCTTTCTTTCTTTTTTCTATCTATCTATCTATCTATCTATCTATCTATCTATCTATCTCTTTCTTTCATTCTTTCTATCTATCTCCTTCTATCTTTCTATCTATCTCTTTCTATCTATCTCTTTCTTTCTTTCTTTCTTTCTATCTATCTGTCTCTTTCTTTCTATCTATCTATCTATCTATCTATCTATCTATCTATCTATCTCTTTCTTTCATTCTTTCTATCTATCTCCTTCTATCTTTCTATCTATCTCTTTCTATCTATCTCTTTCTTTCTTTCTCTATCTATCTTTCTTTCTTTCTTTCTATCTATCTATCTATCTATCTATCTATCTATCTATCATAATTTAATCTCTCATTTTTTCACTTTAAATCTTCTAGTTTAAAAAAAAAAGTACTTCCTTTTTCATAGTTGAAAAATAAGTGTTCTATAAATAAATAAGTGTGATTTCCCGAGAACAATAAGGCATCACATCTGCTGAGGAATGTTTGGGTATTTTGGAGTGTACAGTGAGAGTTCGTGTGATTGCCCGAGTGATCTGTCACTCACATCGCGAGGATGAAACAGAGAAAAAAATAAAATAAATAGTTACAAGATGGCGACCAACAACTGCCTGAACACTGGAAAACAATAGAGACAGCGCAGTAGGGCAGAGTTTATTTATTTACCGTTTGCCTTTTCTTTTTCATGTCGAGTCAAACCGGGGGACAGTAGTTGGTTGTGTGTACTTTAAGACTTTTGAAGCAGGTTGGGAAGAAAGTGAGTTTATAATGCTTTGTTTGACGGCTAGTTAGCAGGCAGGCTAAGCTACATCCGTAGCTGTAATGTAACTGTGAGGATCAGCTGTTAGCCGCACTGCTACTTTAAAAGTTACTTTTACTAGTAAAACTCACTCGTAACTCTCAGAGTTGGTGTTTTGGGGCTGAATGGATGTAATGTATGTGCTTTTATCCATCACTTTCTAACCTTTCATCGATAGGTTTTATTTCAAGTGCGTCTTTTGTCAACTTCAACTGTGAGGCGAAAAAATTGCTCGTTTATTTTTAATCTGTTGCTAAAAAGTTTCGCGACAAGAGAGAAAAATCGATTTAATGACGTGTCGTATCGCGTATATAAACGGGAGGTGAATATTTAAGAGTTTTAAGTTTTCAAAAAGAGATTCCTTAAGTTTTGACTCTTAAACTTCTCTAAATTATATACATGTCTAAACAAATGTAATTTTTAAGATGCAAAAGTTATTAATGTTAGGCAACGCTTTCATTCATAAAATCGTAGTTTTTACTTCATTCTGGTTTGTGTCAGGACTCCCGGCTTGAATGCAGTTATATAAGCAAGATTGTTCAGTGATTTCTGTGCGTTCGTTTGTGTCGTTTAGTTAAAAGGAAACTTTTGAGTTTTTACGTTTGGACTCTTTTCTGAATATAAGCGCACAAATCTGAACTATGTGCCATTTCTTTTGTTGTACAAGGAGGCATAGTGATAAAAATGGAGGCAGTTGAGTGTGTTTTGTAAAGACACACACACACGCACGCACGCTCGGAAACAGCACGATCAGTCCTGTGAGTTGTGCTGGACTCTGTAGACTCGAGTGACTTTATAAACGCGGTTCTTCTGGATGATGGCGGATTTCGTGGTGCCGCGGCACAGCGCGGTGATGGAGCGGCTGCGGCGGCGCATCGAGCTCTTCCGGCGGCATCACACCGGCTGTGAGAACCGCTATGACAGCACGGCCATGGAGCGGCTGGAGATGGACAGACAGCAGACGTTCGCGCTGCATCAGCGCTGCCTGCAGACCAAGGCCAAGCGCCCAAACAAGCACCGGCAGCCGGCGGCGGCGAGCGCGGACCCCGCGGGGCAGAGAGGCACGGGCGGCGGCGGGGGAACCGGCGCGGAGCTCGCGGACGGAGCGAGCGGGACAGCCGGGGAGCAGAGCAGAAACAGCACGCTGATCGCGGTGAGTCTATGGGAAACAAGTCACGCCTGAGAGATTGTAGGTTCAAACCTCACGTGTGATGATTTAAAAACCGTTAGGCTACCATTGCGCTTACTATTCCAGGAGGACTTGCGAGTTACTTTGGATCTCCGGTTACACTCTATTTTAAGGTGCCCTTGTTACAGTGTAGTTATACATTCTAAGTACTGAGTAGTATTAATTAACTACATGTACTTAGTATATGGTTAGGGTTTGGCTTAGGGCTACTTGCATGTAATTATGCATAATTTATTGTTATTATAATAGTAAGTACATGTAACGTGTAACAAGGACACCTTAAAATAAAGTGTTACCGGATCTCCTAAAAGACAATAGGGAAGTAGACGGTAGTCTAGAAACCTGAAAATGCAGTAAGGTGGTTGAATGCACGTGCTGATCTCTGAGCATAGGTAAGTTTGAGGTGCTTCGGCAAGGTGTGTGTGTGTGTGTGT
>NW_015658516.1:2656-79370 GCF_001515625.1 Sinocyclocheilus rhinocerous
AAAAAGAAAGTAAACACTGTAACCAACTGGGCACTCGGTAATCTGCAAAGTTTGTGTGCTTTGGGAATCATATTTTTTCAACTAAAGCCAAGGTAACACTCATTTTACATGCAGCACGCAGTAAAAATGACATGAATATGACAGTGCGCAAATGCATAAATCAGCATAGTTTGAAATAACGAGTTTAAAGTTGATCACGCATCTCCAGTGAAGCTGAACTCTCCTCCTGTCCGGATTCAATTCACACGGATCGACTGTCACGCGGAGCACATACGATCAGGCAATATACAAATGCACACTTCACAAGATCTCACAGCTGGATTCGACTAAGTCTGCAAGGTTTGTGAAATTAAATGTTCATTAGTCATTTAAAGGTTTGTTTAAATGATATGCGTATTTGCTGAATGCTGACGGCAAACGAGAAAGTATTATGTCTGCCTTTCTGTTACTAATAATATAAAAGCAATCGTTATAATACTTTTTGTATACCTTTTTATTCATTTGTTCAACAGTTCTATCTGCTTATTAGACAGACTTCTATCTGTATTAGGCAGAACTGTTAAACGACGACGACAAACAATGAAGAGGGAGAATGTGTGCACTGTGTGGTCAGGCGCTGCCGTTCTCAGCGCCATCAAAATAAAAGTCACGCCTCCAACACATCGGCCAGGCAGAAAAACTTATCGGCCGATACCGATATTTGAAAAATGCCAAATATCGGCCGATATATCGGTTGACCCCACTAGTCATGTGACTGTGACAGGAACACACGTCTAGCACGTCACATGAGCTCGGTGCTGTTCGCTGTGTGCCACAGATTTTTTGAGAGGGGGGATTAATGAATGATCACCTCATGGCTGAGTTTGTTTTTGGAGCGTGCATTGCTGTGCTTTCCAAAACCCCAAGACTGATTGAAGCTTTCAAAGCATCCCTGCTTCTAGAAAGCAGCCCTGAAGGACTTCAAGTCATGTGTGAATGTCGTTGCATTAGAACCAAGAAATAGAGCACACAAATACTTTGATTAGGTTTGAAAAATGTATAGTGCAACTTTGTGATTATGAAGTGATCTGCAGCATCTGAAAGCAAATGACTCTTGCTCTAATATTTTCTAATGCAGTGACATTCTGGAACCAAGTGTCATCTAAGTCCAATACTTTGAGGACACTGAAAACCTGGCCATCCTTCCATTTTTAAACTAGATTAGTATTTTTAGCCCTGCTTGTGTCTTAAAAACAGGACTTCCTTTACATGTTGTTTTCCTTGTGAAGATATTGCAACAGTGCTGTTGATTGAAATGGTGGCACAGAGAGCAGTGTATAATGTTGAAACCATGGCTGGCTTTACAGAGAAAGTCAGGCTCCTGAAACTGGTAGCATGTAATGCTTATTGTAGTTTGTGGACATTAGGGCATGATAAACCACAGCAAAGAGAAGTCATGAGTGGAGATTTACAGGTTCCATAGCTGATTAAACTCATACTGCACTGCTAGAATCCAGACAACTAAACCGATAAGGGCAGCTTTCTTTATGAATGAATCACTGTAGCATCTACAACATCTGACAGCAGGTTTATTCTCTCCTGAAGAGGTGTGGGCAGTAATGTCGCCTGAGAACTGACAGATCAATGTTGAAACCAGTGTCCTTTCCTCCAACGCACCAGGAGCTGCCATGCATGCGGATGGGCAGTCTTCAGTTTGGGGTTTCAGGGGTGTTGGATGTTGGTGCATTTCTAACATCAGCTGACTTTTATGTTATATTAGCCTAGAAATATATTGTACTTGAATGATATGACTGCTTAAGTCAGTCACTTTTCTTTTTCATGTTTTAATTGGAAGTATGGTTTAACTTGCTGTGGTCATGTTGATAGTGTAACATTAAATGTTTTTTTTATTTTGTGCACATTAACCCTTTAACTGTCACCCGTCCCCTCTGTGGGATGCCTACGTTTACTTCACTATATTACAATTAAATCCTAATCTAATCATGACAAACTATATATCGTTGGAAAGGTCTAAGACTCCTAAATAGATATTTTACCAATGTTTTTGTTAAAAATGATGTAGGAAAAGTAATAGATTAATTTTTGACAAGAGTGCACCTCAAAAATCTACATTATAACAGGAGTTCTGACCTTTGTCAAAAAAAAGTCTTCTTTGTTGCCTTTTTCTCTATCACACTTTAGAAATCATCAGAAATTATATATCAATTGAAAACTTTAAATCTCAAAATTCATCCTTTGAAACCCATTTTAAAATGAAACTGGTACATCAATATCATGTTACAAAATGTTTTCGTTCATGAATTATAAAAATTTAAGTTTGGATCGTGCACCTTCACGTCTATGTTCAAAAATGTGAGTGACAGTTAAGGGGTTAATAATGTCTTCAAACTGTCAAAACGTCACCATGAAATCAAAATTGACAGTGGACACTGTTCATCATAGTTTGGTAAACTTCTACAGTGGTGAACGGAAACTGCAGCAGATCTAAATTGTTCCCATTTGCTCCAGTTGCAAAAGAAAAAAACACAATAGTGTTTCTATGACCAAAAGAGGAAAGAATGTTGAGATATTTATTTAGTTGGTCAGATGTCGTCAAATTTGGTGTCACTCCTTTAGCTTATAGTGCTGGGTGTTTTTTCCAATTTTATCAATTCGAATTTAATGTTTTGCCACGATTTTATTTTTTATAAATCGAGAAATCATGATTATGAATAGAAATATTACAATACGTTAGAATTAGATATTTTGACTATGCCGGTGATAGCAGTAAAGAGAAAAGAACGATCCATCTGCATGTCGGCGCATGTGATGACGCACTCAGTGAATGACCTTAGAATATATTGCTAGGCGCCATTCATACAGAATGCGCTTTTGTGTTGACAAAGATGTGACGCGGGCAGTGGAATAGGGAAAAAAAAAGAAGACGGGAGTGAACTTCTTTTAACTTGAGTGGTGTGTTTTTAGAATGCCGTTTCATGCATTCTAACGCTGCAAGAGACATGAGCGCAACAGTTAACACACCTCTGAGTTTACGAGAAGAAATCGATTCAAAATTCAGTGTTTAAACCCTTTTTGAGCACTCCCGAACACCGTAAGGTAACTGTTGTACTTCGGTGTAATTTGCATACATATTTATTACTGTATTTAAAAGAACAATACTTCTTTGAGCACTCCCGAACACCGTAAGGTAACTGTTGTACTTCGGTGTAATTTGCATACATATTTATTACTGTATTTAAAAAAACAATACTTCATAACTGCTCCACCACAGCGACTGGGAGCAGAAAGAGAAGAAAAGCACATAAACATTCGAAATGGGTCTTTATTATGGCAGCAGCAGGTATGCAATACAATTTTAAAATGTGTATTATAAACCGATATATACATAACTATATCGCGTATAATTATATACAACTATAGCACGTGTATTTTCCTATTTTTAAACAGGAGATTTAAATAATCAAATAATAAATAGGATTATATATTATAAAATATGCTTGGAATAATAAGAATACATGTTACATAATAAGTATTTTTAAATACAGTTTACACAATAATAAAAATAAATTTGTAAATAAAATTCATTTTATTTACAGTAGACGATCATGTGACTGGCCACATGAGCAGCGCGGTCCCGGGTTCGTAGGATCACAGAACTCGCTCCTCCACTGTGAATAAATCACCATCCGAATCCATGAGTTTTATCACTGAGGTGATATGTACGCTTATTTTTACAGACGTCCATATGAGAAACAATTACCGTCTGAATCGGGCTTTAGTTCATGCATCTTTTCTGCAAAAATATTTAACAAGTGATATGTTTAACATTTACATCATGTTGACAACTTCATGTGTGGTGCACTTGGAATAGAATTTTCTTTAATTAAAGGATATCGTCCAGCCCTAGCTTAAACCCAAAGTATACTTCGGCCAGCCGCATTCTGCGACAGTCTGTGAACTGTCCGCGCAATGTACAACAGCGCAGACATGAGTTGAATGTTAAGACAGAAAAGAGTTCTCTAGGTGGTACTGCTCATGTGTCAAACTCATCCATCCACGCTCATCTGTGGTTGAGTATACTTTAAGGCTAAATAAGTGGAATAAATAAGGCTACAAAAATAAATCGATTTGCATCAATTTGTCTCACCGTTTCATTAATTTTTAATCCTCTGACATGTTTCACTCGAAACAAGACTCACTGGTGTGGATGCTAATGGCTAGTATGCTTAATATGGTATGCCTAGTATGCTTAAAATACAATCCGCCATCAAATTGATACATTTAATTATTCTGGCTGCTGTGAGAAAAGGCTATAAACGATCGGCCACCTGCAGGATCCTCACATGCGATAGCCTAGTAGCCGGGACAACTTCTTTATGTTTACAGACGTGACGTAATGACGCAGCGGCATGCTCGAATTTCCCGCGAAAACCTACCCGTACCACTCAAATTAGAAAAAAATTATTATAAGCTAACCGTTGTGAATCAGGCTAAAGTAAGGCGATAGTTTTGAACACTGGCTGGTTATGTACTTGCTCAAATATTGATTTCGGATCATTTTTAACCATAAAAAGTTACGGACTGCAGCTTTAACTAGTTTTGGTAAAACTTTCTGTAATTTAGTAAAGGTAATAAAACACAAAGAGTACTGTTAGAAATGTGCATTACATTTTTAGATAATGAAAATCTAAAATATTTTGCTAGATTTACAACTGTGGAAACGCGTCTGTAAAAAGGATCCATTTTAAATTTATTTTTTTAAATCGAATGTTGCATTGTTTATTATAAATGATTTATGCGTGCACATAATTATTTTTTTCAACATGTGCCTTAATCTTTGACGTGCCCCTCCCACATGATATGATGTCATGGACATTGGACAATACGTTTGCCAAATGACGAGTTTCAATCCAGTTGTTAGCACAGCAGCACTTTCTAAAATCCACTTAAACCCCGTCCTAATTTATTTATTTATTTGCTGTTACTTCACAGATAGAAGTCACAGAAGGAAAGGCAATTGCAGTTTCCATTTTGTGTTGATGTCATAGCACCCCTTGAGTGATGTGTGCTTGCATTACTGAATACCGTAACATGTTAAATTAAGTTTACATGGATAAAAGGGTTTGCATTCATTTTCTGGTCCTTACAAGAAAAGCTTTAAAATCTTGGTGGGAATTTATCAGTTGCTGGGAGTATTTTACAATGTGGTTGCCAAGAATTGTTGAAATAAGGTGACTAGAGTCACAAAGATGCATATAATTAACTATTCATTTGATTCTGGTTAATCATAAACTAAGACTGAACCAATAAAATGAACACTTTTTATGGTAGTTTTACATTCTAATCCACACGAGTGTTTCACCTAAACCTCAGATATTTATATAACTACCATTGATTGTTCTACTATTGAGTCCTCCCACACTTCAACACCCATCTAGATTTGATCAGTCCTTTGGTATGGTTCAGTTTTCTTTGTGGGATGCTGAGTAATGAGGGAATGTTGCTACATGCTCATATTAACTTAATTTCGTCATTTTGAGGATGAGGCCATCGCAGCAAATCTCTTAACTCGCACATCTGTTTGTTCCCGGCCCACATGAGCACAGTGTAGGTTGCAGCAACTGTTCTGTGAATGTGGATCTCAAGAGAGGAACAAACTTTCTTTTTTTTTTGTATTCTTGAGGGGAAATATATAATAAGGGAATCAGACAGCACACAATTCTTATTGATCAGTTTTTTTTTTCTTTACATCTTCATGTCTCGTAGGACAGTAAAACAGCATTAAATGGTAGTTCGCCCACAAAATAAATGTTATTTACTTCTCCTCATGTTGTTTCAAACTAAATAAGCTCATCAAATATGGTAAATGGAAGCTCAGTGCGCTTGTTTGACATGTGAAAGCCAATGAGGTTTGTTCTCGCACTGCGCAAGCACGATTGAGCCCCTGTTTTCCATATTTGATGTGCTCCATGTATATGTGAATAAAAGCCTAAATTACATCTCTTTATCATATAAAGTGGGCTTTCTCTTTAGAAGATTGTAAGATAAAAAATGTGCATCTAGTTAGGTTTCTGGCATGTCTGCCAGTTCAGAAAAGCCGAAAAGAAAACACGCAGCCAGTTTGTTATGGGCAGTCTGAGTCTTAGGGTGCTTTCACACTAGCACTTTTGGTCCGCACCCGTGTTTGATTGACTTCAGAGTTCGGTTCGTTTGAATGATGTGAACGCGGTCTTCCGAACTGGGGTGCGCACCCGCGAACCGTACCCGAGTCCGCTTAAAAAGAGTGGTCTGGGGTTCAAGTGAACTCCGGTACTGTTCGCTGCTGATGTGAACGCAATCATACCAAATCACGGAAGTGAACCGCTATTAATGACGTATTATTTGATAAAAATGTGTGTTTGTGTGTGTGTTTCACTCACTTTCATGACGAGTGTGACTGACGCGCTGCATGGAGTGAGCTGTATGTCTCATTTCTGATCGCCTTTAGTGTTCTTTAGAGCATTTGCAGTACATTGTGCTGTTATGTACTGAAGCTTTGGAAACAAAACCAATGGTTCAAAAACATAAATATTTAAAAATGAAGAGAGCATTTTGCTGCCTTCTCCTGCGCCGTTGTTACTAAGCAATGGGGTAAACAGCTGCTGACTTGATCCGCAGTTGGGATCCAAATAAAATGAACGCAGTCCAGCGGGGGCAGGGGGAGGGGGGAGCAATCAAACTCTGATTCGGACCAAGCAAGTGAACCAAGTGTGAAAACACTTAAACTCTGTCATCCGGCGAGCTGTTTCTATTTGCAGCCAGTTTCTACGTAGATAGCTAGCTATTTGAATAAGCCCACCTTCGAGTCATATACAGAGTCTCCTTCCATGACTGTAGACCACCCCCTCTCCACCTGTTTTTTTTTTTTAAAGTCACCTTTATTTATATAGAGCTTTATGCAATTCAGATTGTCAAAGTAGATTTACACTGTTCAACAGGAAAATAGTGTGTTAATAATGCAAACAAAAGTAATTTCTGCTCTAAAAAGAGGACAATAGTGAACCGTCAGTTTTTCAGTTAAAGTCATTTCATTGTCGATTCAGTGATGTCATCGTGCAGCTCAGTTCAGTTTGCTTCCAATAGTGTCTATGGAATCAAGTACACCGCTAGCTAACGAAGGTATATTTTGTTTTAGCATGCATTGGACGCACATCGACAATGAAGCGATCCTGACATGCGACCTGTCTTATTAAGGCTACTGAAGTTATTAAGTCAAGAGCAGTGAGTGATTTTCTGTGATTGTTGTTGTTTAGGTCATATTAACAGCATAGACAGCAGTAGGTACTGTATATTACGCTGCTGTTACTAAATACACAGATCTGATATAAACATGCAATTTCTTTCCCAGCTGTTTACATTCACAGACATAACCGACTGTGCTTATGTAAGCTTTGTGTGTTTTTGACATAACTATGGGAGTATTTGTCAGTTTAAGCGCAATAAGACATGAAAGAACTTATTTTAGTACTCACATGCCGTGTGACAGCGTCTTTCTGTACGCATGCTCCGGATTTTTATGGCTTTAAAACGCATGCAAATAATAAGCTTTCCCGATGACAAAGAACGATGTTTTGTTTTGGCAGAGTATCTGAGGCATGAGCTGTAAAGGCACAGCCCTATTCTGGAAAAGGGGGTGGGGAGCAGCAGCTCATTTGCATTTAAAGATACATGCATGAAAACAGCATGCTTTTGCTTCTTCTCAAAATGGTATAATATATGATCTGTAGGGTGTTTTCATCTGAAACTTTAGACACATTCTGTGGACACCTGAGACTTGTTTTGCATCTTGTAAAAGGAGCCATAATAGGTCCCCTTTAAGCATCAACGTTTTTATGAGTAGATTTTTAGTAGAGGGACAGAAATCTCTCAGTTGTCATTAAAAATATCTTTATTTTTGTTTTGAAGATTAACGAGAGTCTTAAAGGGTTAGTTCACCCAAAAATGAAAATTAGCCCATAAATTACTCACCCTCAAGTCATCCTAGGTGTATATGACTTTCTTCTTTCAGACGAATCCAGTCAGAGTTATATTAAAAATGGTCTTTGATCTTTCAAGCTGTTTCATGGCACTCAGCGGGTGTTGCATGATTGTTTTGTTTTGATCTCTCCCCTGCGCTTCCGCGTGTGTCATTTCTGAGCGGCGCATGCACAAAGCTGACCTCATACGTCATCAGCCCGGAGCTGCTTCCGTGTGCAACTGTTTAAAGTGTTTACATTTAAAGTGATTATTACTTTTTGAATATGGACATTTTTCTTTCATAAATGCATCAATTCGCTACAGGAGGCCTTTGTTCACCCCCCGGAGCCGTGTGAGAGACTTTTTTTTATGGATGGGTGCTTTTTATTTAACTTATTTTGGACTGGTACATGCAACACCCGCTGAGTGGCATTAAACAGCTTGAAAGATCAAAGACAATTTTTAATATAACTCCGACTGGATTCGTCTGAAAAGAAGAAAGTCATATACACCTAGGATGACTTGAGGGTGAGTAATTTATGGGGTGATTTTCATTTTTGGGTGAACTAACCCTTTAAGGGTTTGGAACATTATGAGGGTGAGTAAATTAATTTTTTTTTATTTTTTTTATCTCTTTAAAGACACGGCACTCTCTCTCCTCTGACACCTCGCTCACAACACTTATTCAAAACGGACAGAGAAGTGGGACTTGGTTCTATGCATCAGTTGTTGATTGGATGTTAAATTGTGGGCGTTCCACTTTTGAGTGTAGGCATATGAACTTTGCAGGGGTGGGTTTAAGAGAACTAAATGAATGGAGAAGTCCGGCATACATCACCAGAGAGAAGTCTGACATTTAACCGGGAGGTCCAGTAGACTAAAAATTGAGGTCAAATGGGGGGAAAAAAAGAAAGGAAAAAAAACATGCTTGGATGAATGGTTCACACAATAAGTTCTACAGCATGCATGTAGATAAGAAGGTTCATTTTCATTTCATGCTGACTTTAACATACAGTTATGACGCAAATATTTTTTACTTGCAAGGAAGCACTTTATAGGTTTTAGGTCAATGATTTTTATGTTTTTGATGTGCTCGCATGATTACTGAGTGCTTTTAAGCTGGAATTGATTAAAAACCTTATTTATTAAGGTCATCGATTGTTGATTCAAGATGATTAGCCATTCACATCCCTAAACCGAGACATAGAGACTTGAGGTTGGGCTCTTTTGGCTTGGACTAGTGAATATATACTGAGAACATCTTTAAAAAAAAAAAGTAGAAGTCTAGCTATCAGTTAATATGGCTTGTTGATTAAGATGTTAAGAGAATGCGCTTTTAATAAGACTTTGTATCAATGCAGGGCTATTTCAAATAAATAAAATCATGTTGAAAACACATTGTTCATGTTAACTACACAGTAAGGGCAGTATTGGTGGATTGTTATAGGCTCTAGCAGGACAGTTAGGTTAGAATATGTGCTGGTGTTATCTGGTCAAGTAGGTTATGTTTTGTGTTTGGGGCAGTCAGACTAGTTTGGAGGTTGTTAGGCTTAAAGGCTGTGAGTTTGGCTGTAGGACAGCGCTGCTGTAGTTTTGGGATGGTCATGCTGGCGTGATGATGCACAGCATTTAGGATGACTCAGGTCTGCTCACATTCACCCCTCCCCCTGCTCGCCCACACCACTGACTCACTATTGTTCCCAGTGGCCCCTGGACAGCTGAATGTCTCTGTGTGCTTGCACACTTATATATATCTACAGTACACCTAAGTCTCAGGAAATATATGTGTGCTGTCCCACTCTTATAGACTGGTCTTACAGTGTTTTTAAGTCTTAAAAGAATAGTTCACCCAAAAAACTAATTTACCCTCAAATGTTACAATCATATGACTTAACATGACTTTTTCCTTCGGTGGTACACGACACACCTTCCATACAATACAATAAGAAAAACTTAAATTGCACAAATTGCAATGGAAGAAAGAAAATCATATGGGTTTGTAATAGCGTGAGGGGTAAATGTTTATTTTTTGGGTCAGCTACCAGTTTAAGTGCAGATCATGTGATGTTGAACTTGAACTTTCTATAGATGGGCTGTTGGTTTTAGTTAGCTTGTGCTATAAGAGTGAGTCTTGAACACAAAGCTTTGTGCCGAACTGTAGTGCATCTAGTTGTTTTTCCCTTCCTTGCAGTATGACTCAACATAACTCACTGTTCTTGTTCAGCACTTGGTCTGCAACTGGCCTTTCACAGCTACTGACCAGGGTTAAAGGGATAGTTCACCCAAAAATGAAAATTTGATGTTTATCTGATTACCCCCAGGGCATCCAAGATGTAGGTGACTTTGTTTCTTCAGTAGAACACATATGATGATTTTTAACTTTAACCGTTGCAGTCTATCAGTTGTATAATGCATGGCAATGGTAACAAAATCTATGAGAGTAAAAAAAACATGCACAGACAAATCCAAATTAAACCCTGCGGCTCGTGCAGGGCTCAGGGCAGAAATGCCATTGCCGCTGACAAAAAACTGTGTGGGTAAAAATTTCCCTCTTTGTGAATTCCAGAATGTGTTCTTTTTATTTTTTTATCTATTTTTTTTAATTTTTTTTAAGTACATGATCAGATTTCTAGCATTTAAATTCAATTTTACAATATATTAAAATTAGTGCTGTCAGTCGATTAAAAATATTAACTAATCACACTTTTTTTCTGAGATTAATCGCGATTAATCCCACCTAACGTTAAGGTTTTTAAATGCATCACTGATACCAATACTACTGATCTCTCTAGGAAATAGTTCTTTTTTTCCTCGTATTTAAACAGACTATAACCATTCAGCATTACAGTATAATTAAGGGCTATCAATTTTTACATTTATTAGACTTTAAAAAATAACAACTAATTTAAGTGAACTTAAAATAGGGCTGCACGATAAATCGCATGCGATATTTAACGCACATCTGGTCAGAAAGCCGGTTCTGTAATCAGCGGTAAATCTCCATCACCTGCGGGCTTTCACAACAATCTTCACATAATTTATACATTTATTCACATAATAAATGTCATATTTACCTGTGCCCTTCAGCAAGTAGGAAATATACAGAAACTGAATAAAGTTATCAAACACCAAATTAAATATAGATGAATTCTTAAAGCTACAAAAGTTGTTGAATTAAATTTTTTTTTTGTTCTTTGATTAACAGACATCACAGCAGCTGGGTTAAGTTTTTTGGCTGCTATTACTTTAAGAGCTGCCGCTGCTGAACATGACTCTGATCTGACATGCATGCTTGTCGTTTCATTTGCACTTTAATATGGAATAATACGGGCTACAGTGCGTGCCGCCGTATTTGTGCATGCAATTGAAGAGCACAAGCTTACAACCACAGTGTAATGGTCGACTAGACGGGAAAATTTGTTTTTACAGACATATGGCCTGACAACATCTCATCTGACCGCAGTTCACTGATGTTCTACTGAAGCTGTCTCGTCACTTGTACCGTTTCCGCACTCGTTTGACTCGCGCCTTGCGCTGAGGCGAAGTGGAGTGCACGTCTGAAAAGTCTTCCATTTGATGTAGTCCTAAATAGTGTTGTCACGGTAACAAAATTTCAGTATTCGGTACCAATACCAGTGAAAATCCACGGTTTTCGGTACCAAAGCAAAACACAAAAACATGCTAATTAAAAAATTTGACTATACTTTCATTTAATCCAAACTGTGTACATATTTAATTTTAAAGGGCTTTTAAAACCTTCTAGAGTTATTCAGCCAAGAATAACAACTAAGTTAGCTAAAAAAATTAATTTAAAAAAGCCCAGAACTGCTTTTCTGACTGATATGACGCAATGTTAACCATTTGTACATTCTCTAACATGCATATTTTAGATTCACAATTCATTTAAAAGCCTCTGGTTTGTAAAAATAGTAAATGTCATTATTTTATTATTTTACCCTAATAAAAGTTATAGGAGCATTAAATAGTTAATAAAGCTTCATTCTAATGCTCATTATATTAGCGTTAGCCGCGCTTATGCTAACGATTAACTACTCTAATAACAGCAATGTTCATTCGCGCATCTGCGCACCTTTCGGATAGCGCATCTAGAACCGGGTTGAACGGGTACTCGGTACCACGGTACTTAAACCTGGTACCGTAATGTTTTCATTTTTTTAGTACCGACTTGGTACCGAAGTACCGGGTCTTTTGACAACACTAGTCCTAAAGACGTTCTGTGTCTAAATAAATGCAATTCTTGTCAAGAAAAAGAGACCGAAGCAGCAGTTTTGAGTGGGGAGGCCAACCCTAGCCCTGCCCTTCGTTAACTGCGTTAAATATTTTTAACCCTGTTAAACTGAATAATTTAATCGTCTGCATTAATGTGCTTATTTTGACAGCATTAATTTAAACAAAAGTTATTTTAATTGTAATAATACTTCACAGTATTACTGTATTTTTGGATCAATTAAATGCAGCCTTGGTTAGCATAAGAGGCTTCTTTGAAAACCTTTAAACAAATCTTACTGACCCCAAACCTGCATCATTTACTGCTACTTTTGTATTTGATGTTGATTAAACTTTATAATTAACAGCCATATTATGAATTCAAATTGAGAATTTAATCGATTTATTTGGTTGTCATGGACAAACGCTTTGTTTTCATGCCATTTTTAAAGTACAAAAAATGCCCATAAAAATTTTAATGGGTAAGTATTGATTTCTGATACTGCTACCCACTGATTAAACACTAGAGACAATGCATATTATCCAGCAGCTCATTTGTAAATTAAACAAGTAATCCATAATTGTATTTAAAAGTAAATTAAGTTTCAATAAAAAAAAAAATTTAATTGTGGCTTGCTCATTTGCTAGCACGATGCTGGGGTTTTTGCAGGCAGTTACCGGGTATTGATGTGCAGTTTCTGTTGTATTTTGCATGGTTACTAGGACACTGCTAGGTAGTTACTTACAAGCTAAAATTAAAAGAAGCTCACCCCCATGTCTCTGATGTTCTGGTCTGTAGATATTGCTTATCAAGGCAATTTAATGAAGTAACAGGACATCTTAAAAAGCTGCATGATTTGAGGTTTCATTCATGTGTGTAGTAGGGATGCACCAAATGTTTGGCAACCGAAATTGTTAGGCCGAAAGTAGCAAAAAAGCTCTTCAGCCGAATAAGCGAAAAGGCCAAATAAATTGTACCGAACAAACAATATCGGCAGTGTAGAAGCATTTAAACCAAAAATCATTACAAGCATTAACAGCGAGAGACTGTTTAGTACTGCATCGCATGTCTTTGATGGGAAGAGGAAGGGGTGGTTGTTGCTGGTTACTGTATGGTGATGAAATCGCGAAATGGTTTTAAACAATTAGTAAATAATCTGCTGAATGTTACGTTTTCTAATACACTCACAAATTGCATGTATTCAAACAGCGCTGCGCGAGCTTGTTGTGCTATCTGCTTGTTAGCCAGGGTTCAAAGTCCAAAGCTTGAGGAAAATCTGCGCTGAAATAGTGTTGCTCGTCAGTTGCTCAGTAACCTTTTCATGAATTTTTTTTTAAAGGCATGTGACAATGCGATACATGCAACAACCACTTATAAATCTGCTGTTGTCAACAAAAAGAAGCACTGAGATCTTCCTGCAGATTTCTTCCAAAATAAAAGCTGAGAAAAAGCAACTCCATCAACGTTCATAAATGTTTGTATTGTAATTTTACTGTTGTTCTGTAAAGTAAAATAAAAAGTAATAATGATGATAATTACAACAGCTCTATTAATACATTTATTATACCATTCACACATAGTGTTCAAATTGGGATCTGTAATATTTTCTAATGTTTTTAAAGTCTTTTCTGCTCAGCAAGGCTGCATTTATTTGTACAGTAAAAATACATGCCTCATTCAAGAAGGGAGTCTCAAAAATGGCACAAAAAATAATTTTACTAACTTATTAATTTTAACTTAAATTGTGCTTTGTTGGTATAATGTCTGCTAGAATGTAAAAAAAATGTCAGTAGGGCTGGGCGATTTGGCAAAAAATTTAAATCTCGTTTTTTTTTTTCAGAAAGTTTGACAAATTCTCAATTTTTTTTTTTATGATTTTTAACTAGTCAACTTAAAAATGTAACTACAACATGATTCAAATGATCTTTTTCTTTATTAACCCTCTATTTAAAGAAAATTCTATTCCAAGTGCACCACACATGAAGTTGTCAACATGATGTAAATGTTAAACAAATCACTTAAGTATAGTTGCAGAAAAGATGCATGAACTACTACTGCATCTTGTACAAACTTGTCTTATACATATTATATGTTCAGAAATAATACCAGGAAAATGCTTCAAAATTAAGTATCTTTGCAAAAAAGATGCATGAACTACAACTACATCTTGTACAAACTTGTCTTAAACATATTATATGTTCAGATATAATACGAGGAAAATGCTTTAAAAAAAAATCTCAAAAGTCAAGGTTCAAATTCAAATTGAATTCAAATTCAAAATGACTGAAGATATAACACCAGTAGACTATTACTGTCTATAAATGTTCTATAAAAACAACCGCAGCTTTCAGCCTGTCACCATGATGCAAACATGAAATATCAGACATACAGTAGTTTCAGGTTTTTTATTCGCTTGTGCTGCTTTTCCATTATTTTTTCTATGTGAACATAGCCGTGTTTGACTGTTGCACTCGCATCAATTGCAGCGTCTCATGCATGAAACGGCATTCTAAAAACGTGGCGCTCAAGTTAAAAGAAGTTCACTCCCATATTCTTGCATGTTTTTTCTATTCCACTGCCCATGTCGCATCTTTGTCAACACAAGCGCATTCTGTGTGAATAGCGCCTAGTGATATGAGCGTGTCACACGTGAGCGGTTAATCACGTGTGCCGACATGTGGTCGGATCGTTCTTTTCTCTTTACTGTTATCACTGGCATATTCCCAAAGTGTCTAATTCTAACGTTTGGTAAGATTTCTATTCAAAATCGCTATTCCTCAATTTCTACAAAATAAAAGCATGGCAAAACATTAAATTCAAATTAATCGATAAAATCTGAAAAATCGCCCAGCCCTAATGTTCAGTGTTAAGTAAATAATTTTAAATTGTTGTTTTGTAATTTAATTTTTTCTTTGAAAAACAAGACAAAACAGTAAAAAGCACATTTTGGCTATTTAATTTATGCAATGCTTATTCCATTGCCCACGTCACATCTGTGTCAACACAGAAGCACATTCTGTGTAAATGGTGCCTAACTATATATTTACAGTCCTTCACAGAGCGGTTGCCGACATGTGGTCGGATCGTTCTTTTCTCTTTACTGTTTTCACTGATCTATGCCAAAAAAGTTTGCATCTAGGGTTTGATAAGATTTCTATTCAAAATCGCTATTCTCAATTTCTACAAAATAAAAGCATGGCAAAACATTAAATTCAAATTAATCGATAAAATCAGAAAAATCGCCCATGTTCAGTGTTAAGTAAATAATTTTAAATTGTTGTTTTGTAATTTAAGAGTAAAAAGCTAATTTTGGCTATTTAATTTATGCAATGGTTAAAAACAAAACATGGGGGGAAAAAACGCGAAGAAACTTATTTGGCCTTCAGTCTTCAGCCCAGTGTTTCATTTTGTTTGCATTTGTTCTCAGCCAAGAATTTTCATTTTGGTGAATCCATAGTGTGTACCACAGTTACATACTGAAGTTTAGTGCTTGGGGTTAGTACTGCTTTGTCTTGGCAAAAAGCACTAATAAATGAACAGCTGGTTTGAATTACACGTACAGATTTTTGGCTGCTCTCGACCATTAAAGTACTAATTACTAACTTCACTAAACGACGTTAAACACTTGTTGGACTTTGCCCCTTGTTTGTGAAGTAGCTGTAACCACAAAACTGAGTGTAGTGACCCGAGTCTTTGCTCTAATATTGATCGCTGCACTCAAACGGCACTCTCTGCCCTTGGGCGCCGTGCGGTCGGGGGTTGTCCATTGTAGCAGGCAGTGCTTCAAAGGCGAGCTGAGCCTGAGCTGTGCAGGGGCAGGAATCTGGCACACTCCCGCACCCCTCCGCGGTCCGTGCGCTGACTCTTTTGTTGTGGGATACACGTTCATACACATGGTAATTAGACTCATGTGGCTCAAGCCTGCGGGGGAGGCACAAAGATGGAGGGAAAGTAAGAGTGCAAGAGATTAAGAGGCATATGTCAGTAAAAAAAATTGCTTTGGGAAGAGTTTTAGCATGTTTGAAAGAAAGGACGTTTTCGTGGGTGTGCCGCCCAAGCGAGGTCGTCTCAGAAAAGTGACTGTAGCTGATACATACAGACCAGTTTTTCAGGTTCAGAAACTCTGTAGTGTGCTGCTGCTGTTGGGAGGGGGAGTTCACTTCACTCACAGCCAGACCGTATGTCGGCACATAGTGGCTCAAGTCTGTTCAGAAAGATGGGTCAAAAACTGCACATCATTTTCTGTTTTCAAACCTCATTTTGTTCCTATTAAACGCCACACACTTTGAAATCAATATTTTGACTTCCCATCATGCACCAGCCCTCCAAATCTCAGATTATGTCAAAAAAAAAAGAAGGGGAGTTTCAGTTCCTGTGACATGGTATTTGTTTGCACACAGTAGCCATAAATTTGTGGTTAATACTATAGTTTTAAATTGGGTGGCGCAAGTAAACAATCACATTTAAATTTGTTAAAGTGTCATGAATCCCCCATTTTAGCACTGGTCATTCACACCTCAAATTTGAAGACTCAAGAAATGGGCCTGTAATGCTGTGGAAAAGTGGGAGTGTAGAGGGAAGGAGGAGAGGAGAAAACAACCAATAAAACACAGAACTACAACACACTCATTATAAAAAATAAGAGTAAGCACTTTGCTGTATTTTAAACATGTTGCCCTATGACAAAACTTCAGAGCGTTTTCACATGAAAAAAACCAAATAGGTTTTGTTAAACCATTCTTAAGAAATATCATTGCATGAGCATGAGAGTTATTGGTGTGTATGAAATATAAGGAAGAACATTTGAAATATATTTAATATCTTCGTCGCATTTACAAGCATTACAGTCTCTGAGCAAATGACTTGTAAAGCAGGAAGAATAAAGGCATGTTTACTTTTCATTCTTCTTTGAGTTTTCGGTTTACTACATTGTCTTCTATTTATCGCCATTATTGACATTTATTGTCAATGTCATATTTTATTTGAAAAAGATGCAATGGAATGTTTGCAAACACTATGCCATATGTTTAGAGCACCTACTGCACTGAAGAAATGCACACGTTTCACACGTATGTCTCTGAACAACAAGATGATAAAGTTGAATCAGTGCAGCTGAAACATTTAAATGACGTGTTGTAATATTAAAAAATATAAAATATCACATACATAATACTAGAGGTCGACCGATAGTGGATTTTGCCGATACCGATAACTAGGTTGGACCACACTGGCCGATACCGATTAATTAACCGATAGTTAGCTCTATAAATGAAGCACACAGGCTTTATTAGAGCCACAGAAAGACAAACCTTTTGCTGAAAATGCACAATACACAATTCATTATGTACATTAACAACGATTCGGGACCAATATAATGTAATTTAAAGGAAAACTGTGTGAATGGCGCTCTGTGGCGCGGCAGGATTTTCTGTCGGCTGCATTTAAATCCGCGTCTGAAGTTTCCCGCTCTGTTCAGCGTGCAGTATCACGTGTCTAAACAAATAGCACGTGCTGTCAGTTATTTCAACCACTAGAGGCCGCTCTCGCACTGTATAATGACAGCAGACCCTTCTCAGCCGCTCCAGCAATGGACGCAACCCGTAAAACTCGGCATGGATTTTTGTCGATAACCGATAGTTCCAGCAATCAACTATCGGTGCCGATTAATCGGCAAAACCGATACATCGGTCGACCTCTACATAATACAGTGCCTTGATTGGATAAAGTTCCTTCTCATGAATAATGTGTAGAAATGCTCAGAAACTGATGACAAAGACGCATACTCTTTAGCCGGTCACAACTCAAGAGTAGACACATTTACTATAAGTTTTCTAGGAATTTACAGTTACTAAATAATAATGTGTGAATTTATTTAGTGTGTATTAACAACTGCATGCAGTGCATAAGCTGATCTTAAAAGTCATACAGCACACCATATGCAGGCCTAAATGTTTGTGATGGGAGAGCAGTGGCCCTTCAGTTTTAAGTGCATGATTCATTCCTAAAAGTCTGCCTATTAAAGTGAATTGTTGTAAAACGAGTTCATAATTATCATTAATGTATGTAGAAAAACTGCATTATTAGTACACAATGTTTGTCCTTTTAGTAACACATATTACACATCTTTTAACAACCTGATGTTGATTTATTTAATAGGGTATGCAATTCAAAAAGTGTGTTCAGGATTTCTGAACATGAGAGTGGGAGTTTCTTGAGCTAATTCTCATAATGCACATATGAGTCATGAATAATATACCAGCCCACAGCATATCAACATCATTGTTGTACTCAGTACTTATTTTCAGCTGTTTATCTAAAATTTTATCTACATTGTCTAGTGTATAATTATTTAGTGAAAATAAAATGGGACCAACATCTTTGCTGGCAAACATAAATCTTACATGTAGTTTTGACTCTTGAAAATGGAAAGAAAAGCTTACCTTGAGGGTAACTGACATAAAATACTTAAATATCTGAATATTTGTAAAAACAATTGTCACACTGCAGGGTCATTTTAATGACAAAAGGTGATTTATAATTAGTCACAGCACCTAAAATTCCCATCATAACTTACGAATCCATGTAATAAAAAAAAAACCTGGATGTTGATTAAAGTTCATGGACATGTTTTAAGTTTTATCAAGTTCGCATGGCACGTTTTACAACTTTGTAACAAATATGAAGTAAAAACCTAAATGAACTGCTTGTTAAATATTAATTTGTTGTATTTTCTATGTGCAGTTACAGGAGACTGTCAAGAGGAAGTTGGAGAATGCTGGTTCACCTCTAGGCCGTGACCAGGTCAATGGTTTCACCGATGGCTACCCGCCCAATAAAAAAGCCTGTGTTGAGGATGCATTGGGGGGTCTTAATGGGGTCTCGAATGGCACAGTGCCTCCTCTCTCACCTATGGACTCCAAATATAACGTGAGTACCGAAGCCATGATGGCCAATGGGAACAACAGAGCGGTCGGTGCAGAGCACAACGGGTCCGGTCTAACCGATAGCGGTGCATTACGTGGCTCAGAGTCCGATTTCCGCCTGAAAGAAATGAAGCAAGAGCCGGTAGACGATATCTTGCCCTGCATACTGCCTGGTGGAGGTGCGAATGGAAACAACAGCCTCTTCCCTGACCTCAACCTCAACGATCAGGACTGGAGTGAGATCATGGAGGAGTTCAACCGCTCCGTACCCTACGAGGACATCCAGGAGCTCTTCAGTGACAGTTTTGGAGATCGCAAGGACCCCGAGCTCCCGTGCGCCGGTGCAGCTCAGAGCTTGCTGCCGCCAGATCTGGTCAGCGTGAAGACTGAATTTTCCCCCGCTACGGCTCACTCCGCCTTCGATCAGGACTCTTGCAACGGTTCACCTCAGGTGAGACCCACCTCATCTGGGCCTCCGCTTCACACCAACTCCCCCATATCGCCGGCCCTGCCCGTGCAGCAGCAGCCCACCAGACCACTCCCAAATCACCTGCTGCCCGTCCCACCCAAAGACCTGTCCCCCGCGCAGCAACTGCAGCAGTTAGCGGCACGCGAGCAGCAGAGGGCGATATTGCAGCAGCATGTGGTTCAGAAGCCACCTCAAGAACAAAAGCCACAGCAACAGCAAGCGGCGAAATTCCACCAGCAGCCCAACCACTCAACATCTTGGCCCCAAAATGCTCCCACCCAAAGTCAAATGGGCGGAACCTTTGGCCTTGAGAAGTCCACCAGCCCTTCTTTGTACCCGCAAGACTTCCCCAACCCCAAGACCCTGCTCATGCCCAACAAGGGTTCTCCCAAAGCAGGTGCTCCAGCCGGCTACATGCAGCCCGGTGGACACGGCAACATGTTAAGTCACCCAGCCGCGCCCACGGGGCCCCTCAGCCACCCACCCAACCCAGGAGCCCAGGCTGCCATGCTGGACTACAGTAACACTAAACCCCTGTCCCATTATGAGGCTGGAGCGCCTGGTGCACCCAGGGGCCCTCAGGCCACACAGAACCAGAACAAACCGAACCAGGCCATCCTGAACCTGATGCGACATCAGCAGATGGCGAAGCAGAGGCCGACCAGCATGAACTTCAGACCAGCGCACCACCAGCATGCTCCGGTAAGACCACCTTCTCACTGCAGTCATCACATCTGTTGCTCATAGTGTTGTCAAAAGTACCGACTGTTAGCGGGAAATGGACGTTTTTAAAATTTCAGTACCGACTGGTACCGAAGTCAGTGCTTTTGACAACACTAGTTGCTAACGAGGGGTTTAGTTGACCCAAAAATGGTCATTTACTCAGCCTCATGTTTTTCCAAATCAATAAGACTTTGGTTAATCTTCGAAGCACAGATTTTATGTATGGGTGCTTAAATGAGCATATTTGATGAACCGATTTTAATTTAGACTTTTATTCACACAAACACACATTCATACAGCACATCACATATGGTGAACAGTTAAGCTTTCGCATGCGTTACGAGCTGCAGCAAACCTTATTGGTTCTCATGCATCACATTTGAGTCTCCGTTTACCATATCTGATGTGTTCTTTGCGTGTGTGTTTTTTTTTTTTTTTAACTCCTTGATTCATTTGGATTTGCTTTACATTGCCTTTGTGACTGTTTTGGGTCTTAAGTTTTGGTTATCTGGACTTTTAACTTTAACTTAACTTTTAGTTTCACTACAATATAGTAATTTGTGTTTCAAAGATTACCCAAAGTCTTACATGTTTGGAACAACAGAAAGGTGTGTAAATGACAGAAATTTTTTTTTTTTAACATTAAATGTTTCCAAATGGAGGGGGAGTTATAATATTCCAATATTCCATAATATTCAAAATTCAAATTTTTGATAATTTTGATAAAACAATCTTTCAAACACGTTTATACAGACTAATAACTTCAGTGTATTTATCATATAAAATAAAAATGTAATTTTTTTAAAATTCGTTTTTATGAAGTACTTCAAAACTAATCTATATTTGTAACTAAATATTGTCTTAAGAACAATATGTTACTGTCTCGAGAACCTTAAAAGGACAGTTCACCCAAAAATGAAAATTGTCATTTACTCACCCTCAAGTTGATCCAAACCTATATGAATTTCATTCTTCTGCTAAAGACAAAACATGATATTTTGAATAATGTGTTAAACCAAACAGTTCCCTTTCGATACTTCACTCGTACTGCATCGCTAGACGCTTATGGGAAAAACACCTTTTTCTCCGAGGACTGAAGACTTTTACAATCACGCAGTGTAACTGCACAGCCATTGGTTCGTGCAGTATTTGAAAGACGAATCAATGGCTCGGCAGCGGAGTTGCACGATCGTATGGCGACAAAGCCTGCCAGAATGGGCGGGGCCATCTGGCTATATAAGCGGGCATTTCGCCATAGGATCTCAGATTAATTCTCCTTCAGCGACGACGATCTTCTCTTCGCTGATCTACGGGACTTGAAGCGCTCGCCGTTGGCACGCCTCACTGTGGACAGAAGCTGCTTTCTCCGCTGCGCCTCTCTGCTGTTCCAGCCCGCTCTACGAGCCGCTTTCAGCGTTCGGCGCAGACACCAGCTCGTGCTAAAAGCCTAAAAAAGCAAATTTCCATTCTAAAAGAGCAGCGGCATTGTTTCAAATGCCACGCCGTCATTGCTGCTCATGCAGGACTGCACTGCACGCTGACGACAGCCACTCAGAGTGCGTTTCCTGTCTGGGCAAGCCCCATGCAGAAGCCGCTCTGACCGAGATGGAGTGTTCACATTACGTGAACATGAGTCTCGCCTCTCTACGCGCTCGGATCGCTTTCTTTTCAGAGAGTGACTCCGCCCCTCGCGCCCTCCCATTTTCTTCCTCCCAGGGACCTGTGAGGAAAAAACAGCGGCGCAGGGGTACTGAGCGCTCGGCTATGAGCGAGCTCACGCTGGCCCAGATCCCGCGTGCCTCGCGCTCGCCAAGCAGAGGGGCTTCTCCCGTCCTCTTTGAACACTCAGACCAGCGTCTCTTGGCGCATGCGAGTGACATGATCTCGTTCGGTGTAATGGAGGACTAGCTATTAGATGACAGCATGTCTCTAATAGCGTCTGACGCGGAGGAGCTGTCGGGCTCTACCCCTGACCCCGCCCCTCTGCCGTCTGCTGATCCCAGCAACGCCAAGCCAGGGATGGACGCCGAACTTTTCCGTGTCCTCTCTAAAGCAGTCGAAGAGCTGGGACTGGAGTGGTCTACGCCGGAGGAGCCCTCTCGTAGCCGTCTGGACGAATGGTTCCTGCCAGGGTGCCGCCAGGCCCCTCGTCAGCGAGCCTCCCCGTTCTTCCCGGAGGTCCACGATGAGCTCATGAAGTTATGGCGTGCTCCCTACTCGGCTCGCCTTCGCACATCCTCATCTGCTGCGCTCTCCTCAGTGGATGGCGCTGAGGAACGAGGTTATAAGAAAACTACCTCCTCTTGATGAGTCAGTGGCTGTGCACCTCTGCCCACCCACTGCCATTGGATGGAAAGCGGAGGTTGCTCACCCCTCCAAGCCCTGCAGAAGGAAGTCTGCCCTCGCTGGACGAGCATACTCCTCCGCCGGGCAGGCGACCTCAGCTCTGCACTCCATGGCTGTGCTTCAGGTCTTTCAGGCCAAATTCCTCCAAGGCATGGACGAGTCCGGACCCGACCCCGCAGCCTTCAAGGAGCTGCACAGTGCAACAGACCTGGCTTTGCGAGCCATGAAGGCTACAGCACAGGCCATCGGGAGGTCAATGGCGAGCCTAGTGGTATTGGAACGCCACTTATGGCTAAACCTCACTGAAATTAAGGAGGCTGACAAGGTCCCCTTCCTCGACTTTCCGGTCTCCCCTACGGGGCTGTTTGGACTCGCCGTCGAGGGATTTGCAGAGCATTTTACAGCGGCACAGAAGTCGTCCCAGGCAATGCGGCACTTCCTGCCTAAGCGCTCCAGCTCTGCAACGGCCACCAGCCACCCCAGACCTGCACCAGCACAGCAGCCAGCGAAACCTGCGCCGCCGCCCACTCAGCCTACTCCGAAGCCTGAGCCCCGACAGCGCTCCCGCTCGGCCAGACGCTACCCATTTCCAAAGCGCCAAGGACCCTGGCCCAGGCTGACGTTGGATCCTGCACCTCAAGCGTTGTCCTGATCTGCTGGGCAGGAAGAGGAGGGAGCAAAATCTTGCCAGAGCCGGACCACCCCCAAAATGCCCTCTGATGTGCCCTCAAGCACCCCGTTCGGTTCCGGGTGCCAGTGGCAGTATGTTTGTTATAAGAACTGTTGTGAATACGGGGCCCGTTCCAAAAGCACTCTCACAAACAGCCGCTGTTATAGCGAGAAAAATAAAAAACATTTTCAAAAAGAGAGCAAATTTCCTCTTCCAGTTATCACGAGTGGCGACTCACCACCCGAACTAATCCAACACCCTCACCACATGGGCCGAGGCCTGGCAGGCTATGCCCGGAGTGTCAGACTGGGTTCTGGGGATGAAAGTTCGCTCGAAGACCCCCACGGTTCCGCGGCGTGGTCTCCACCTCAGTGCAGAGCAAGGACGCTCACGTCTTGCAATCCGAGGTAAATAATTTACTGGCAAAAGGAGTCGTAGAGACGGTTCCGCCAGCTCAGAGCGAGTCAGGCTTCTACAGCCATTACTTCCTCGTCCCCAAAAAGGATGGCGGCCTCCGGCCCATCCTCGATCTCCGACACCTGAACTGTGCCCTCATGAAACGGTCGTTCAGAATGACTACCCTGAAGCAGATCCTCTCGCAAATACGCCCAGGGGACTGGTTCTTTTCTCTGGATCTGAAAGATGCTTATTTTCACATCCAGGTAGCCCTCCATCACAGACGATTCTTGAGATTCGCCTTCAAGGGAGTGGCATATCAATACACAGTCCTCCCCTTCGGACTGTGCCTAGCTCCCTGCACTTTTACGAAGTGCATGGATGTGGCTCTCTCCCCTCTGAGGCAGATGGGAGTCCTCATTCTGAATTACCTCGACGACTGGCTCATCTTAGCCCAGTCAGAGGCGAGCTAATATCCCACAGATCCCTCCTTCTCAGCCACTTAGAGCGCCTGGGACTCAGGGTCAATTTTGCCAGGAGCTCTCTGTCTCCCAGCCAACGAACTTCGTTCCTGGGAGCATTTTTCGACTCCGCCCACATGAAGGCTGTAGTCGCGCCAGAACATGCACTGGCCATACAACAGCACGCGGCATCTTTCAAAATCGGAGCCTTTTGCCCTCTCAAGTAGTTTCAAACGATGCTGGGCCTCATGGCCTCTGCATCACCGGTACTACAGCTGGGTCTGCTCCGCATGAGACCCCTTCAGTACTGGCTGAAACCTCAAATTCTGCCCCATGCGTGGCGTCACGGACGCATTCATATCAGGGTAAGCCAGGGCTGTGTAACAGCTTGATTCACAGAAGGACGGTTGTCTCGACCGATGCATCCAACACGGGTTGGGGAGCTCTGTGCGAAGGCAGACCGGCCTTCGGCTCCTGGTCGGCTGCAGAAGGCCGGCTACACATCAACTGCCTCGAGATGTCAGTATGTCGAGCCCTTCAGACCTTCTTGCCGGACCTGAAGGGACACCACGTACTAGTCCGCTCAGACATCATGACAGTGGTGTCCTATATAAATCACCAGGTGCAGGCTCAGCTCGAAACGCCTTATCGAGATGGTAAAACGCCTCTTGGAATGGGCACATCTCAACTTGCGTTCATTGAGGGCAGCACATGTGCCCGGCATATTGAACCGAGGAGCAGACATGCTATCTCGGAGCAACGTCCCCTCAGAAAAGTGGATGCTCCACCCCAAAACGGTTCAGAGAATCTGGGAGATCTTTGGCAGGGCAGAGGTTGACCTCTTTGCCCCAAAAGACAACTCTCATTGCCCAACTTATTTTTCGAAGAGCGAGGACGCGTTGGCCCACGATTGGACCTACTTCCTCCTGTATGCTTTTCCCCTGATTGTTCTGATCCCTCAGGTAATCGGACGAGTCGGGGAACACAGAGACAGGGTCCTTCTGGTGGCCCCGCTCTGGAGGAACCAGCTTTGGGTTTCAGAGCTGTTTCAGCTGCTAACAGCAGCCCCGTGGCCCATTCTCCTGCGGCAGGACCTCCTCTCTCAGGCGAACAGGATGATTTGGCACCCCCAGCCCGAGCTGTGGGCTCTGCACCTCTGGGCTCTCGATGGGAATCAGTAGATCGCCCTGAGAGCATATTGAATACTATCTCACAGGCTAGAGCCCCTTCTACGAGACGTCTCTATGCCCTCAAGTGCTCTGTCTTTTCCGCCCAGTTCCGAAGACCCAGTTTCATGTGAAATATCAGTGATATTGTCCTACCTACAAGAGCTGTTGGACAAGGGCTGCTCCCCTTCCACGCTCAAGGTCTATGTGGCAGCTATAGCAGCTTTTCATGCTCCTATAGCCGGACAGTCTGTGGGCCGGAACAACTTAGTTGTCCGTTTCCTGAGAGGATCCTGGAGGCTCAATCCGCCCCGGTCCCCCACGGTCCCTGCGTGGGACCTGCCCACGGTCCTGAGAGCCCTCAAGGGCTCCCCCTTTGAGCCACTACAGTCTGCAGACTTGAAAACCCTGTCGTTGAAAACCGCTCTGCTACTGGCTTTAGCATCGGTTAAACGAATAGGTGACTTGCAGGCTCTCTCGGTAAGTCCTGCCTGTCTTGAGTTTGGACCTAACGACTCCAAAGTCATTCTAAAACCAAGACAGGGATACGTTCCTAAGGTGCACTACACCCCGTTTAGAGCCCAGGTTATTACTCTCTCTGTGCTTCCTTCTTCTGAGGAGGACCAGGAATGTAACTTTCTCTGCCCGGTTAGGGCGCTGAGAATTTACATTGAGCGTTCCGCCCCGTTCAGGCGGTCGGAACAACTTTTCTTATGCTTTGGAGACCGCACCAAAGGGTCCCCAGTCACAAAGCAGAGGATTTTTCGATGGTTAGTTGATGCTATCGCGCTAGCATACTCCTCCCTGGGTCTTCAGAGCCATAGGAGTCAGAGCCCATTCCACTCGGGGTGTGGCCTCGTCCTGGGCATGGTCTAGCGGTGTGTCCATAGTAGACATTTGTGCGGCGGCCGGCTGGGCCTCACCGTCCACTTTCACCAGGTTCTATAGCTTAGAGGTTCCGGCCTTGCAGGCTCGGATTCTATCTGCTTAAATGAATACGCACCTGCCTAAGGCAGTCAAATTTTTCAGGTACGCTATTAGCCCTTTCAGTAGTGCTGAGGCTGTACGAAACCGTTGGAATGATTATCCAAGACTGGGCATTATAATCGCCCTGCTTATAATTGGTCCCTCTGAGTCTTTTTTGCTCAAGGCCAGTTTGTGTCAGTCATTCCTCTTTCATGGCACGGTGGGATTGTATTGGTTCCCCCTAAGCGTCTAGCGACGCAGTACGAGTGAAGTATAGAAAGGGAATGTATTCGGTTACTTACGTAACCTCGGTTCCCTGAGATACGGAACTAGTACTGCGTTCCTTGCCGTGCCGTGATGCTGCACGACTCGGTGTCGTCGCTTCAGTCGAATTTACCTGAGATCCTATGGTGAAATGCCCGCTTATATAGCCAGATGGCCCCAACAATTCTGGCGGGCTTCGTCACCATAGGGTCGTGCAGCTCCGCTGCCGAGCCATTGGTTCGTCTTTCAAATACTGCACGAACCAATGGCCGTGCAGTTACACTGCGTGATTGTAAAAGTCTTCAGTCCTCTGAGAAAAAGGAGTTTTCCCCATAAGCATCTAGCGACGCAGTACTTGTTCCCGTATCTTACTCCCAAGTAAGTTTCTGTTCCCAATTAAATTCCAGTGTTTTTTGTTTTTTTTCCATACTATGGAAGTTCAAAAGAGAACAGACATTTTTATCACTCAAATTCTGGAAAGAAATAGCACAAGACATATGAAACGTTCTAGTCCGCATGTGTCATGCTATCAAATGGAGTATATATGCGTGTTAAAACAAACCAGTTCATAAGAATGTCACTGTGACTGTGGTAGAGAAGTGTATTAGGAGTGACTGGTTTTAGTGTTTTAGGTTTCAGACTACAGCGGCCTCAAAGCATTTGGACACACAAAAATGTCTGAATGTCATTGCGTTACATAAATATCAAAGCGAGTGTCATCTTCAAACAGTGATGACAAGATCTTTCTGCATCACCGCAGTGGAAATGAGGTGCTCAAATTAGACTAAGGGGAAGGAATTATCAATGATGTTATCAGTCTGTTAACTAAAGGGTAAAAAAAATGATTCTGGAAAGAGCTTCTGGAAATGAAATCTTCGCTTTCATTTTCAAGATTTTAAGTTTAAAAATGTAATTAATCCATCTCAGAATAATCAAGGTAGTTGTTCAGTGATGTGCTTGACAATCAAACAAACAGTTTTCTTTTCTCTATCTGTGACGTTTCCAAACAGAGTGTGATCAGCACCACTTTATAATAAGGGAATATACTGTATCTAAAAGCCACTTCAAGAGCAGTCAGAGACCTTCAAAAAAACTTTATAGGAACCGAATAACTTACTCCTCATCTGCTAACCTTGAAGATATTCTTGGCAGCAGGGAGCGTTTCTTTCAAGTGTTTTTAACTAAATGAATATAACTACCCTCAGCACACAACTATGCAATAAGGCATTTGGTAAGACATATCCATATAATAAAAGTAAAAATGTAATGTCAAAATATGTACAGTGGAAAACAGAGAAAAAAGAAACTGCAAGTGGATCTTTAAAGATGCAAATACAAGTCTTCATGTTTGCATTTTATTTTATTATTATTATTATTATTATTATGGAGATGTTGCAAGGAGGAGGGGGTTTTGATAAAAAAAAGTATGAGAGCACATGAATTTTAAAAGAATGATGTGGATGGATGAATAGGCAATATTCCATAAAATAAGAATAATCAATATAATTTTTTTTTTTTTTTAATGGTGACTAACAGTCATGAATAAATCATAGCAACATTCACAATCGGAAGCAAATTAATATAATACATAAAATAAAATCATATTGAGTATATTATCCAGTTGGAGGGTTTTTTTTCCGTCGGCGTGTGTGCGTCTGGCAGTGGGCCTCATGCGCCCGGGGTTGAAGTTTGTCTGGGTCAGGCAGCTGGTTGCTAAGGAGCAGAGAGCAGACAGCCATTCTCTCTCACACACACACACTGCGGTGGGGGCTGGGATGGGCTGCCAGAGACGAGTCAACAGAGAAAAGGACAGACAGAGCCAGAGAGGAGAGGAGGGGGTGACAAAGCAGTCTTTCATGCGTGCTTGGCCGTCGTCCTGCGCAGAGTATTTTCGGATCAGCCCCCGTTTTAACACCGTCTTTCTGTTCAAATATAGCACTTTAACCCATTTAGCTTTTACTTTCTTGCTAGATATCAACTTTTACTTGCATAGTTCATCGACTTGCTATTGTTAACTCTCTTTTGTAAAATCTCTGTCTGCATCTCACTCTTCAGTTAACAGCGTTTAGTGTCGTCACTGACCTCTATTCGCTCTGAGTGTGTGTGCGAGAGTGTGCCGGTTGTTTGTTGTGAAAGGGTGCCTGCCAGCGCTGACATCTCTGATATATTTTTAAACTGTCTTCGCCTCTGTCTGTAGTCCAGAGGTGCTGAAGAAGGTTTTTGCCTCACGATCAGGTCAGATCAGAGAGGAGATGTGTGTGAATTTAAATGGGAGTTTTTCTAAGCAGTGAGATTTGAAGCATTCAGCTGGTATAGATTACATTAATTATACTGTAGGAGGGGGAATCACACAAAACCTGCCAAGAGTGTGTCCTAGTTATACTTAACCACAAAATCAAAAGGAAGAAATAAGATATTATACTAAACAGAAAATAAAGCCTAATTTTAGGTGTTTAGGACCATTAGTATTTGCTACCTAAATTCTGATTCTTTATGTAATGCAGTGCTATATTAAGGATATATCATAATTTACTTTATATACATATGTAAGAAATTTATATATTATTATAATATAAATGTTATTGCATAATATGTATTTGTATTAATTTTTTTTGCCAAAGTTTGGGATCAGTAAGATTTTTTTTTTTTTTTTTTTTATCTCTTATGATCAAGGCTGCATTTATTTGACAAATATACAGTAAAAACAGTAATATTGTGAAATATTTTCAATTGAAAATAACTGTTTTCTATTTTAATATACTTTAAAAATATAATTTATTCCTGAGGTGGCAAAGCTGAATTTTCTGAACAGTCTGAACAGTCAGTCAGAAGTGTCACGTCATTTTGATTAAACTTAGGATTTCTGAGCATCAGAACTTTTGCCAACTTTTTTGTTGTTAATTTATCAGTTGTAATTTGTAGTGTTTATGTAAGAGTCATCTCTCGCTAGCCTGAGAAAGGACTCTCTTTAAGCACTGAAGACCCAAGGCTGCTAATATCAGAGCTGGATCCAGACTTTGGGTTTTCAGATCCTATTGGTCCTGTGAAGACCTAGTTTACACTAGAAATGGGATGTAGTCACTTGCTCTCCCCTGGTCACCTCCAAATATAGTTTAGGTGATTAAGTGATTTGGACCCAGTTTCGGCCCATATTCTGTATCTCAAAAAAAAAAAAAAAAAAGACAGCTGTTTCTCTTCTCAAAAAATCTAAGTTCGGTATGACGAGCTTTCTGGCTCTGCAGGTTAACACAAGTACCATTGAAGTGTCATGTGGTAGCTCCTCATCTGCTAACCTCGAAGATAATATTGGCAGCTCTTCTATAATGTTTGAGTAAAACTTCCCACAGCACAGATTGATGTTTATTACAACTGCAGTAAGGCATTTAGTAAGGTATATCCATATAAATGAAAGTAGAAATGTAATTAATTGATATACAGTTGGTTACAGAGGAAAAAAGAAACTGCTAGTTGATGATAAAATTAAGGATGCATGGTCCTCTCATTCCCCACAGCTTATAAGAGGGGGGGAAACGGTCAAATCAGATAAACATATCATAGAAATGGCAAGCAGAATGGGAAGAATGTTCAAATAACAAACTTTTTAAAATAAATTCTGTTGTAGGAACAAGATGTATTAAATCTAGGCATGACAAAGTTTTGTATACAAGGTGTCGTATTGGACATAGATGAACTCATGGACATTTATTGATTGGTGAAGAAGCACCAAAATGTCAATATTGTGGGATTCACTTGACGGTGAAACATGGGCTTTGTTTGCCATGAAATACCCTGTGAAACTGATGTTCCAATAAGCTAAAATCAAGTCAACTCAAGTCAAATCAGAAATATTTTGTCTTCTGTCATTTTTATTGTTTAATGAGAGTCATTTCTCGCTCTGTCTCTGCAGGATTCAGGGTCTTACCCCTCCAGCACTCATGTTCCCGGCCCGGGTAACACTATGACGCCACAACAGAGCAGCAACAGCATCCCAGGGAGCCACAGTAACGCGGCCTACATGAAGCAGCAGCAGCAGATGCAGCTGATCAGTCAGCAGAAGCAGTTCCTCCAGAGACAGATGATGGCCGAGCAGGTGCCGTGGCCAATATTCTTGTTATTTTTGCTTCTATAATATGCCAGCAATAGTAACATGATTAAAGACAGCAATGTTCAATTACATTTGTTATTAATAATAATCATCCTCATAATTAATAATTCTTTAACCAAATGATACAGTTGTGGTCGCAAATATGGAATTCAGTTTTTATCAGCAGATGGTGATTATATTTTACAACTTCTTCAAAAGTGGCTCATTTAAACCAAACTTGGAGCCAAAACTGTGTGTTTGTGTATAGATCTGTTTGGAGTAGACGTCACTTACAGCTGCGTGTGCATAGTGGTGGCAGAACAACACTGGTGACACGTGGAGGGGAAATCCATGGAATAAGAGAAAAAAAAATATTTTTGTGCCTTTGGATTTCAGAATCGGAAGGCAAATCCATATAATAATATAAACTCATGATTGTGACCCGAGGGAAAAGATAGAATGACGAGTTGTTTTTCCTTTTCATAATTGTGAGATAATCTCGGAGTTGCGAGAATAAAATCAGAATTTTAAAATATAAACTCAAATTGACCTCTTTTCTTTTATTCCATGGCTTCCATAGACTGCTACTTGAAAACTGTCAGTTTCTGCCACCAGATAGGCTCCGCCCACAAGGAAAACGTCATCACTGTTTGTAAACACCGAATTGGTCTACAAGTTCCTGCTAAAGTTCATTCCATCCATCAATTCGGTTGTGGCTAGAAAGGGGTACAGCTAAAACCGGAAGCGAACCATAAATTAAATTTTCTACCTGTTAGATTGTGTTTTATTAAAGGGTTAGTTCACCCAAAAATGAAAATTGGCTTGTGTTTTACTTGCCCTCGAAGCATCCTAGGTGTATATGACTTTCTTCTTTCAGACGAATCCAGTCGGAGTTATATAAAAAATTGTCCTGGCTATTCCAAGCTCTATCATTGCAGTCAGTGGGTGTTTCTGTTCAACTGTCCACAAGACGTCAAATAAAGCTCGAGCATTCATAATAAAACGTGTTGCAGACGGCTCCGGGGGATGAATAAAGGCCCCCTGTAGTGAATCCATGAGTTTTTGTAAGAAAAATATCCATATTTCAAACGTAATAAACACTTACGCATCTACACCTACCCCTTACATAATAAGCATCTACACCTACCCCTTACAATAATGCAAAAACAGTAATTATTGTTGTACAGTGTGACAAAAATGGCCCTATATAGATGTGCGCATGCCCAGTAGACGAATCTGAATACCATCTAGCCTTAACACATCAATTCTCTGGGTTGTCCTGATTTGAAAATCCACCTCTAGGGGGCAGCAGCCTCACAAGAATAATAAAACCTTTGGCAGCAGTGTTGTTCCTCTCCTAAAAGTCTGTTAATATCATCGTCGATCGCAGTATTTGAAGTACTAACTGAAGTGTGTTTGACTCAGGAGAAGCAGCAGCTGCAGAGGCATCTGACCCGTCCACCGCCTCAGTACCAGGACCAACAGAACCCGCAGGCCCAGCAAAACCCATTCCAGCAGCAGCAACAGGTCTCTCAGTTCACCGGTGTGCCGCTCTGCCTGGCCCAGCAGCACTCCTCCGGCTTAAGCGAACACACCATCTCCGGTATTCACCTTTCTCTTCTTGATCATCACTTGGCCCCTTTAACTCCTGCTGTTTGTTACATGTTGCATCAACAGGATGGACACACATGGGTGGATGCTAGAAATTAGAGTGGAATAAGAATAATTAAGCGGTTTGGTCTTGACTTGAGATTGGATCACATGAGTCAGATGTTAAACAGGTGTAAATGAGACCTGTGTTTTTCTGATTACGAGAAAAGTTCAGTATGACACAAGCTTCCTGGATCTGTAGGTCAACACAAGTAGCCTTTTGTTACAAACAAGCCCATCTGATTTGCAAGTGTGTTTATTGATAGACTCATTTGAATGACAGGCACACAGTAAGTTTAGTGTGTGCTGCCGTTACATACAGCAGCTATCGTTCATCTGCGAGTACTTTTAAAAGCTTAGTTCACCTAAAAATTTTCATAATTTATTCACCCTCATGTTGTTCCAAACCTAAGAGACTGTGTTTTGAAGAATAATCAAATGAATGTTTTAATTCAAATCAAAACTTGGACGATCCAAAAAAAAAAAAAAAAATCATAAAGACGCCATGAACAGGTTAGGGTTAAGTCTAACCATAAATTTGACCTGTACACTCTATGTATGTGTTGATCATTGTTTAAATGTAAATAAAAGCTGAAGTTAAATCTGTTCTTTATATTAGGCAAACGTATCTCTTCACAAGACTGCTAAGGTTCATGTAGATTTGTTTCATGACTCCTTTATGACCTTTTTGGATCAAAGTTTTGCTTGGACTGTCGGGCAGTAACCTCTCTGGTTTCATTAAAATTAACGACTTGACTTATCAAAAATCTTGTGTACATGCTTGAGTGTAGAATGTTTCTGGTTTGGTTAAGGAGTATTGCTTAAAATCTGCATTAAATGAAAATTCACCCTATATATTTTCCAAATCCATTTTATTAGTCTCGCTGTGAATTATTTAATTTGGAACAAATTCTTTGACCTAGTAATTGCAAGCTTATATTCATCTGCCTCCACTGCTGCGTGCCACGCCCACATCTTAACATCCAATCAACAACTGATATATATAGAACCAAGTCCCGCCCCATAATCTTTTACACTCAGATGTACATTACAATATTGAAGAAAAGATCTGTGGCTTCTTCCATTTCACTTTAATTTCACTGGTCAACACTGAAAATCTAAAAAAAATAAATAAATAAATAAAAATTCTAAATGGCAAATTATGCCATGTTCTAATTGTGATTGTGTGCCCTACTCTATTTTAGGTGCATCTCAACCAATAGGAAATGTCAGCTCTCTGAGTGGCCCCACGCCTGGAACGCAACGGATGTTCTCTCAGGCACAAGGCATGATGGGAATGGGGGTTGGTCAGAATACTGGACCAAGCACTGGTCCAGCTCCAGCTGCCAGTCAAGCAGACATGAACCTCCCATCCTGCGGTCTCGACGTGCAACAAGTCCTCTACGGCAACATGCCCATGCATCCCTCCCACCCCAACCAGCAGAGACCGTCAGTGTCCTCCATGTCTGCCGCTTACCGCCAGAACGTTCTAGCGGCTCAGCAACAAGCACACTTGAAAAACCAGCCCAATGCTGCTATGCTGAAACAACAACATCAGCAACAGCTGGCCCGTATGCCCAACAGCATGCCCAACGCCTTGGCTAATAACATGGGCTCTGCTATGCCCAGCTCCATGCCAACCAATATTCAAGGTGCCTTGCCCTCACAGGCCCAGTCATGGCAGCAGCAGCCCCAACAGCATCCAGGTCTCCAGCCCGGCTCTGCTAACGGAGGCATGCCAGCAGGTTTCCCCAACTCTGGCTTTCAGATGCAGTCAAGATTGTCCAAACTTCCCAACAACACCCCGTTTCCCCAGGGAGGCATGGGAAATAGTGCAGCTGGTAGAACCCTGGCAGGTATGAATCCTGGACAAATGATGCCTAACATGAACCAGCAACGGACCAATAACCCAGGCATGGCCCAACAGCAGGGGCAGGGGCAGCCGCAAGCGCAGTCTCAAACTCAACAGGTTCTGCCTGACTTGGGACCTTTCAGCCAGCCACAGGCCGGACCCAGCCGCACCGCAGGACTTCAGTGCAGTCAGGCCTATCAGCTCAACAGGACAGCCAATCAGCAGCTCCAGTTTAGCTACAGCGCCCAATCAGGAAGCAGCTTGTCCGGGTTTTCTGCCGAGACCGACCTGGTGGACTCTCTGTTAAAGAATCCGACAACGCAAGAGTGGATGGATGATCTAGATGAGCTGTTGGCCAGTCACCAATGAGTGATGGTCACAGGCCAATACTAGTGCCTTTGGTAGAGGAGAAAACTTGTACATCCACATCACGTTTTCAGAGATGGTGAAACTGCTCATATCACGGTCAGATCTGCTGTGTTCTCTATTGAGTATGTATATGGTGTATATAATAGAGGTCAAGTAGAGCACAGAGCCTGTGTCACTGAAGTATTCTCTGGACTGGAAATGTCAGAGAGAAATGCTCTACTACTGAACCTGTGGCTCAGTAAAACCACTGAATTTTCTTATGACAAGTGTGTGCTGAAACGTGTGTTCAGCCATCATACGGTTGTGTTGCCTATGTGTTCGCTGTAGGCACGAGGAGGCTCTGTTCAATGTCAGGAGTGTCTTGACGCTTCCACAGGCCTTAAATTTGCACTCTTGAAGATGCACAACATGTGATTTACAGTAAAACGGTCTAACGCAATAGTTAACTCAAATGAACATATTTGAATCATTTACCATGTTTGTCCAAATCCATAAGACTTTGCTTCATGATGCTCCCAGCAGGGTTTAGCCCCAACCCAAATAAAACACACCTGAACCAGGTAATCAATTCTACAGGATCACTAGAAAACAGAGATGGTCTTTTTATAGGGAGATGCCGACTTGCATGGCTCTGCTGTTGGAGGTTGAATGTTGGTGTAACAGTCAACGTGGATCACGTGCCTTGATAACCAATCACATTATATCTGAATTGCTGTCAGATCTGAATGAGAGTCAGTCACTGATTATGGATACCATGCATTGAAATGAATGAAAAATACAGCAAAAGCACTTCTGATGCAAAAGTGACCGAATTCTCTTCTAAAATCATTTTCATTGTAAACTCCAAAAAATGATTCCAAATTCCAAAGTGATTGTTTAATGGCAAACAATTAGATTCATATAGTAACAAGCTGCTCATCACAAAAGCAGTGTATTCAGAGTACTGAAGCCTCTTCTCCATCCAGAAAACTGAGCCTGTGTGTATTAACATTCTTCATTTTTATCTTCCACTAAAGATAGTCATGTGAGTTTGGAACGGCGTAAAGTGACAGTTCACCTAAACTAAAGTTGTCATCATTTAAGTTCCATATGGTTTATGTTCATTGGTTAGTTTCTCATTGACTAAATTTAGGAAGTAGATGCTTTGTGGTTTGTTTACTCAGGCCGTGACCGCTTGAAGGCGTGTAGCTGAGACTAATAGTGAGGAGGATGAACTGATGAACTCTACAGTGCTCCAGTGAAAGTAGATCGCGTCATTAGACTTTCATGTTACACTACACTAAGTTGTGTTTGTTTTTTTTTCTCTTTTTTTCTGAAAAGCACAGAGCTTCTGTGTTGGTGAGAGGGTTAATATTCCTGTTTGTTTTCTCCCTCTGGTGTCTGATGTTACATTGAGGGCAGGTCCGGTGCTGGTCCGAACCGCATTACCTGAACTCTCTCTTCATCTGAGATTCTGTAACAGGATTTCATGTATATTTATATATTATTTTGTATGTATGCAGTTTTTATTGTTCAGGAGAAGATAGATCTTATTTTTATATGTACATTGTTGCAAAATTTTGTAAGTATTTTATACTTTTTATTATTGTTCTCTGTAAAACAAGAGTATTTTGTAAATATAGTTCTCTAGAAACGGTCTTGTTTGGTGTGTATGTTTATTGTTTTATGCATGTCTCGAAAGGTTTGTGCATTAGCAACTAAGTTTTGACGTGTAATGAGTTTCAGAAAACACATTCCAATAAACATAACCCCAGCTTAAAAAACATCTTGGCACAAAATAAGTAATGATCAAAAAGCCGTGGAATAAAAGGAGGGCAAAGGCATCTTTTGTTCAGAAATTATAAAGTTAGTTGTTACACCAGATTTTCAATGAGATTTTGTTAAGACAACTAGCGTTCATTTCTTTCAAAGGATAATGGGGCTGTTTCTCATTTACTTTTGTTGAATGCATCATATGCAATATGTCTAGCAATATGTGCTGACAAATCTCACTAATAGTGATGTAATTCGGGTTATAGCTATGTCCCGCCCATTCTAGTCATGCTAATATAAGAGTGATTAAAAGAGCTGCCTGAGAGTGTGGTATGAACAGATATAGAGGATAGTGTCGGACCTCACTGTGCACAGAAATGATGCTGGAGCAGGTCGTGCTGTTAGCAGCCGTCACAGTTTTGGGATTGCTGGAACAAGGTAATTACCACATGATTGTAGATGGTCAATCAAATCGATATTTGTCAGTTTTGACTTTCATATGCTCAGAGAAACAGATTGCACTGTATGATGAAACGCGCTGGTGTCCTACATTAAAGTTATAGCTCGCGCTAGAATGGAGATAAAAATATCATACTGTAAAATTGACCGTAATTGTATCAGTGAGTGTTGCTGTAGTATATGTGAAAGTTGGACTTTAGAGGAGAGAATGATCAGTAGAGTTATAAATCATGTTAGAAAGCCCAGCAAACAGTGGCTGTTTAAAAATAATAATAATAATACACTGAGTTTTAGGCTTGATCGAAGAAAAAAAATCGAAATGCACTCTGTACGATTTCCTAAACTACTACTAGGATGTACGCATTTTAAAATAATATATGTATTGAAATTAGTTGGACAAATTCATTTTGAGCGGTTCTCACGCTTTTTCTGTAATAAAATGTTTATCCAAAACTAAAAATTCTGTCATTTACTCCCCTCGCGTCGTGGATGTAGGATGTAGCATGAGCAAGAACACCTAAAATGCACGTGTAGATTCAGTCGAGTGATAAAGTTTACCCTCTTCAACTTAATGCTGCTGAACTGAATTTATGGAGCAAACTATTTGCTAAAATAACCATAACATTAACAGCACCGCTGAAATACAAGCGCGCGGTTCTGTCCGTCAGATGCGCGTGAAAGCTGTGTTACTATAACAAACACTGCCTGTTGTTGTTTTTTTCAGAATCATCATTGGCTGGTACACAAAAATAGGTTACATAAAAGTTTTTACCTAAAAATGAAGATAAGGTAAAGGTGTGAATAATTACATTTTAGACACATTGTCAGTAATTTTACCAATGAAAATAAAGCCCTTGGAGAACCGTTGTGCGTCTTTGATCAACACACAGCGGTGTTTCATTAATAAATCCACGTTTTTAAATGAATCGAGTGAATCAATGATTCAGTGAACTATTCATAAAGGCAGTCACTTGCTTCGTTTCTGAATGAATCAGCTGTTTGAACGAATCGATTGAATGAATGACTCACTTAAGACAGGGATTTTCCGCCACCTACTGGCGCATTTAATTTTATATTCAGAGTATCGTTTCTTTTTCAAATAATTTCATATTTCACTATTTGTTTGTATTTTTTTATGTTGAATTAAAATATTTCTTTCTAAAGCTACTTATATTTCAGATACCTTTTTGTAATGTCTATTCAGTGTTTTTTTTTTCTAAATTAACACAATGATAACTTATCTTTAATAATAACTTTATCTTTAATCGGCACATGTACATGTTAATTAATTAATCTCATTAATTTGAGATTCATTTGATTAATTGATCGGCACATTATGTAATTACATACATAATGTGTTCTGCCCTCCCCGATGGTCACTGCGTAATTCGCACCCTGGGGTGATGGATATATTTTTAATGAAAAACCAAACATCCAGATTAAGAACAGTATATTTTGCAATGTGTGTTAGTAATTTCTTTACCTTCACAATCCGTCTGATCTGATGGAAGTGTGTTTACCGTCCTGTCAGCGTACTTCTCTCTGAAGGTGATCTACGCGCGGAGAAAGCACTCGGTCTCTCCGCCTGCCACCACCGGACCTCCGGAGTTTGAGAGGGTCTTTCGAGCCCAGTAAGTCAGGCATCTGTCAACTGAATCAACTTCACTGAGAGGAATGTAGATCTCGACAGGTTTAGTCTCATTTGTCATATTCTTGCTTTACCAGAGCAAACTGTTCAGAGTATTTCCCCCTGTTCGTCTTCTCGCTTTGGCTGGCTGGAGTTTTCTTCAGTCAAGGTGAGTTTCCCTGAACTGAAAAAACCCAAGAATTATCAGGTAGACTGATGGCAGTTCAACTTTGTGCTCACAGAACATATGAATTAATCTTGATAAAATGCAGAGACCACACTTTTATAGTTTGTGGTATTAATAAGTCACGGTCAAGCAGCTTGATGTGCTCACAAATATCAGTCAAACCAACATTTATTCAAACATTTCTCACATCAGTTTATTCGCTAGAAAATGGTAATAAAATAAGCTATGACAAGAACTCAGAGTTAAACTGTGTCAAAACAAATTCATCTTGATAATGTCAGATAACTTTGATAGAAAGGTATGTAATGAATTCAGCTGTTAAATTTAAGTACACAATACGATAATACCAATTTAGGTCAACCAGTTACCAAGCAATGTTTAATTTTGTTCAGTCTGTGGTGTAAAAAGGTCGCATTAGCAATTAAAGAAAAGCACTTACCCTGTGTCCCAATGTGCATACTATCCACCCTATCTGCCCTAAATAGTATTGAAAATTACTTTCTCATAGAATTTAGAATGGATAGTATGCCCACTGGGACGCAGGCAAACATGGTCAGGTCAACGTGTCTGAATAATGTTTGCTCCCAAATTTTTATCAATTTTACTGGTAGTCCACTGTATGATGAATTTCTGGGTATAATACCGTTTACTTTATTTTGCTATCCTCACAGGACAACTATAGTGTCCTGCACCCACTAGTAAAAAAAATATCAAAAGTTATATCTGGTCTCTGAATAATTTTTGGTTTGACTGTACATTCTGCTACTGGTGCAAGCACAGAAACACACTTGATTTATTTGCAGAAAAAGAGAGCATCTAGAATGTTACATTCGAAAGAATAAAAATGCCAAGATGTTCCTTCTGGTCTGTTTGGATGGGTTTATCATGGTTTTTGGGCACTTGAGAGACGTCAAACTGGTAGAGCAGCAAAATAGCTTGGCTGTGTTGAGCGAGCATCTAAACCAGAGACGTGTACAAAGGGGAACTTTCCCTCGTGAGGACTGTATAAATAATATATCTGCCTTGCTTTGGTTAGCTATATTTAGTCTATCTAGATTAAATGGCAAAAAAAAAAAAACTCTCACATCTGACATCTCACACCTCTGATTTGCATGTAAACAAAAAATCCCTGGAAAACGTTTTATGCAAAACACTATGCCTGTTCTGTTGCTGTTGTGTTCTTCAAAAACACCTCCATTCAGACCTAAAGGAATAAATGTAAGCCTAAATTAAGGTGGTGATCAATATTAGGTTAAGTCAAGCATCACAATTACAGTTACTTGGGTTTAGTGATATGAACAAACCACTCGCACAGAAAATGACATGATGATTTTCTTGCTCTCTAGCATTGGCAGTGATGTTCGGGCTGCTGTACCTTTATGGACGGTATCTGTACTTCCACGGCTATGTGGAGTCTGCTCAGGGCAGGTGAGTGATCCAGCACTGTAGTTATGTTCATGTTTGCCCAGTCGTGCTGCTGACCCCTTACTGTCCGCTGGCAGACTGGAGCCGCTGTACTTCAGTGCAAAGATGCAGTGGATGCTGATCGCTCTGGCCGGGCTGGGGGTCGTCTGCACCATGACACAGGCCTATCTGGGACTGGACCTGCTGCACTCCTTTAGTCATGTTCTGGGCCTGACCGAACACACATGAAGGATCTGGACGCAGGTCTGCAGGAAGCTGAGGACAGGGAAAGCTTTAGCACCTGCAATGGAATAGGTGACAAAACCACAAAAATATGTATATTTTTCTCCTCTAAAGAAAGATTTATATCAAATGTATTTATATAAAAAATGAATACAGGCTACTATTGATTGCTCCAGGAAAGACTCAAAGAGTGTGAGTTCATCTGCAGTGTACTCATGCAAAACCATCAGTTATTCAAATGTTTGCTTCAAATGTTTAATAACTGCATAGAAACCATTACTGTTAGTATTTTCAAATAGCTAAAATTAGTTTACTTAGTATATTATTACGTTTATATTTCAACTAGAGGCTTTTAACTGATTTTTGTGTTGACAGTCGACCAATGGACATAAATACGGATCTCACAGGAGAATTCTGTCTTGTTTACCACCATTTATTTTTTCAAGTGATGCATTAGGTGCTTTTGATCAATTTGATATTGTTTGACTAGATAAAGCATTTTATGCATCCTAAATACAGTTAAAATGTTTCACTTTTGGAATAAATTTACAAAAATTACAACTCGACTGGAAATACATTAATGCTAGAAATATCTTTATTGTAGAAAAAATATATTTTTTTCAAAAACCACAAAGAGACACTTCTATTTATATATATATCATTTCCAAGAGTCATTAAGTTTTCATTTCTAAATAAGCATTTTTATAATATTTTCTGTTAACTGGTAATGTGTAAATGTATGCATTTCTAATCTATACACATTTATAAAATTCACGAGACTTTAAGATTTATATCAAATGTATTTATATAAAAAATGAATACAGGCTACTATTGATTGCTCCAGGAAAGACTCAAAGAGTGTGAGTTCATCTGCAGTGTACTCATGCAAACCCATCAGTTATTCAAATGTTTGCTTCAAATAGAAACCATTACTGTTAGTATTTTCAAATAGCTAAAATTAGTTTACTTAGTATATTATTACGTTTATATTTCAACTAGAGGCTTTTAACTGATTTTTGTGTTGACAGTCGACCAATGGACATAAATACGGATCTCACAGGAGAATTCTGTCTTGTTTACCACCATTTATTTTTTCAAGTGATGCATTAGGTGCTTTTGATCAATTTGATATTGTTTGACTAGATAAAGCATTTTATGCATCCTAAATACAGTTAAAATGTTTCACTTTTGGAATAAATTTACAAAAATTACAACTCGACTGGAAATACATTAATGCTAGAAATATCTTTATTGTAGAAAAAATATATTTTTTTCAAAAACCACAAAGAGACACTTCTATTTATATATATATCATTTCCAAGAGTCATTAAGTTTTCATTTCTAAATAAGCATTTTTATAATATTTTCTGTTAACTGGTAATGTGTAAATGTATGCATTTCTAATCTATACACATTTATAAAATTCACGAGACTTTGCATAAAAATGTCAAATTCCTAAAATGTTTGTCTGAATTGTTCGACATCCAATCTGTGTGTGTGTGGTGTTTTGTATTTTTGGACACTAGGAGGCGCTAGAACTTTGCAGATCAGTGCCATTGAAGACTGTGAATTCTTTCTATGCTGAATTGTTCGACATCCAATCTGTGTGTGTGGTGTTTTGTATTTTTGGACACTAGGAGGCGCTAGAACTTTGCAGATCAGTGCCATTGAAGACTGTGAATTCGTTCTATTTCTCTTTCTTATGCATTTCCAGTTGTTCTTATCTGACTTATATGCTGATGAAATGCTGAAACTTATTTTCATTTTCCAGGACATTTTATCTCACCAGTAGCTGTAATAAGCATTAACACACTGGAGGCTTCGCTGTTTAGAGGTGATAAATGTGTATGAAATCTTGTAGTGATATCTATCAGTGAGCAAAAAAAAACAACATTTAAAATGAAATTCTTCAGTCAAACAAATAAATGTAGATTCCTTGGTCGTGCTCTTAAAAGAATTATTGTTATACCCCTCAAAATTTATAATACAAATTCTTCCAGTTTGTATTGGAACCCAATGGCAAAGTCAGCAACTGCATGTGCTGCTCAAATTAGATCTGCATTCAAAAGCTTCAGCTGGAACGGATGTTGACATGTGTTCAGAAAGCTTGAGATGGAGGTAATAGTGAACATGTGTCTGTTATTAGGAGAAACTGAAGGAAATAAAGGCTTTCATGTGACATAAAAGAGAGAGCAGTGTGCTGCACATCTGTGTGATTTTGCCACTGTCTAAAGCAGCTAAATGAAACCATGTGGCATCATGCTGTAAACCCTTCATATGTATAAAGTGTGCTGAGGGTTCTGCAATATTACCACAGAGATATGATTTACTTCTTTTTTTTTATACAACAGTGGTGTCATGAGCATCTAGATCCACCAGTCACATGTTGACACTACTGCAGTCTGCTGTACTGTACCACATGTGATTTTTTAAATATGTCTCACATTTTATTATTGGCATGTTACATTTATGCATTTATGAATAATAGCTAAAAGCAAAGCAGCATTCTGTATTAGCTGCAGCTGTCTAATGGTCTTTTTAGGGAGGGTGAGGACACAATAGTTGGGTGAACTAACCCTTTAAAACCACTGATAGGCAGTAATAACTGCATAATTTTAAATACCTGTGTGTTAGTGACTCACATGTCATAAATGCTGAATTAAAAAGCTTATACATATTTATCTGAATCAAAAAATTTGATTAGTTTAGATTTCAAGATGAATTAAGATCTTATTTGATTCATTATTAATATCATGATGCAGCAAACATACACTATTATTTATTTATTAGTTATAAATATGAATAACCTGTATAATAAAGTGTACTGGAGACATTACAGTAATGAGCCTAAACATAAACACCCTGAAATCTCACTATAATAATCAGTTTTTGCTTCATAATGAAATAAAAATAGCTTTAATTTAAATAAATATGAATATCTACTAAGCATTTGTAACGTGAGTTAAAAAGGCTCACTATTGGGCAGATATTAGCAGTCACCAAGTGACTTTTAATACATTTACAATAATGTGACCAGATTTCTTGCCTTCTATATACTTTATAATTAATAATTATTATGATGTTTGCGGGTCAAACTGACCCTAACTGGTTTTAATACAATCACACTATAAATAGGAAAATAGTAACCATTGCAAATAGCAAACAAATCAAAACAGTATTTTAACAAAAACACATGACAAAATTTAAAAAAAGAAATATCTAAATCTGCATATTTTTCATCATTTGTCCTTGTGTGTTTACGTCATATCACAATATTATTAGTGAACAAAGAATTAGTAAATAGGAATTAGTATTATTAGTAAATAAAGAAAAGAAGGTCAGTGGAAGATGCTTGAAGCAACAATAACGGAACATTCAACTGAAAAGCGTTATAATAAAACACGGTTGGTTTTGCAGTGTGTTTGCATGCTCTTCTGAACATGATATTAAAGTATTGCCCATGTATGAGTGAATTTTTAGAGCTGGTTTATTAAAAACACCTTTTTTTTGATAGGTTAAATAAAGGTCTGATCCATGTGTTTAGCTGCTGCAACTTTTCATCAGAATACATAGCTACTTTTTAATTTCTGTCAATAATGAATTTCCTTGATAATAGTTACTGCATCTATCAGCAGGTTGTCAGCCAAACCCTGAAGGATCTCACAGGACATGCCAAAATGACAGCACATTAAAAAGTGGAAATGATTAATTTGATTCTGAAAATTTTGCCAGTTAAACTGAACTCATCTAACCTAACAACATCTGAACAGCTGAATGAATTGCTCATATACATTGTTTAATTTGAAACTCCTCTTGCTCATTTAGTGCTAAAATAGTTGCATTAAAACGTAACTCTGGAAACTCAGAGGTTTATTGATATAAACATTCACACGTCAAGCAGGAAATACTGATGTTTTAACAACGTTGTACATGTACAGTTCAGCTCAGCATGTGATTTACTGTGAACAACACTGAGAGATGCTCGTGCTGATGTTTGACATCTGTTAATGAGACTGTTAGCGATAGAAGAGCAGCACGGCGGATTGAGTGAGATGTTTAGACGCTTGCTCCAGAGCGGTGAAGTCTCCACACTGCTGACGGTCCGAGAAAAATCCTCCTCCACCAATGCAATACTGCAAAACACACTTACATCAGTCTGATGGCTTTGTAATGTGATTTGTTTAGACTAAAAAAACCACTGACAGATGCATGACTTACATGTTGAGGATTGCATTCAATAGGTTTAACTCCAGAGCACATGGCCACGGCTGCTTGATCGGCGTTAAACACTCTGAAGGTGATGAAGCCGGACTCAAACTCCTCTGAGATAAACAGAACAAACACGGTTTGTACCTAGTATTTCTGCATATGCATGAATGTCTCTAATGCAATATAGAGCGCAATACTTCCAACAGATGGTCCATATAAGTTTGCAGTTGAATCTTTGTCTCCAGTATCGTACACCACCGGACTGCTGGGTCCCATATCGCTCTTACACTGTCCTGCTCCAAACTTCACGGGGTATTTCTGTTCAAATAGTAATTTTTCAATCATTTTTAATGAAAGTGTTCAATTTCAAGTTTCATTTTTTGTAGTTTTATAAAAGTAAAAAAAAAAACGTATGCATCTGTTTTTTGTGAAACAAGTTTTGATCATTAGAATATTTAATACTTTACTTAAAGCCTTATGCATCTTAAGGTGTAACAATGAATAGATAAGTATTATAATGCATTATAACTGTGGTTACAATTATTCTTGTGATCATACAATGCATTATAAAGTGCATTACAAGGCGTAATTAGTGCATTAAAACAACTTTTATAATGCATTATATAATGATAGCTATTGCATTTTTGCTGTTTTCTGATTTGTGTCACTGTCATCCAGTCCAACTGTCCACAAGATACTAGATAATTTCTTGTCATTGATCAGTGATGTTTTTTTTATATATTTCAGTTTACTGAGACTGTATAAGTAGCCTATCTGCACTTTTATTTCAGTATGCACATCCTCTTTAAAGTAGAAGTACATGTGTGCATGTTGAATTTGATGTAAGTTGATTTGTGTCACTGTCATCCAGTCCAACTGTCCACAAGATACTAGATAATTTCTTGTCATTGATCAGTGATTTTTTTTTATATATTTCAGTTTACTGAGACTGTATAAGTAGCCTATCTGCACTTTTATTTCAGTATGCACATCCTCTTTAAAGTAGAAGTACATGTGTGCATGTTGAATTTGATGTAAGGATCGTGTGTTTCACCTTGAATAAGTGGTAAAGGTTTCCACCATGCTCTGTGAGGAACTGGCTGTCTGTATGATAGCGCAGGATAGCAGAAGACGTCCAGCTCTTCAGCTGCTCATTATTGGGAACATGCCACACTGACACGTCTTGTGCAGAGATGTCGTAGTACCCAGGATTCTGTGGGATATGACTGGGTCGTCAGATTTAAGGCATTATTATCCTCTCAGTGGTGGGCTGAGGTTTTGTGTGGTAATGTACCTTGTAGTCGTCACTAGTAGAGGCCTCCGCGCTGCCGAATGTAACAGTGTTGGCCCACGTTCCGTCTCCTTCAGGCAGGTTTTGGTCGTTTCCCTGCTGGCTCGACCAGCGATCACCAAGAGAGCACTTCCCTTTGATGTTGTTCTCGTGGACACTGGCCACCAGAGTCCAGCCACCGCCGGCTGTGGTCATGTCACAGAAAGCCTGGTAGTATGTACCGCTCTCTGTTGTCAGGATGTACATGCCATCTGAGGAGAAACAGACCCCAGAAGAACTTGACTGAAAGCTTGCTAATGTCCTTACTTTTTGACATATTTTATAATAATAACAATATGGATTTATGTATGTATGCATTTATATTTTTTATATTTATTTATTTTGTTAAAAAGCTGTTTCCAACATTGATAATAATAAGAAATGTTTCTTGAGCAGCTAATCAGCATATTAGAATGATTGATGATGACACTGAAGACTGGAGTAATGATGCTGAAAATACAGCTTTGATCACAGAAATAAATTACATATTCAAATATATTCAAATAAGAAACAGTTATCTTAAATTGAAATAATATTTCACCATATTACTCTTTTTACTGTATTTTTTTAATCAAATGATTGCAGCCTTGTTGAGCATAAGAGACTTCTTTCGAAAACGGAAAAATCTTGATTAGGCTATTCCAAACTTTTGACCGGAACTTGTCTCCAAACCTAATTTCAAGCATTGAAGCACAAGCTTTTAGATCAAAAAGTTTTTATAAATTCAGTGTGTCTAAACATTCGATTGGTGCTGTGTTTGCATTTTCAGGATGGCTTTAAAAAGAAAACTTTGAATAAAACCTAACTCATGAAACTTCCAGAGAGCTTACCCTGCGAAGCGCCGTGTTTCTCTTTGATATCCAGGCAGCTGCGAGCGAGGGTCCTCAACCTAGCATGATACTTGCCTAATTCTGGGTTTATGTAGGTGCCATTTATGATAATTGGCTTTGGGGTGACAGCTCCCACAACACCCACCACTGCAGACAACAAGACAGATAAACTGAAACAACTCTCTCTCAGAAATGACTAGTAAATTTCACAAATAATTGCAAAGAAATGGCACAAGTGTGAAGTAAAAAAGACTGAAATTGTATTTTCTTGTAAAACGTACTCTACTTTGATTTATTTGCAACTTCAACATTTAGTAGCTAATAATGTGTGTTCACATTAAAATCCACATAAATTAGCATATCAGTATTCATAATCATAGCCCACTTACTTGTGTGCCTTAACTGCAAAAGACACATCAGGAAGAAAATGAAGCGCAGCATGGCTCTGAGTCTGATGAAGATTTCTCTCTTCTGTTCAGCTTTTATCTCCCAGCTGAGCTTATATCTGGAGTAAAACTGACTTATTGTGCAACATTGTGTCAGCGTGTAATCATTAAACATGCAGTCAACCCAGGGCTGGACTTGAATCAGGGAAATGCCCATTACTGAAACACCAATACATTATCATGTGCTCTGTTTACTTTTTCAGCAACTTATCAGCGATGTTATGGAACATTACATCCATATTTTTGTTCTTGGCATGTGCTTTTTCCACAACAAATTACGGGAATATGCATGTATTTGTGAAAGTGATGAATGCAGTGGATTGTGGGTAGCAGGGGTCTGAGCCACTGGCCAAAAACAGTGTATTGAATCGATTCTGAAAATGCGAAAAATGGTCTTGTGACTTTATACACCCTAATTTTTTCACTGAATTGAATGGTAAAAATAAAAGGTAATCTAATGGTGACATCTAAAAAAACAAAAATATTAACATCACTGAACAACCTACATTCATTCATACCAAGAAAACACAATTTTATGGTTTAAATCAGGTAAAAAAAATAGCTCTTTCATAGTAACAGTTGCAGGTTACCACATTTTTTATACTTTGAATGTTTCTTTTTCATGCTAGCTGTTGCCTTTGTTCTTTATTTAGCTTTTTTTCACCCCTTGCACATGTCCAGTGTGCACAATGATACATTTTTCATCAGAAACAATTAACTCACCTCCTTCCTCCATGACGAACATGACATTCGCTTGCACAAGTCTTGTAAACACGCTGTGCCATAAATGCCCACCAAGTAAACCAAACCAAGGCCAATGTCCACTCAAATGTTACTGTCTGCCCATTTGTTTCAATATGTTTTATTTTAGGCATTTCCCAATTGCTGATAATGACAGTAATGTGCTAAATTCCCAAAAACAGTGTCTTATCATTCCCATAAAGTGTTTTGGGGAATTTAACTCATCACAGACAATATTAATAGTTGGGCAATGCAGTTTGTGAAATATTTGGAAATCATTTAAAATTGTACAGTTATTAACTGTAAAAAAGAGCCTATTTCCATTATTATTATTATTATTATTCTACCTAGTCTGCTTTGATCACAGAACAATTATTATTATTATTCACTTAAATAATTGACTGTTTAAAAAGGATAATTTGACACTCATTTGAATCAAAGTACTGTAACTAATGCATTGACAGCACTGATACATGAACCAGCCATTGCTCTTTCTTTGCATCTTTCTAAAGTTTTTCACAGAAAGATAAAATGATCCAATTAAAGATGGTTTATTGGAATTTATTCATGTGCACTATGAACTGATTTGAGTAAAGTCAGAATTTGATTCTGTATAGTTGATGACAGAACAGGAGTTTTGCATGTGGTCGAAATATTGTTGAAAATGGTGTTTCAGTGTTTTCTTCTCTCTTTAATAAACCAACATAAGCTTATTAGCTCTGTCTTTTAATTCTCTCTTTGGTGATCTTGCGTCCTGCCCCTTGTCCTAAAATGAACATCTAGTTCAGTAGATCAGCTGCATCCTGCCCTGAAACACCCCCCACTCTCCCCCACACCACCATATCTCTGTTTATGGATCAGCCGAGGCAGATTTGTCTCAAGGCTCTGTGCTCAGGATGAGGTGTGAATCATGTCAGAGGTGGAGTGTTTAAGAGGCTGTGCTCTTGTCTCGACAGGCTCCTGAACACACAAAGTGTCAGTCTCTCGTCATCCTCAGAGGAGACGTGAAGGTCAGCAGATAACACACTTACCTTTCAAGAGCTCGCCTACTTATATAATCTTCGAAAGATGGTAAAGCAGGTTTGGCTCAATTAACTGTATTAAACAACATTCTCCCAAACAGTTTTCTTAACTCGAGGGGCTTGTTGCAGTTGGGCACATGAGTGCTTACAGAACTCAGATTATAAAGAGCGAAGTGCAGGTTTACTGTGCTTATCGCTTGTAAAATAAAACTGTATTGTAAAGCAGGGCATAATCATTTACATTCATTCTTTCATCACAAATGGCAGCCATTGACTTCCATAGTATTTTTTTTGTACTGTTTTATACTTCCTTAGTATGAAAGTCAATGGCTACCGTATCTTCTTTTGTGTTCAGCAGAAGAAAGAAAAGAAACTCATACAGGTTTGGAACAAGTGCACTCTCAGAAAAAAAGGTACAAAAGCTGTCGCTGGGGTGGTAGCTTTTCAAAAGGTACAAATATACACATATATATGTATAATATAATATAAATAATACAAACATTTCGGTGCTAAAATGTACATTTTTGGTACTAATATGGGTAAATAAGGTACAAAGGTGTACCTTTTGAAAAAGTACTGCCCCAGTGACAGCTTTTGTACTTTTTTTCTGAGAGTGTGGAAGGTGAATTTAATAATAATAATTTCTGGGTGAAATATCTTTAAGGCATCAGTAAACTGTGACTTTCATCCTTGCTTTAGATTTACTGTTAGATTGTGTCTCTCTCTATCTTCATCTTAATGTTTTCTGCCTTCTCATTTATATATGTGACCCTGGAGCACAAAACCAGTCATAAATAGCACGGGTATATTTGTAGCAATAGCCATAAATCTCAATTTCAAAAAATTGACCCTAATGACTGCTTTAGTGGTCCAGGGTTTTCGTGAATGGCTGAAGACTCATTCTAGTGTGAAAACACCACTTTCTCTGCCAAAAGTATGAATAACACAGTAGCGTTCATTCTGAAGCAAATGCAAATTGTGCATCAAATGCATCTTGTTTTCAGAGCTGTTTAAAAAAAAACTCTGAAACAATGAATGGATATGAAAGAACGCAAAAGAGACAGACTATAATATCTTGTCAAATTAGTGCTTAGCTGTTTAGGAGGCATAAAGAGTCTCTAATGTGCCCTGCAGCCCATATTTCCACACACATGCAGACGCCGATGGTTGAAACCTGCTCTTTCTATTTCAGTCTAATTTAATGTTTTTTTATCATTCCCCTGTTCTTTTGCCCTCAACCTTTCAGTCTCAAAAGATCTCGCTCCTGTCTTATCTTTATCTCTTCAGTCCTGCTAGACTATCTCCCTCTGAGATGAGACTTTGTGATATGGTTCAACAGAATTTGGGATTGTTGCTGTATGTCTTTTGTTTGCGAGACAAAGTGCTTGACAGGACAGCTTGTTTGTCAGATGGACATAGTTTGTTCAAATATCCATCTGGAGATAAGAGGCTGTCGTCTGTCAGGAATGTGTTGTGAGATTGTTCGGCTTTCTTTCCAGCCCTCAGATGAGACAAACGGACCTCAAGCCAGTGAAACTTCTGTTTATGTGCGTCTTCACCATTTCCTCTCCGTCTGCTGAAAACATCAACAACAAGCAGCAGTTCATCTCTGCCGGCTGCTTCTTCTGCTACAGGTAACAACTCTTTCAGTAATTTAGTGGGTACAGGATCTAACAGACATGTTGTTGGTTTAGATGCAGTGATAAGTTTATTTAGCTCTTCCTGTCCTATAATTGTAAAGCACTGCAGTTAGTTTGTTCAAATATCCATCTGGAGATAAGAGGCTGTCGTCTGTCAGGAATGTGTTGTGAGATTGTTCGGCATTCCTTCCAGCCCTCAGATGAGGCAAACTGACCTCAAGCCAGTGAAACTTCTGTTTATGTGCGTCTTCCCCATTTCCTCTCCGTCTGCTGAAAACATCAACAACAAGCAGCAGTTCATCTCTGCCGGCTGCTTTACTGTGTCACCGTCTATTGTTTAAGCAGTACAATGATGTTTAGATCCCTCATCCTACTGTGATAAGGGAAGGTGGAGGTAGTGGAAATGGGAAGGGGGAAACCCGGGCACTGGGGGAGGTCAGTGTGAAACGCACACACAGAGTGTGTCGGGACTGTGGTCTAATTTAATTCACATATTGACTCTGTGTTGAAGAAAACCTCAGCAAAGCAATGTGGCAGCCAGATACAGGATATTCCGGGACTTTTGGTTTTCTGCTTTTCATTTGGAAAACCTCACAAATAATTGCATTATATTTTTTGTACACATGCATGTGTGTGATGCATGAGTGAGGAAGATATGCTTCACTATCTATCCTTTTTACCGTTTAGCTTTGATGCTTCTCACCATTTAACTTCATTAAATTATTGAAAAATATATCCATATTAATGAATCTTATGAAACCTTTCAAGAACATGCCCAGGTCATATTTCACCCCAAAAAACAAAAGTGAAAAAAAAAAAAATTCAAGTCTTTAAAAGATTTAGATTTAATCTTTTTAAAAATAAATAAGTTTAATATGATTCATGCACAACGTTTCAAGTCTTAAAACTATAGCTTCATGTGAGGAACAGTGAGCTGATGCTTTTTTGCATTGAAACATACAATTTCACTTAATGGTTTAAAATGGGTTTCTTGACTTTCTTTTTTAAGGTGAAACATGATGTGGACATGTTCTTCAATTATTTGTGGTGTCTGTTTCTTTTAAAATGAAACAAAATACACATAAAATCTCAATCTATATCCTTTGTGAACTGCAGAAAGAGAGTGAAGGGGAGAAAGTAAATGGAGAGAAAAGAAATAAGGGAACATGATTAGACAAACTGATGGTCAGTATTTGTTCCAGATGGAGTTAATTAGAAAATGGAGAGAGGATTATGTGTGAAGGCCAAGCCTGTTTATTTTAGAGATAGACACCAATCACATGGAGTGACCTCTGACCCCTGAGAAACACATGCACACTAGCTCTTAGAGGAGGAAAACTCCCTACTGCCCAATTCACCAGCATTAGACCCAACTTAAATGTGCACTCAAGAGTTAAGGCCTCTGATCTCCCCCCCCGCTGTCTCTGAACAGCACAGGGGACAGGGCTGCAGTAACATGTCACGTCACCTCTGTTATCATGCAGCTCTGTGTTATCACTCTGGGAAAAGCTTTTATTGGCTTGCAGGTAATGGGATAGTTTGTGTTAGGAGACCGCCATGTAGAGGGGAAGTGGGGGTCTGCACTTTTCCCCATTCACCATCCTCTTTTTATTGGCCACAAGCCTTCAATAACATATATTATCCTCTTGCTTGTATAACCAAAACCATTGGGAATAGTTGAAATTATATATAAGCATTTATGTTAATGCTAACACGTTTCTACTAACAATTAAAAACTTTTTTTTTTTTGTACATTTATTTAGATGAATGTTCATTCATAATACTTTAACTGACCTTAATTTCTACTTAAAATATTAAAAATATATTGGCTTATGAAAACGGGGAATGTATCTGTTTGTACCACTAGTATAACTGTCAATTTATTTAATCAGAACCTTTTTCTTTTCATCATAAATTATATGCAGCATAACAATTTGAGTAAAAGATGTACTAAAAAATAAACATAAATATCAGCAGTTTTATCAGCAGTTTTGTTATAAATGCTTGTTGAATACTGATGGCCATTTCAGAAAAACATGAGATGCTTCAAATTGAAACAAAATGCAGTTTTACATCAGCACCCTCAGAGTTCAGCTCCAGGCCTTGTTTTTGTTTTCAGGGCCCCTAAAGGTCTCATCTTAGGTTTGCTTCAACTCTGATGACAGATGCCATAGACCATGACTCTTACTGTGTTTATTTAGACAGTTTGGAAAAGGAGTCAGATGTGTGAAGAGCTGGAGGCAGTGAATGAAAGAAGTGGGATCACGTTTCATTAAAAGCACAGCCTCATTTCTTCTAAATCCGCTCCTTGCTACAGACGGGTGGAGTTAAGCAGCACTGTACACTCCTCCCTCACTATCTGTTATTGGCTCTCAGGCCATTCCCCCTGAATGTGCCGTCCCAGCCCCCTAGGTTCCTCAGCTCCTCACTTTAATGCTGACTGGAGTCCTGGGCCGGGAAGCAGCAGCTGTGTGTGAGTGAGTAGAGCTGTAGAATAACATTGATTTGGCTAAGGGAGATGATAACTTTATTTATAAACTAGAATGGTCTGGAATTATACTTTTATAAAAGTGATTTAGTTGTCTGAATAGCGATCATAATTTTCCATGGGTGTTTACTGTTTAATTATTGTGGTGAGGTATGTCTGTTGATATCAGTAAATCTCAATGTTAATATAGGCTAACACTACTATAACGTTATAGCTGTGAAACTTTGTGATGACAATTATCATATTCCCATTTTTGTGACTTTTATATTTACTGTAAATGGTAGTTTACAACGCACCTGGTTGTGGTGGTACTGTCATTAATTTTTGACTCTAAAACAGCAGTTTTCTCCTTTTTAGTATTTCTTTTTTTAACCATATTGCGTAGGCACATGTGTATCTTTTGATGTATTAGAATGCCTATCTAGTTGCTTAGCACATCTGACTCTACGTAAAAGGAAATAGGAAACCTCACACACGGTCATGCTCCAGGTCTTGCTCCTTCTGGCAGCTCTTATTGAGTGTCCACCCTGTCATGCTCACAGTATGGGCTCTGCTCCCCTCATTATCCTGTATCATGTCTGGGAAGAACAGCCCTCAGGGACAAGGGTGGGTCGCCTCCTGGATGACCTACGTGAACATGGGGAAACAGGATCACTGGAAAACTTCCGGGTCGTGCCGCATGGGCATACTCTACCAGTCACAGTTGATGTAAGGGATGGTACAGTGTCAACACTAGGCAGGCTGGACCGAGAAGAGCTATGCTGGGGAGCAGAATTTTGTGAACTGGCCTTCAGTGTTCTCTACAGAAAGGGTGGTGCTATGCATTTCCTGTCAGTTCGTGTGGAGGTGATGGACCAAAATGACCACAGCCCAGTCTTTCCCAGCCTAGTGCAGGAGGTGGAGATCTCTGAGACAGCCTCACTAAAAATGCGCATCCCTCTGGACCGGGCTGTAGATCCAGATGCGGGACCGAATGGCCTGCAGTCCTACGCCCTGTCTTCCAACCAGCACTTTGCTTTGGATATCCGTACTTCTGGAGGGGCCAAGCAGGCTGAATTAGTGGTCATCAAAGAACTGGACAGGGAGTTGCAGCCAACTTTAGAACTGGTTCTAACAGCCTGGGACAAAGGAGACCCGCCAAAATCAGGCAGCACAAAAGTTATAGTCACAATTCTCGATTCCAACGACAATAGCCCTGTATTTGAGGAGGCCCCGGCAGTTATCGAACTAGCAGAGGACACTGTTCATGGGACGATTGTCATTAATCTCTGTGCTACAGACCCTGATCAAGGTGCTAATGGGGAGGTTGAGTACTCTCTCAGTAAACATGTCCCACTGGAAGTGCAAAGACTATTCAGCATCCATCCAAAAACGGGTGCTGTGACTTTACAAGGCCCTTTAGATTTTGAAGAAAAGAATGTGTATGAGGTAGACATCCAAGCTCGAGATCTGGGGCCCAATGCTATCCCGTCTCACCACAAGCTGCAGGTCAAATTGCGAGACGTCAATGATAATGCGCCTCGCATTCATATAACATGGACTCCACCAGACTCCCCTGTTGCAACCGTCTCTGAAGGAGCACCAAATGAAACTTTCCTCGCTCTTGTGATGGTATCTGATGCCGATTCTGGGGCAAATGGGCAGGTACAAGTGCACATTCTCAGTGGATCTGGCCCCTTCAGACTCAAACAGATCCATGGAGACAATTACATGATTGTAATCAATGATACACTGGATCGTGAGAGACAAATGGAATATAACCTCACTCTTCTAGCTCAGGACCGTGGTGATCCTTCTCTATCCTGTATTAAGCACCTGACTGTCCATGTTTTGGATGAAAATGATAACGCACCAATGTTTGCCAAAAGTCACTACCGGAGCATCCTCAAAGAGAACAACACTCCTGGGTTACCTTTCTTGACCGTGGAGGCACATGATGTTGACATGGACCTCAGTGGAAGGGTATCATTCTCCATTAGAGAATCGAATGAACTGGGGACACCAACAGCGTTTTTCTCAGTCCACCCCAGCAGTGGGGCTGTTACTGTCCAACAGTCATTAGACTATGAGGAAACCCACTCCTACTCATTTATTGTGGAGGCTGTAGATCAAGGATACCCACCAATGACCAGTACTGCAACAGTGCTGGTTGAGATACAGGATGTTAATGACAATTATCCCGTAATCCATGAGCCACTACCCAAGAAGGGAATTGCATTGCTAAGTGTCCCAGTGAATGTGGACAAAGGGGAGATTGTGACTGAACTTGGGAATAAAGCTCTGGAGGATAACTTCTACAAACCAAGAAATTACTCGTCCCTCAACAAACCCGAAGGTTTTCTGGCCACCACCATTCGGGCCAGTGATCCAGATTCTGGTCTCAATGGAAGACTCAGTTTTAGAATAACAGAAGGCAAGCCTTCTAACCTATTCTTTCTTGACAAAACTACTGGGCAGCTCTATGTTAACACAACCAATGCCACAGAATTGATCGGCAGAACTTTTAAACTGGGCATTGCCGTATCTGATATGGGAACACCTATGCTAACCACAAGAATCACTTTGGAGGTGACATTCATCAACTTTCGTGACCACCTAAAGAACTTGTCTCATGATAACCAGGCGCAGTACAGTTTTACAATGCTTTTGGCCATCTGCCTTGGATCAACCTGCCTGGTATTATTTCTAGCCATTGCTTTGGCCAAGACATTCTGTCATCCTGACAAACGGGACAACCGTGCTTATAATTGTAGACATGCCGAGTCAACCTACACCCGTCACCCACGACGGCCACAGAAGCACATTCACAAGACTGACATCCAGTTGATACCAGTGCTTCGGGGTCGTAAAGAAACTCCACAAAAAGATGAAGCTGAGGCGTTGTCATGTACATCACCTTTAGTGGAAATGCTGCATCCACAGGGCCAGTTTACACTTACACCAACCCTTGCTCGCATGGCTCAAAATCAAGCGCATACAGAAATGGATGGGAACCCACCACTCACTCAGAGCAAGATACTCAGAAAGCCTGGGAGCATAGAGTGGAATGGAGCACTTCCTTTTAACCCAGGAACTCCATCTCGAACCCTGCAAAAGACTAGAAATTCTTCCTCCTCGTCTTTCGCAAACTCACAGACCAGCACACTCAGACGAAACAAAAATGAAGAGCTCAAGCTTACTACCACGGACCCCTCAGAAACTATGGCTTCAGTTCCCAGTAATCAGGCCACCTTACGGAGACCAAAGATCACAGAAAGAAGAGGACAGATGGAAGAGTCAGACCACAGGCAGATCCTGAGGAACCTTGTTCGACTCTCTATGGCAGCTTTTGCAGAGAATGGTTCAATTGAACTGTCCTCTGCCTCACCCGAGGTGCAAGTAAGAGATTTTTTTATTACAATCTTAACATTTCAGATATGAAAATGCATGGGATCAAACTACTTTGAAAGGTATTGACTTTGATTTCAAGGTATCCCAGTTCATAATAGCTCAAGTACATGATAGCTTTCCCACTCTGCAGTTGTACTGCAGGACTAGTCCATATCTATAGCAGCCTAAGGGGACAGTTGACAGATGATGAGGTATGAAGTATGTACTGAGTATACACTGAGGTGTATTCAGAATCACATCAGTGTCACACAGTAACTTAAACCTTTAATATGCCTCAGGAGAAAACGCAGCCAATCCTCAATGTTATCACATTACAGAGTCATACCGAATGTGGGAAGAAAAAGCAGATTCATTCCATGGTTGTCCTATGAGGGGGGAAGGTATTTAAACCAAACACAGATATTTCTGCACAGTAAGATTATACTTCTCAGACGTGTTTGGGCTGGTGGTAGTCAGCAACAAATTGCTGGTACTGATCTGATTCTCATTAAATAAAGTGAGAATAACAGCTTTTCATCAGCTAGTATTTCAAAGACTAACAGCCCAAAAGTGCTGTCCTAGTCAAACTGTGTATCCTCTGGATCTGGGTCCACCCAGATGCTTACCTCTACCAAAACGATTAGCAGAACAAAAAGGTCCTGGCATGGGTTTGAGCCCTCACGTGAATACTGCAGCCAGTCAGGAAGAGCGTGGATCCTGACCCCCACCCTCTTCTCTTTTCCTCCTCTCCAGTCCACCCTCCCTTACTCACTTGGCCCAGTTGGCAAATTAGACCTATGGCGACTGCAAAGGAAAGGGGCCGAAATGTCACCGGTGCCTGTCCTCGCAGCCAAGGCTGGGTTTCTTATGTGCATCCTGGAAGGAAATAGCCTCTAGAAGAATAGACCCTGTGTAGAAACAGCTTCCTGTCACCCCTTCTACAGCTCAAACTCCACAACCCCAGAAAGGGTTCATTCTGAATGTAGCTCATTCAGACCAAAATTATATATTGAATTATGAAATTATGACATTCTAAAAGAGCAAACTGCCTGCAAGTTGTGCATGGTCATTCAGGCATCTTGTAGAATTTCTATTGTTTTGAAAAATGATTAATTGTGAATTCATAATCAGGAGATTTTTACTATATATAATAGATTAAAGTGATTTATGTGGTAAATTCCCCTGTATGTGAGGTTATTAATTTTGCATCATTTTAATTCTACAGCAGGTGTCTCAGCTCCTGTCTCTGCTGCATCAAGGGCAACTTCAGCCTCGACCAAATTTTCGGGGCAACAAGTATTCCCACAGAACTGGCCGGTAAACCATTTTTATCCTCCTTTTGGTTTTATTTATGCAAGCTCTTGACCAAACAGACAACAAATGTAGTCTTCATTCCTACACTAACACACCGAATACAAAGCAATAGCCTCACAATCACAATAACAATCTTAGAAGTTGGTCATTATTTTATCAGGTAGATTTCTGGTAAAAAAGGAAGTATCTGTCAGTCAGTGAACACAGAATGAGGCGTATCGTAGCTGTTATCAGCCGCTGTCTGTCTTACACACAGATTGTTATCAGGCAGAATGCAATACTGTTTCTATAAATTTAACTTATGTTCATTTAGAATAAAAAAAGAGAAAGCATAGACTGCCCGTGACTCATCTGTGCAAGACGGGGCTTGTTTAAACCAAAGACAGTGCAGTCACACTTCCTTCAGTTGTGTGTTGTATTGTTTTCGTTTCAGTGTTGAGATCATTTTAGCTCACAGTAAAATCCCAGTTTTGAGAACACTGTTAAACCGATATTAAGGATAATCACGTAGGTATTTCCCCTGATATTCACTTACAAAAAGGTATTGTGCCAGCACTATGGTACAGTGATGGTGCCAGTACATACTTCAATATAGCATGGTACTGAATATCATATTCATGGTATTTAAATGCTACTACAATGAATACCACAGTATTCCATTATGGTTTTGTCTAAATCATATTATCCTTTTACCATTAAAAAAGGTAAAAGCATTGTACTTTTCTTCAAAAATGAATCATTTTAATCGCATTAATTATATTAAATATGGTTAGAATTTTTTTAAATGCTCCACAACAAAAATTTGCCCCATTTGTCAATCCTCCAACATTTCACATATGCTTCAGTTTAGTTGCATTATATTTAACTTATTGAAATTATATTTCACTTATGTTTTAACTTATTTTATCATTCAGAGCTCTGAGACGTTGGCACATGTTCGGAAACGTTCTCACTGCTTTACTGTTTTCGTTGTGTATTGTAGGTCAGGGGCTCAGGATGCTGATTGGCTGAGCACTAAAGACAGTGGTCATGGAGAGAGTGAAATGGGTGATATGGACTGGGACTCACCTGTGGACCCTGTATATGAAGAAGGCCTCAATAATCTGCTGACTTCTGGTAAATGTCCATACTATTATTCTGTCCAATTATTCTGATTTTAGTCCACTGTTATGTTTAATTAAAGGGGTACTTCACCCAAAAATGACAATTCTGTCATCATTTACTGAGAAAATATTTTTAATATTCTCTCATCATTTTTGTGCATCCTTTGAAAGTCCATGCAAGCCAAACTTTCACACATCAGAAATGTCCTAAAGAAAATGCAAAAGAGGAAATGATGACAGAACTTTTATTTTTGGGTGAACTATTGTTTAAGTCATGCCACACAAGCAAAAGTGCTGTTGTACTGAATATCAAGTGTGCAACAAGCTGAGTGACACAAACAGTGAAACGTCTCACAGCTAAAGACCAGTCCCCTTTGTAACGCTGCAAAATTGGAGGAATTTGAATGAAATTAGAGGACCAGAACTAACTGTGTAATCTAGGTTAAGTGAAGTAAGGTGATGTGAAATGGTTTCCTGATTTTGAGTACTGTACAGGATTTGCTATTTTTGTAGGTGATTTCCAGATGTCTCACATTTATCCTGTTTTCCACATATAGCAAGTCAACAAATAAGACAGAAAATAACATAATTATGTAGATTTACTTTTCATTTTTAAATTGATTCACTGAAATCATGCTCTGGAAACATTAATGTTTAAAGTGTGTTGATCCGGATTTACTAATAATAATTACGGATTTACCTTTGTCTGTGTATAGAGTAAATGTTTGTGTGCAGTTCCTTCCATCTATTGTTCTGAGATTTAGCACGCTGTAAATTAACGGGGGCCTTTTTTGTTCTCTTGAATGACAGGTCCAGTTTGTTTTGTTTTATCTCTCTGATGTCTGAGCAGTTTTAGCCATGTCAGTGTTGATTTCCACCAAATCAAAGTTACACGGTGAACATGCTACTGATACTGACAGTGCTGGGTAGTAACTGATTACATGTAATCTGGATTACGTAATCAGATTCCAAAAATGTGGTACTTGTAATTAGATTATATTATGTTTTAAAATGCTCAAAATCAGACTACAGTTACATTTTTATGGATTGCATGATTACAGATAATTCACAAATGGCAATAAATTACTCATATTTTATTCATTCTCCCTAATTCTTCTTTTTGTCTCTTTGAAATTCTGAAATGTCATATTGTTTAGCTTTGAATATTAACTATATAGAATGGCCATGTAAATGTCATGTGAATTAATTTGTGATCCATGCATGTGAATTTGCAGACAAAAGCACCTCTCAGTCAATTACACCATGCCTGAGACAAATAATTGCAATAATTGTACAATAAATAATAATTAAGTTAGTAAGCACTGCCGATGTATAACTGAAAAAAAGATTACAACCTGGAAGTCTTTGTCCATCTCATTGCTGTTTTTATGCTTTCTTGTTAATATGATGCAGGGATTCTCAAACTTTTTTGTCAGTCAAACCTCTTTGACCTAAAATATTTACTTGAAGTCCCCCTCCAATTTAGTTAATATTTCAATCATTTAATGACACATTTGCTTGTTCACAGTTCTCTGATGTTGGATAATGGTCACATTGGCATGAAGGTAAACAATTAAAACATTTCAAACGTAAAAATTTAGGTCATAAGTAATCTAAAAGTAATCCAAAAGTAGTCAGAGTACATTACCTAAAATGAGTAATCTAAATCACATTACTGACTACAATTTTCATCATATCATTTGTAATCAGTAGCAGACTACAATTTGTAAATAATCTACCCAAGCACTGGATGATTATTTCTTAAATGGCTAAGTATATATTTTTTAAAAATTTGGGGGGGTCCTATTATGCTCTTTTACAAAGTCTTGATTTTGTTTTGGGGGTGTACTAGAACATGCTCTCACGTCGTCCACGTCGCGCCACGTCTTTAAAATTCGAATACATTATTGTCTATGAGTGTAGGCACACCGGCGTTCGGCGTCTGTCCGCGGTGCCCAGCTACGTCGTGTTGTACTTGTAAGAATTGTTCTTGGAAGTGTCTCTGTGCATGTTTGACTTTTCTTAGCTACAAACTTGCTTCTCACAGTCATGTGACACGATCCAGCTAAATATATCAGGGGTGTTTTGGCATAAACATCAAAGAAAAGTACTGAAAACATTTCAAAGTGATGCAGAAACCCATCTTGTGTATTAATATAATTTTCAATAATACCATCATTATTTATAGTGCAGTATAGATGTGCCCATTGCTATTACAGTTTTCTTCAACTGCTTACACACAAAATCTTTACTTGTCACACAATTTCTAAAACCTGACACTCAAACAGCAGAAGCACACACCAAATCTGCAAAACCATACGCTAATTCTCAGCCTTTGACTCACTTTTCAATTTCATAAAACACTTTTTGCAAAACACAACACACAATTCTCTATGTTAACACAAAAATCTAACAGGAATTAATGTTATGGCAAAGATGTTTGCAAATGTTTGCGTTCGAGATGTGTTAATGATATTTTGAATGCAGTGCTTCATTTTGCAAGAGATGTGAGGCATTTTGTGTGTGCAAGTTTTGAAAAAAAGAGGCAAAGTTTTGAAAATGTGTGTAAGCAGTTGAAAAAAACTGTAGGAACCTTAGAAGTCAACAAGGCAGCTAAGTTTTGGAACAGATTGTGTGGTTTGGTTGAGTCAGTATTGCCCCGATATTCATCTGGTTATGGTGTTAGTCATGCTACTGAAGACAGACGGTTTTGAGTTTATATCAGGGGTTTTCTTTCTGAAGCATGCAGGTACATATTCCCTCTCTTCTCCCTGAGTCATCTCCGTTTTAACCACTTACTCACACCTCTGAATGATGGTAACCCTTTCAGCAGATTCAAGGGTCACACACCTGCTCACATGAATATTCACATATCCTTGGGCTCTTCACGTCATGCCATCACTCTTATTGTTAACACTTCAGCACAATGCAGACGATGTGTATGTGTTATGCATACCCTAGGGACAGAGAAGGCGAGAGTGTGTGAAATGTTTTTGCGTGTGTGTGTGTGTGCAAGTATAAGACATTGTTCTGTCTCTACACTCTTCCTTTGAAGGACACACTGCCCTCATGCTGCTGTTTCTCTACTGCATTCTTCTCACGCTGTTTTTCAAGGGCCAGAGGTGACACATGTGCACTTTGGTGTATTATGCGTGATTTAAATGAATAACAATGGTTTACATTCTTTACATTAGTTAGGTGCTTGATTAATAATGGTGCTTGTTAAGGCAAGAATCTCTATTACTATTGCTTGTGTTCATGCTTGGGTTTGTTAATCTTGAGTGTGTAAATCATCTTGCACTGTTTGTGCTGCTGACATTAAAGGGGTCATATGATGTTGCTAAAAAATAACATTATTTGGTGTATTTGGTGTAATGAAATGTGTTTATGCGGTTGAAGGTTCAAAATCCAAATTATTTTCCACATACTGTACATTATTGTTTCTCCTCTATGCCCCGCCTTTCTGAAACGCGTCGATTTTTACAAAGCTCATCGGTCTGAAAAGCGAGGTGTGCTCTGATTGGCCAGCTGTCCAGTGCGTTGTGATTGGCCGAATACCTCAAGCGTGTGACGGAAATGTTACGCTCCTTACCATGCTGTGATGCTGTGTCCCAGTGCGAAGAGACAAAACCAATAAAACTGAGGCATTTGTTGCATCCAGTGGGGACATAAGTACTGATTATAATGACTTATACTGTCTTTTTACGCGTTGCGTTGCATCGCGTAACATGCGTTGCTCAAATCTGAATATTTGGTTTGAACTGTTCTGGAACAGTGTTGTAAATACAACTTAACCACTGATTTCTAGTCGTGTCCTCTTTTTGAAACCGAAAACCAATCACAAAGAGTAGGCTACTTTCTACTTTTAATTGCTAACAAAAGCATTAAAATGCAACAACACTTACATTGTCGTCGCATTTCGTGCACCACTGATAGGCTGCCTGACGGCTGACGCAGACCTAGAATTCGAATGCAACGTTTTACTGTTTGCTTGTTTTTGAGAAAGTGTGGCAGTAATGTTGGCTAAGTGTAAGCGAATGTTACTCACATGTCACTGTAATGTGTATAAGTCTGCCTTTGGTTGTTTGGATGTGGTTGGATTCCTTATGGCATTTTTACCATGTCTGTGGGTTAATGGGTTTAACTGCTTTAGAGAAATTGCTGATTGAAAGGCACTGCCACCATTTCCTCCATCATTAATTGAGAGGCTGTAAGGCATAAAAGTTAGAAACATAGCAAGAAGTATGATGGGGCATATAATTATTAACTGATAATAATGCAAAGGGGTGAATTTAGAGATAGGCCGGTTTTTAAAGGGCTGTGGAGAGAGGAAGTCAAGAAAATGAGGTTTGGAGGTTCTGTCTGAGCTCTCTGATGTGGCCAGTGTGGGTTCGTTTGATCAGCGCTGGCTGGATTTCACATCTTTACTCACACACTCTCTCCAAAAGCGTCTGTACAAGCTGAGCCCTTTTGTTTCTCCTCCACCTTTAATTAAGACCTTGAAATCGCTGATCCACAGACAAGAAAAAACACTTAAGAAAGGCTATAAAACTGTGTCGGTTTCGTGGAGGTTGTCTGTCATGAGGATTCATGTGTGGTTGTGTCAGAGCTTCAGGGTCTCACTGTGGTTTGTACTCTCCACCATCACATTCTGGCTTCTCCTCGCTTATTCAAAAACAAATATTTCTGCTTTAGCCACTCCAGCAAATTGAGACTGAGCTTGTGTTATGTGAAGCTAGTGAGCTCACGTAGCCTGCGGTGTTACATTAGAAGACCAAAAATGCATGGCAGAGTAAAAGCAATGCTAAACACAAATGATAAAATGCAACGAATCATATAAAGATGTGCTATGTGGAGCTATATTTGTTGTATATATGCGTGTGTTTGTGCTGTGAGTGTGTGCTGATGATTTGACTAGATGTAAGTTCTTCTACAGTGAATCCAGTTACTAAGAGTTTTTTTTTTCTTTTTCGCATAAAGGAACCATTTTTGTGAAGAACCTTTCAGTGAACAGTTCTTAAAAAGCTTTTTTTTCTCTCAATGTGAAGAACATTTTAATAATTTGAAGAATTGTTTGTGCAATGGAAAGGTTGCATGGATGTTAAAGGTTTTTCATGGAAGATGCCTTTATTTTTAAAGGGGTCAAAAAGAACATTATTTTGTGTATTTGGTGTAATGAAATGTGTTTATGCGGTTTAAGGTTAAAAAAACACATTATTTTCCACATACTGTACATTATTGTTTTTCCTCTATGCCCCACCTTTCTGAAACGCGTCGATTTTTACAAAGCTCATCCGTCTGAAAAAGCGAGGTGTGCTCTGATTGGCCAGCTATCCAGTGCGTTGTGATTGGCCGAATACCTCAAGCGTGTGACGGAAATGTTACGTCCCTTACCATACTGTGATGCCTGCGGCAACCACATGTGACGACCCCGGGCTGGACCCCGCTTCGTCCACGTTGAAAGCCGATCCGGCGATCGACAGCGCCATGGGGAAGTCGTGGCCTAATGGTTAGAGAGTCGGACTCGTAACCCAAAGGTTGCGAGTTCGAGTTTCAGGTCCGGCAGGGATTGTAGGTGGGGGGAGTGAATGTACAGCGCTCTCTACCACCTTCAATACAGGATGGGTTAAATGCAGAGCACTAATTCCTAGTATGGAATTGGCCACATGTCATGTCACTTCACATCACGTCACATGTTGAAGTATTTCCTCAGCGACCAGCACGGATCAGCTCCAGGCATGACGAAGCAGATAGGCTGCTTCACACACAAACACAGAAAATATGTGAAAGAAAAATCAAGTTATAACAGAATTTAAGCTTATTCACTTAACCAAGTATTTCTGGAATTTTTTTGGCTTAATGAAGGTAATTTCCTTGATTATTGTTATACTGTATCACTTCCTTTGCCCTAAAAACTGTGGCTAAGGGTGTCATTTTAGGGCATGCTGTGTTGTACTGGCAATATTCATCTGTGTTCAAACTCAGCAGATGTCCATGAAATGTCAGGCGAAGGAAACTAAAGATAAATGCACACCTCCTCTCGGTATTTTCTTCATCCATACAAACTCAAACAAGTAAACAAGTGAAGATTCAGACAGACAGGTTTTGCAGCCTTTTTTCAGATGTTTGTAAATATTTTATTATATTTATGGCCAGAATATATTTATTTGTAGTACTTTTGCAAATGCTTATTTATTTACATATTTTACATGCATAGTTTTACATATTTCATTCCTCTTTTTGTGTAGATGATGTGTTCTCAGACATTCCCGATCCGGCATGGATGGCTCGTCTTTCTCTTCCTCTGACAACCGACTACCATGAAAATCTGTTCGTCCCGGATGGGCCACCCTCCCCTGATACCCACTGTCCCATGGCGAGTCCTGATGATTCCTCTTCCTTCTCTACGTTTGGTAAAACCCCAGAGAAGGCCCCGCTGGGTGGCAGAGCTCTGATTTCAGAAGTGAGCTCCCTGTTTGAGATGCTGTTGACTCAGAAAGCCGATGCCCAGTCGTGTCCACCTGCTGAGGTGCTCTACAGACTGTCAGCAGCTTATAGACGCTCGCTGGGCTTAGACACACCTGCTAACGGAGGTGCTGCCCACACACGTCAGCAATATGCCAACCCTGTGCCATAACAGCAAAGAACAACCGTTCTTTTCTGGTGCCATATCATTTTGGGGTCCATACAAGCCTCAGGAACACTAGTGACATTGGTCAAAACATCTTATAACAGCATCTTTTTTTATTCAACCAGGTCTGGCTGGAACAGGCTATGCCCATACAAAACAAAAACTTTTTATAATAATAAAAAAGAGCACAAATCTTCATATGGGCAGACCAATTATAAGATTTTTTTTTTTTTTTTATCCTTTTGCAAGAAGGTAAATTATTGAGCTCTGTGAACTGCTGCAGTGCATGTTAGGAGAAATGAGTCTGCCTCCTCTTTAGGAAGTAGCTGTTTATATCCTCTGAAGCACAAACAACTCCTAAACAAGTCTTTTCTCTCAGAAAAAAACACTAAATCCATTGCCACAGTCATTCTCAGCCTGCAGGATTTCCTCTAGCGGGTCTCACAGCGCCCACTGCTGGCTGGTTGTTGTTTTTTTTATGCCGGTTCTCTAATGTAAATATTGTTTTGTAATAGTTACAGGGCATGTAATAGTCAAAGAATTTAGAAGTAAGCCTAACACTGTATATGCAAGACTTGGTCATCGTTTGTAAAGGCTGTAAAGCACTGATGACAAAATTCAGTTATGTTCTGAATGTAACTTTAGTTTTTCTTCTTTTTCTTTGAATGCTGTAAGTTATTGATATCAAAACAAAGATGTATATTTTTTCAGTGTCATTTTGTATATGTGTAGTGCTGCTTTTGTATTCATAACTGACATCACGTTTTCTTTTTGTAAACTGTATAAGTGAAATAAACCATTTACTGCATTTATTTTGAGGGTTACAGTGAAAACGCATTTTAATTCTGAAGCCCCCATGAATTCAAAACTGAGAGAAAAAAAAATCAATACGATTAAGAATATATAAAAGCACATCTTGCAGTTGGTCTGATTATCAGCAATTTGGTGCAGATGCTGCACATTTATTACAAAAAAAATAAGATTAAATTCTGATAGCTTGACAACGCGATTTTTGATAATAGTATAAAAAGGCTTACATGACATAAAATGCATATATGTAACCTCAGTCACCCTATATCTCTCAAAAATGTTTATTTTCATAATTACTTTACATATTTCTACTATAATTTCAACAGTCTTAGTATTTATTTATTTATTTAGTCATTTAGCAGACGCTTTTATCCAAAGTGACTTACAAATGAGGACAATAAAAGCAGTCAAAACTAACAAAAGAGCAACAATATGTAAGTGCAAATGACAAGTCTCGGTTAGCCTAATGCAGTACATTTAGCAAGGTGTATATATATTATACACACACACATATCCACACACACACAAAGAAAAACAAGTAGATAGAAAAAAAATAGAAAGCTAATGTTTGTTTGTTTGTTTTTTTTTTAAATAAAAAACGAAGATAAATATAAAGTAGAATTAAAATAGAATAGAAAGTGTTGAGTTAGAGGGTCAAATAAAGGTGGAACAGGTGTGTTTTTAGTCGTTTCTTGAAGATGGTTAAGGACTCAGCTGCTCGGATTGATTTGGGCAGGTCATTCCACCAGGAGGAAACACAGGTACAACGGCAGGAGAAATGGCTCGAAGGAGATGAGATGGAATAGGATCAAGCGGACAAGTAGTAGGATGTAAGAAACTACCATGGTCAGATTTATGATCAAAGCTCTAGTTTTTGATGAGGCGAGCAAAACAAAATGGTGATTGAGAGACGGAACAAATAAACGTTCTTTAAAAGCCTGATGTATCATTTGATACTATTTGACCTAATGCTTCTAAAAATGATTTATGGATAATAAAGCAAACCTAACCCTGTTATTGTCCAGCTCACAGATATTAAGGCACTGTTCTTTGTAATGCTCCTGTCAAACATTGCAAAAATAGACTGCATTGCGTCTGCATTATTAAAAAATAATCATTCTGAATAAATCAAACAAACTCCTGATCACTTCTTGCAAGTTCATATTCAATGAATAAATAAAAACAATAAATAAAAACAATTTCAACTTTATTGGAATCCATTTCACATTTGTTGTTGACCACAAAAGGATAAAAAAAAAAAAAAAAGTCATGTGACACTAACAAAGTTTGCCAGTCTACAAAGCTTAAAAGGTAGACAGGGAAAAAAAGAGCTTGAATCAACCCTAATCTGTTTTAAAGCAATAGCTGACAAAAGTTACTGCCTTCAAAGTCAGGTATACTGTATGTGTCTGAGGAATTCATCACTACAATAATGTATATGACAGTGAATGTATATCTATGTATACACATGCACAATTCATTACTGACAGACATGTTTGCTGTGGGAAAATGATCACATCCTGTTTCGCATCTCTCCTGAAGAAGGTTCTCCATTTCTATTAAAGGCTATAGAATTTGAGACTTCTGTCCATGCCAGAGGAAGCCAGGAACTGAGCATGTTCACCGAAAGCCACACCGGTCACCAGACCAGAGTGATCTACAGGAGACCGCAAGAGAAGTTAAAACATAAGAACGCATAGTTCAAACCTCACACAGCTTAAAAGCACACATAGAATGGCATTTCACTTCATGTATAATATTACTAAACAAAACCGAACATTTCTTGGCTCAACTCACCAGAGAAGTTGAGGACCTCAGACCACTGTTTGCAGATATAAACTCTTATGTCTGATCCACCAACAGCCAGATATGTTCCACTCTGGTCGAAGACCAAAGACTTCACCTACAGGAGGAAGAGTAATATTAGCCAAGCTTTCAGTGAATGTAGAAAAACAGGCCACAGATTTGACTGCCATGTGTTCTTCAACTGTTTGACACTATGCAAGACGACCTCATAATTGTTATCCAAAGTGATTGTCTTGAAGTTCTTCAGCTTCCTCAAATCCCACAGTTTGAGTGAACTGTCCTGAGCACCTACAGGCCAAACACAACAGGTAGAAACAGAGTTGAAAAGACTATTTACATGAAGTGAAGCCGATTTAATTGCCCTAACTCTACTGGATAAGAACTAAATTTGAACTGAATTGAGCTGAACACTATTGCCTTCTGTAGAGCTGCTTTACATTTTCATTATTTATTTTGCAACATCAACAGTTAATTATCTGTTTATTACTATATAAATAAATGTGATTTGACTTGAGAATATCAGTAGAGCACATTCCTTTTCCTCCCAAGTCAGGGTCATGTGACTTACCAGTGGCCAGATAGTATCCGTTCTCAGAGAAGGCGATGGACGTCACAGGACCTGAATGTCCGGGGAAGTTGGCTACATTGGTCCGTTCCTTCAGATCCCAGATCTTAATCTGAGAATCTGCCGTGCCAGTGCCGAAAATCAGACCGTCAGGATGGAACTGAGCACAGGTCAGAGCTGAAGGGATACATTAGATCAGATCAGAGCTTTACATTTTCCACATGGGAGCATTCATCAGCAAATTTAAGCACTGTGCAATATAGCTAACAAAATACAGCCTTCGAAAATATTAAATGTTTTATTTTTATGTTGTACATATTCCTTTCCTCAAATGAACATTGTTTTCATTCAAGCAGCAGCATTTCATCCAAAAGCCATTTTTGTATTATATTACAGTAAAAATCTAGTTAAAATTAAACATTTTCCATTAAATAAATCTGAACCGAGCATGTGGAACTCATCTACTGGGCTATATAGACCAAAAACAGTTTCTCTGTATTTATAGGCTGAGTTAGCCATACACATAGAAAGCACATTAAAATCATCACAACATTACGGATCAAGAAATTATAATTATACAGTTTTTTCCTATTATATTTATTGTTCTGTTTTCTTGTTTATTTTTTGGCTGTATAAATTTTTTCCCATTAAAAACTTTCCTTCATAGTTACATTAATGATTTTAGTACTTTTGAAGAAAAAGTAAATGCGATTTGTTTTGATTACCCTCACAAAGACCAACGTATCAGAAATTCAACTACAAGAAATATTTTAGAATACACCGAGAACAACCAATGAAACTAAACATCAAAACATTGGTTTTTATTTTCTGAATTACAGCCAGTTTTCAGTTCCCAAGCTAATAAATAATGCAGAAAATATTAATTATGCCAACACAATAATGACAAATTTTCTTAATATCTGATACACTGCCCAGCCCTAGCCGACAGAGAGGATTACTAACCACATCCAGCGGTCTCATCGGTCACTTTAGTCAGAACACGTCCAGTTTGGATATCCGAGAAGGCCCAGTACTACAACACAACACGTTTTAATGCATTACATTATGACAGAGGTAGAAAACTGCTTTAATAAAAAAAAAAAAGGTTTTGAAAAGTTCTTTTCAGAAAAGTAGAGAAACTGCAAACCACAAAACAACTTCTATTAATTATAAGAGCAAAATGTAATTTAGTAACATCATGGTTATGCGTTGCTTGTAGGGATGTAACGATATCAAAATCTCACAATGCGATAATATTGCGATATGAAGTCCATGATACGATATTAAAAAATAAATAAATAAAAAGAATCGGGAAACAAAAAATTACAATTTTAAAGTAAAATTATTCTATCTAATGCACTTTGAGAGTTAAAAATTAAGAGCTCCAACTAGGGTTGTGACGGTGAGGAAATTTCCCACCAGTTAATCGACGTGTGACAACACTGGTAATGCCGGTATCACCGCAGGGGCGGGGCGTTCCCTCTTTTTTCCTTCACGTTTAAATAGCTTGTAAAAGCGGTGTGCCCATTTTACTTTCACTTTCAAATAGCGGCAATTCGGAGTAAAGCAATTGTTCGTTTGAATTTTCCCTCTTTTCCGTCGCTTTTAAATAGCTTAAAAGCGCCGTGCGCGCCTTAACACCGTCAACACCGTCTATCGCGGCAAGCCTAACTCCAACCCGTGTCCTTAACTAAGAAAACCTAAGTCAGAAAAAAGTCAGTGAATTGACTTGTACCTGAACTTTAAAGGGGACTCAACCCTCTTTTTATTTGTGATATATTGTCTCAATCTAAATTACATCCACACTGGTGTTTTAGGAAGCCAAACAAATTAGAATATAATAATAAAAATAACAATAACAACAACAACGACAGTAATAGCCATATATTGTAAAACAATTGATTATTTAAGCTTTACACTACAGTAGGGAAATTACAATACTTCTTTCCTAATTTCCACACTTGAAAGATATTTTGAATTTGGACTGCATTAGGGGACTCAACCCTCTTTTTATTTGTGATATATTGTCTCAATCTAAATTACATCCACACTGGTGTTTTAGGAAGCCAAACAAATTAGAATATAATAATAAAAATAACAATAACAACAACAACGACAGTAATAGCCATATATTGTAAAACAATTGATTATTTAAGCTTTACACTACAGTAGGGAAATTACAATACTTCTTTCCTAATTTCCACACTTGAAAGATATTTTGAATTTGGACTGCATTTAAACCGCTAGCTGTCAGCAATTCATACTGCACTTTTAAGCTTTTATTTTGACGGAAACGACAGTAGAGCTTTTATTTTGAAGGAAAACATGCTTACAAAAACGCATATCACTACAAATCTAGTCAAATGCTCTAATCATCTGCTGCGAAAACAAAACCTAACTGGTGGCTGTTGCGTTCCCAAACGCACGCTAAACTCAGCACGCGCAATAAATGAGTTGACTGCATTCATTCAGTGTGAACGGAGCCGTTCTGAGCTGATCGCATGAACGAAGTGTGCTCTCCGCTTTGAAACATGCAGCAAGTGATGCAGAAATTAAGCCATATTGTGCTTTCGGTTTTAGTTCGTTTGACAGATACTGTGCCAAAGCATAATGACCAAAAGCACAACTTTAAGACATTTTACGTTAGAATAGGAAGTTGAAATATATTTTTAAAAACTACACTTTTTGCCCGTTTCATCATCATGTGACCACGACAATATCGAGACAGTTTTGCTATCGCGATATCACGACATTGATAATATCGTTACATCCCTAGTTGCTTGTGTACTGTTCCTCAACCATCATTACCTGGTCCTCAGATGAGCTCAGTAAGTAGTCTCCGGTAGCGTGCAGAGAGAGGCCGGTAACACTGGCCTCGTGGGCCCTGATCACCTGCACGCAGTTGCCCCCGCTAACCGACCACACACGGATAGTGCTGTCTGGAGACGCTGAGAACACCACCGACTGACAGAGAACATGTGAAGATGCATGTGAGAGCTGAAGACTAACCAGAAATGAGTTTATGAATGAAGAGCGGGAGCGATGGCCTACCTGAGCAGGGTGGTAGATGACAGACGAGACCTTTTTGGTGTGCCCTTTGAGGGTGGCAACAATCTGCTCCTCCCGACGGTCGAACACCACCACGTTCTTATCCGCTCCACCTGGGGAGAGCATGTCAAAAAACTATGGTTGTGGCAGTGTATATGTCTATGTCTGTTTTTGTGTGTCATCAACATGCAGTAACACAAGGGATAGTACATGATGTATATCTGACCACAGGAGACACACATTCGAATTATGTGAACCCGATGACTTGTGATCAAATTGTGTTTGTGTAATCGTGTTATAATGGTACCGGTGAGGACTTTGTTGGTGTCTGTTGGGCAGAGATCCAGAGAGAGGATTCCAGGTATACTGGCACTGTGAAGACCCTGTTAAGCAGGAAGAGAGAGGAAAAAAAAAAGGTTCATTTGAGATGAATTCTGTTCCAAACACTGCCTGGAACAGAAGCTGCCTGCTGTCTAATAGGACGCAAAATGACATTGAAGATCATGATTGACTGACTCAAAACACCAAGCTAACAAGATTGTAATATGGATAAAAATGCATAGCGCGCACAAACATTGGATGTAACAGATATTACTATTTAAGATTTAACAATTTAATTGACATTGATCATTTAACCATTAACCAGAAGTAAGAATTTTGATTGATTACTTCTATCAGTTAAAGAGTTTAAAAGTTTGCTGAATGGTTAAAGAAAAATATGCTATACATTAGGGATGTAACGGTATGAAAATTTCATATCACGATTATAGTGACCAAATTTATCACGATTATCAATATTATCACGGTTTTGTTCAAATTAGATGAAAACGTACAAAAAGAACTGATACACACACTGAAAACATTTCAATAAGTTTTATATTTGAAAATCAACAAACAACAAATACAATTAGCAAGCCAAAGCTGCAAGCAGAATAATGAACACGTCAGTAAAGGCACAGTACCATCGGCACATCCAGAAAGCACAATTCTGCCGCTCTTACCCTCTCTGGCGGCAGTGACCTCTTTCGTGAGACGAGCGATGACTCTGCAGGCCGCATCGTGCTGGTAGAGAGCGTGAGACAGTTCCTGTCGAGTGGTCTGCAACTGTTGCCTCAGAGTAAAACTGTGCAGCATTACGGCATCCTGGAGGACCGACAAACTCAATGATGGAGAAAGACATCATGCATTTCGTCTTCACACAGTCAAGGCCAAAGAACTCACCCACTCATCCTGCAGAGATTTGAGGATCGCGGGAATACTAGTGGCAGAGGGAGCCTTCGGTCGAATGGGGTGAGACACTAAAAGTAAAGAAATGGATGCATTTTGAAGTGACCATATAGCATTTGAACTTCTCATGAAAACAGTGTCATCTGTGCTGCTGTACCTTTGATATCAATGAGCTGCTCCTCAGACAGTGGCTGTCCACTGATGGGGTCTGCTCCATTCTCCGCTATGTATTTCTCTATCAGACGTCTCTCATACACTTGATTGGAAACAGGAGAGACACAGGGGTGCTCCGGCACCTCGTTTGAAACTGGGGAGAGAACAAGAATGATATTTTTAAGAATTTCAATAAATAAAATGCATTCAAATCAAATATAAGTCTCCTTCCTATTCAGTACAAATACTTCATTATGAGGACACCACGGTTAATAAAATGTTTCTGACAATACGTTATTCTCTCATTTAAATGCAATAATTAGTCTAGACTTCACAAAACTTTACATTCACGTTTCTTTTCCCTTGTGAGTATGATTTGCTTGTCGAACTATAAAGTTAAGAAGAGACTGCTCCAGTTACAAACACAAGCATTGCGTTAATTCGTTTCTAGTTCAATGAAATGCAGCAAAGCCACCAAAAAAGCATCGTAATTAAAGTGTAGTTTCTCATATACAAAGTTTCTGCTAATATAGCACAACAATGGCTAACGCCGCACACTGCTAATCACTCATGCTAACAGAAACAAACTCACTTACTAGCACAAACCAAAGACATCTCGCTCAAACAGACGCGCTCCCGCTTTTCAAACAAAGATGAAATAAAAACCAACTCATAAACTTAAAATCGACACAGGGATGATGATTTTTTTAAATCAATTAAGGTGATGCATGTCCCGATTCAGAACACGTTTATGTGCCGTGCCGTGCCGCTCAAACAGCGGTGCATGACGGGATACTGACTCCTCCATTGTCATAAGAACCTAAAAAGAAGAAGCAGGAATTGAGACATGCATGCATAATTGTATTACAGAACAATGACTTAACTATACTACTAATCATTATCGACAATATGCATTATTAAATTAGGAAAGACTATTGTATTGTACCCAGCATCGTTGCTTGCTTTAAAAACTTGTAACTGGTCTCAAAGGTCATCTGTTGCAGCGGGGAGCTGTTGGATTGAATGCCAAATCTGTTTAGAGGCTTGTACACCCCCTCGAAACACATGTAGTCAGCTACTAGAGAGAGATGGCGTGGGTCCACCTCAATACCTGTGAACAGAGGAACCAGTCAGATCTCCAATGAAACACACACTGCTGTGTGTGTCAAACAATCCTGTTCTGCTTTATTACCATAGACAGCAAACACATCTTTAATCTCCTTCTCAATGACTCTGAGGGCCACCTCAATACCATACGTGTTGGCCATAGCATGAACCTCGTTGGAGTATAACCGGTTCAAGTCCAGGATCTAGTACAACAAAACATTGTATCACATGCCATGTTTGGACAGCTACCATACTAGTAACCATGTATTCATGTACAATTAAATTCGAAGACAGAAAACAATGTTGGACTGTATTGGACTCACATCAGCATGTCTGAACATCTCATGCATGTTGATGCCTTCTGTGTTGAGCACCATCTCTTTTTTGCCCTCCTTTGTGGTGACTTCATTTAATAAGCAGCGTGTGATACCCTTGGTCTCCATGATGACAGCGTTCTGAGCCTGCTTCACCACCACTGACGTGAGGTCAAAGTGCACTTTAGTGAGTGGTAGGACCAGGGTTAGCTGTCAAACAGAAGCAGCAATGCATTATGAATATGAAAGCACCAATATCATTTGTTGTAAAAACAAAACAACTGATATACTACTGCTTTGGTTCCATATGGATACTAGTTTGACCAATATGGGTTTTTCTTTCTATTACATATAGCACATATATACAAATATATATTCACTACTATTCAAAAGTTTGGGGCTGGTAAGATTTAAAAATGTTTTTCAAAGTAAAAAAAAACAAAAACTTTTTTTATCTATGTATATATATATCATGATAAAATTATGAAACTTATTTCACAATATTTAACTGAGTATAGTTACTAGTCAAATACTGGCAGATTAAGGCATCCGACCAATATATTAGTTTCTCTTTTACTGACACCATAATTTTTAGTAATGGTATGGTAACTAGTGGTCGACCGATACTGGTTTTTTGACAGCCGATGCCGATATGTAACACTTCATGGTATCAGAAATTGGTATACAATAATTTTTTAGAGTATAGCATCAAAGTGTAAAAATAGTTTCAAAGCATCCCTCAAGAGCACAAACTGTGTGAATGATGACAATGATACTGATTTAAGATCAATTGATTTGTACACACCTCACACCATAGCCCATTTTTGGTGTCATGTTTGTAGTCCTCAATGGCGGAGCCCAACTGAAGCACAGTGCTGATCCTCATGGAGTCTTGTGAAGCTCCCTCCAGCTCTTCAGAGATGTCAGGACTCTGGGTCTGGTCTGCTGGTTGGCTTCCACCAGACCCTTCCTCAGAGTTCTCCTGAGTATCTGCCTCTTCCTGTCTGTCCTCAGCCACATCCTCTAGCTCATCACCGGCCTCCTCTCCCTCCTCACTCTCATAGTCTACCTGAAGGGTCATATCACAGAGACATGACTTTACTGTCATCACGCAGGTGGAATTGCAGAATACAGTCCAATTATTGTGGAATTTGGAAAAATTTTGGATGAATAAATTAAAAGCTTGTACAACAATCAAATCATGATATGGACTACTCTCTATGAATGTTAAACCGTAAAAGACTATTTAGATATGAAGTCTACATGTTGTGCATGTTTTTGTGTGAATGAGCAGTGCAGTTTCATCTGCTACATATACACATGCTCTGCGTCTACTGTCTCACTATACGAGGACATGAACACATTAACTTCAATTTCATCACTTGACCAGCATTTCACCATTTCCTTTGATAAAAAAATTTTCATATATAAACACAGGTCTTAACTTCAACATGTCAAAAAAGTTTGGTTTAACTTGAAGAAATTATGACAAATGTACTACTGTTACTATTAAAACTATTTTTTAAGGACTATAACAAAATTTTTCATTCATGTTTTAAATTGTGAACCTCTGTTGTGCAAGCCTGAAAGGAACTGTTTAAAACCCAACACAGAATTTCTGTGTTGATAGAAATTATTTCAATTATATCAATTTTTTGATAGAAAGAAATAGAAGACTACATAGGGCACTATTACTGTTAAAAGTTTAATGAATTATTAAACTGCTGAAAATTTGAGTTCAATTGATCAAATCATGTTTTTATTAAAATTTAACTAAACCATTAAAGGGATAGTTCACCCAAAAATGAAAATTTGATGTTTATCTGCTTACCCCCAGGGCATCCAAGATGTAGGTGACTTTGTTTCTTCAGTAGAACACAAAAACGAAGATTTTTAACTCAAACCGTCGCAGTCTGTCAGTCATATAATGGAAGTGAATTGGAATCAAGGCTTTGAGAGTAAAAAAACCATACACAAACAAAACCAAATTAAACCCTGCGGCTCTTGACGATACATTGATGTGTAAAGACACAAAACGATCGGTCTGTGCAAGAAACTGAACAGTATTTATATCGTTTTTTTACCTCTGATTCAAGCAATGTCCGAACTGTTCGAACTGTCCTGAGCGGCGGCGCGGCCTCCTGAGCGCCTGACGCGTCTTCTTCTTCTTGCTTTACGGCGGATCGCAGACTTATAAGTGCATTACCGCCACCTATCTCTCAAATGGACCATTGACACTCTATCTACAATCTCAAGATAGAGTGTCAATAGTTCATTTGAGAGATAGGTGGCGGTAATGCACTTATAAGTCTGCGATCCGCCGTAAA
>NW_015658516.1:79387-79489 GCF_001515625.1 Sinocyclocheilus rhinocerous
GGGGGTAAGCAGATAAACATCATAAACATCAATTTGGGTGAACTATCCCTTTAAAGTGGAATGGGAATTTGAGAAAAACAGAATTGGGGAAATTGGGGAAAA
>NW_015658516.1:82167-90687 GCF_001515625.1 Sinocyclocheilus rhinocerous
GTTTATTTGAGAGATAGGTGGCGGTAATGCACTTATAAGTCTGCGATCTGCCGTAAAGCAAGAAGATGAAGAAGACGAGTCATGCGCCGGCTGAAGAAGAAGACGCGAACGTGCTCAGGAAAGTTCGGACATTGCAGTAAATCAGAGGTAAAAAACTACATAAATACTGTTCAGTTTCTTGCGCAGACCGATCGCTTCGTGTCTTTAGACATCAATGTATCGTCACGAGCCGCAGGCTTTGATTTGGTTTTGTTTGTGTATGTTTTATGACTCTCAAAGCCGTGATTCCCATTCACCTCCATTATATGACTGACAGACTGTTAAAAATCTTTGTTTGTGTTCTACTGAAGAAACAAAGTCACCTACATCTTGGATGCCCTGGGGGTAAGCAGATAAACATCAAATTTTCATTTTTGGGTGAACTATCCCTTTAAAGTGGAATGGGAATTTGAGAAAAACAGAATTGGGGAAAATGGATTTCATAGGCCACTAAATACAATGCTGCTCCCCAGAACAAGCAGAGCATTTACTGAAATGAAGCAGCCAAATGGCTTTTTCAGAAAAGGTCACGATTATGATGCAGAAGCACATGCCCACTCAAATGAATTCTGCACAGTAAGACCATGAATATATTTAGAGACAGGGTGAATTCTGATACCTCCTCTTCTTGTTTTTCTTTTCTCCTGGAATCTGTGGCATCAGCATCACCTTCATTTGCCTCATCATCCACAATCCTGTTGTTTTCTGCATCCTCATCGCCATCATCCTGTGGAGAAGTCAAGCATATTGCGGTTGTTACACGTTTATGGCATGGCAACAGCACACCTGCGGCTTGTTGTGACTGCTTACCTCTTTGTCCGCGATGCCACCGGCACCTCGATCATTGTCATTTGCCGTGGCTTTGCGTGTATCAACCACATTGACAGCCGCCAGTTTAGCACTCAGCTTCTTAATGGCCTCCAGCAGCATGCGAAAGAATCTGTAATGTACAAACAGGTCTGTGAGATGTTGAGGAAATCCTTTGTGGTGAAGCAGCTGAGACTGATGAGCGGTTTTAAGCGTACTTCTGCTCCATGAAATGAAGAATCTCATTAGGGGTGAGAAGCTTGTCTTGCTGGTATCGCTCAGGGGGCAGGAAGTGGAATGCGAGTTTGAAAACTCGTGACTTCTGGCTCCGTTTCTCTACCGAGCGGAAAGTTTCTATCACATCCACTTTGTGAAGCACCTGTACTCAGAAAGAACAAGAGCACATGGAAGTTTATACACTTATAACAATAGTTGACCTCACTGACCTTCATCATTCTTTTCCAAACCTGTATGACGTCCTGTTTACTGTAAAACAAAAATATGTTTTGGAGTATATCCATATTTCCATATAAGGAAAGTGAATCGGAAATGTGTGGAAATATCTTAAATGAAATTCCGATTACACCAAATCTTTAAGGCTATAAAAAGTTCAATAAAGACACAGTAAAACATAATCCATTTGAATCAAGCAGCTTAAATCCAAGTCTTCTGAGGACAACGCGGTTGCTTTCTATTATAACAGATTTAATTTAAGCATTTATTTACATATGCTTACTTGCTGTGTGAGAACCAATGAGGTTTGACAACTCAATTCTTATGAATTACTTATATGATGTCTTTATGTACTTTAAGTTTTGGTTGCATGGACTTGGAATGAAGAGACCAAAAAACCTCCTAAAAATATCCTTATTTGTGTTTCGAAAAATCTTTTGGAACAACCTGAGGTTGAGTAAATAATGGCTATTTTCATTTTTAGGTGAACTAGTCCTTTAAGTTGCCATATTTGAACACACGACCATGAATACGATTTGAGATCTCTAGTGGAGAGGAAAAACATTTTACTGAATAACACAGCACACTGACACAAGTAAACACTGACACAAGTTGTGCTCACCTCTGACAAACACACGCGCGTTATCTTCTTCCGCAGCGTCTTAACACGTTTCAAGGCTTTCTTGTTCATCAGAACAGGAATGCTCATCATAGGGGTTTTGATGTTAGAGCTCGCAACCATGAGTATTTCTCTTAATCTATGGAGGATGATTTCACATCGAAAGATTTTTTTGTAGGTGAATCACAATAACACAAAAACAATATTACTTTAAGTCTGGATGCAACTGTATCAAAGTAGCTTACATTAACCTTTTTAAATGAAGGAGAGTGCTAAACAGCATATTAGTTTTTGATCTGGTATATGTACAGAGGATCATGAAATTTTACTGGCATTAGTACTGACTACTAAACGAAATCTGACCTTGGTATACCCAGGGTGACATTCATCTCTCCTCTGCCGGCGAAGTGGAAGGTGTTGAGGGTCATTTGTGTGGATGGTTCGCCAATGCTCTGAGCTGCCAGCAGACCCACGGCCTCTCCGGGGTCACACAGAGCGCGCTGCCACTTCAGCTGCAGGAGATGCCTCAATCTGTCAGCACACACACACAGAGGGAACAAAACATACTGCAGTGGTTCTCAACCAGGGGAAAATTCCTAATGATTAAAAATGATTAAAAACAAGACAAAATGAGCATTAAAATAAGCTAAAACACATAAAAATATGTGACCCTGGACCACAAAACCAGTCTTAAGTCGCTGGGACAGGAATTTCTTATTTTAATTCACCCCCTTAACAACCCCCCCAGAGACCAAGGTTTCCACAAGCTGCATATCTGATGTACCCCAATTTTAACAATTATTTCTAGACCTGTAAATGTTATGTAAATTAATCAAATCATAAAACACCATGGACATTTTTTAAAGAATATTTTTGTAGTTACAGCAAACTCTGAAAAAAAATTCAGGTAGAAATTTATTCAAAAATATATATTTTTTAATTATTATTCAGTAAATCACGAATGGCTGAAAGATCATGTAAATGTATTTGTTCAAAAGAGTGGGATCCCTGAAGAACAATCAGCTCTTAAAATTTCTGGAATTCTGAAACCTTTTTTAATTTAAATTATTTTAGTTGCTTAAAAACACTCCCAGTTTCTGTAATAGGAAAAAAAAAATTAAAAATTTTAAACTGTTATTTTAGCATATGTACCATAGGAAACCTATTAGTCTGCATTAAATATTATTGGACAACGGAGAACCATTTTTCCAAATTTACAATCTGGAAGTCTAGAAATGGCCCTTTAATCCAGATATGCTAATGTTTCATGTTGAATAATCAACATAGAGGTCTTACCTATCTGTGTCAGTGATTTCAGAGGTCTGAAATTCCTGCTTGACACTGAACTGATCCAGGTAGGACTCAACAATGGAGTCAAACGTCTCAGAAACTGAACCGAAGCAGATGTCCGGCCGGTAAAGAGCCAGACACGGGTCTGGACAATGAGACGTCTTCTTTAAATACCTCATACGGCCAGACTCATCCAGAGCTCTCCAATTCTCCAAGAGCTAAACACACAAAATCTCATTGTCATGTAGGTAATGTAGGCACAAGTGCAACTCTGTGTTAACTTTACAAGATTTGGGGAATTGAATAATCTTTCTAACCAAGTACTTCACAGGATGCCATTGTAAGACATCTGTAAACTAAATCCCATCTACAAATGCTTCGGTACCTGAAGAATGGCTGGCTCTCTCCCATTGGCCAGTGTCTGGTTTTCTACTTGAGACTTCAACTTGCTCAGTTTCTTCTGCGAGTAGAGCAGGAAGGCACCGTCTCTGGGTGAAACACGTTCACGTTTGGCTTTCCATTTCTTGATGGCCTTAAAGTGACTAAATGTTGCCCCTGTGTCCATTTTAGCCAGAACTTCATCCAAACACTTTGACTTTCTGATAACCTAGAAAATAGTGCATTATATAAAATGTTCAATGTCTTCTTCCATCAGTGCAATTTTGAACAGACATGTCTATGTAATCTTATTTTAATCGTGATCTTCTCTCAATTAATTATTAATAACGGTCTGCAATATTAGTCTGTTGGTTATTTTAATGATTTTACTTTCATTTCAGATTTGCATTATCTTGCATTCATAACAATCCATTCACAATAAGCCCCGTGTATGAGTTGACATTCTCTTAATTCGTGTTACCGTGAAAGTGCAATAATTCTGCTGAAATGCAAAGAGAAATTTCCCAACAAAAATCACAACAACCGTGATCAGTACTCACAATTATCATTTTCGAGCAAACTATTTGTCGTCACCAATTTACCCATTATCTTGCAGCCCTAATGCACGGTTACCTCGTAGTTGTCTTTGATGAAAGGGAACTGCTGCGGCTGTAGGAACTGGGTCTTGGGGATGTCCAGCCCATCCTCTCCGTAAAGAAACTGGACCACACTTCCATCACTGTCTCGAACAGTCAGATCATACTGGACCACCAGACCTTCTAGATGCTTGATCACACACCTGAAATACCCAATGACAGTATATGTCACTATACAATGAACCAGAATACAAGAATCGCACAGGGATTTTAGACTGAATGCTGTTTTCAGTTAGATCCAGATCTACCTCTGCAAATAACCAGATCGACTGGTTTTGACAGCAGTGTCCACAAGACCTTCACGACCAGCCATACAATGGAAAAAGAACTCCTGAAATATAACGAGAGCCTCCAGTTAAATATAATCCAATATTACTCCTAAAATAAGATTGAGACTTTCTGGAGAAAAAAAAAAAAAAAAATCAAGACCAGTTCAGTCTGAACGTACAGGAGGTTTGATTCCCGTCAAGAATCTGCCAGTTACGAATCCTCCGGATCGCGGCTGGGGTTCATAGGGCTGAAAGCAGGGCAGGGACTTCCCAGAAGGCATCAGTGGCGGTCGGCGGCCCTCCAGCTCAATCTGACCCAATAAACAGGAGATCTGCACATACACAGAAAGATTACAGCTGAATAACATGCCATGCTAACATCTGGCTTAACCTGACCTAAACATTGTCATAATTTATCAACAGTAGATCATTAACAATCACTTGGCATAAATGTACAGTAGTGATGGGAGAAAAAAAAAAAGCTTTTCAAAACACCACACAATGGTCACCAAATGGTCTGCTGTTCAAATGTATAAAACTGATCCAAGATCAGGTAAAATTGTGTAAAAATTATATTATTAATATCGCGATATCAAAACTGTCTCGATATTATCGTGGTCACATGACCATATGAAACGATAGGTCTTCCATGCAAAATAAAAGTTTTTAAAATAAATTTGCTTTGTTTATGCTTCGTCACATTACGTTTAACAACTAAAACCGAAAGCACAATATGGCTTAATCCCTTCATCAAGTCTGTTTTCGCTGCGTGTTTCACTTTCGTTGCGTGCACACTTCGTTCATGCGATCAGCTTAGAACGGCTCCGTTCACACTGAATGAATGCAGTCAACTCGTTTATTGCGCGTGCTGTGAGTTTAGCGTGCGTTTGGGAACGCAACAGCCACCAGTTAGGCTTTGTTTTCGCAGCAGATGATTACAGCATTTGACTAGATTTGTAGTGAGATACGTTTTCACTGAAGCTGAAGTTTTCCTTCAAAATAAAAGCTCTACTGTCATTTCCGTCAAAATGCTTAAAAGTGCAGTATGAATTGCTGACAGCTAGCGGTTTAAATGCAGTCCAAATTCAAAATATCTTTCAAGTGTGGAAATTAGGAAAGAAGTATTGTAATTTCCCTACTGTAGTGTAAAGCTTAAATAATATACCTATGAAATATTCATTTTACAGTGCAATTGTTTTACAATATATGGCTATTACTGTTGTTGTTGTTATTTTTATTATTATATTCTAATTTGTTTGGCTTCCTAAAACACCAGTGTGGATGTAATTTAGATTGAGACAATATATCACAAATAAAAAAGAGGGTTGAGTCCCCTTTAAAAATTAGGTACAAGTCAATTCACTGACTTTTTTCTGACTTAGGTTTTCTTAGTTAAGGACACGGGTTAGAGCTCTTAATTTTGAACTCTTAAAGTGCATTAGATAGAATAATTTTACTTTAAAATGTACAAAATGTTCATTTTTTCCCAATTCTTCATTGCCTTTTTTTTTTCTTCTTTTGTCCCGCAATTTAACTTTGTGCAGTGCTCAAATTTGATTAAATCATCAAGTTTTGAAGTTTGACATTATCACATTCCTGATTTTCTGTCCCCAAATTTAAGACCACTTAAAATAAGTTAAAACTTTTGTTATACAATTTAAGACTAAATTTGATCAAACTATTTTAAGACTTTTTAAAGACGTGCAGGAACCCTGTCAAAGTAGTAGTAACAGTAATAAAAAAGCTGCTATACTGAGCTGCTGAATTCAGATAATGGAGGAAACATTACCTGCATAGTATTAACAGTCGAACCCTTGGCTCCTGACTGCACCATCAGCTGTAGGTTGTTTTCTGGGAAGGAGCGGTGGAGACCCAGCGGCATGCACACCTGATAACAACAGATCACATGTGATGAAACCCATTGAGACAAAGAGTGAGAAACAATATAAAGACATGAAGACACAAGCTCTGCATTTTCAATATGTCCCGTTTAGACGTGCACCTTGTTGATGTTGTTGTTCACTTGATTGACCTCCTCTTTAAACTTCAGGTCCACCATGTTGAAATCTCTCTGGTCTGTGTTCAGATGAGCGTCTTGCCAGCGTTCTCTGGCTTCAGTGACTCCAGCAGCCGCAGGCAGGTTAAATGCAGCCTGGAGAGCCTGTTTACAAGCGAGAAAGTTAAAGAATATGACCTCTGCTTGAAGACAAGACAAGCACAATATTGAACGAACACACAAGGAAATGAAGGGGTGAGACAAAAAACATCCAGAAGGCAAAAGATCCACAGCCACCCACACACTCTTACACAGATAGAGAAAGAGTGGGAGTATGTGACTGTAAGATTACTGCAAATATTATGCGTCAAAATTAATAATAAAAAGTCTATCAAACTATCTTTGGATAATTTCTAAATAAATACCCAAATGTATATTTTTTTTTAAGCATGGAATGTAGAATTGTTGTGCAGCAGGATGCACAGGTCACTTCAGTTCATGTTTCAACTCAAAGAAGAGTAGATTTTTACTGTAGTAAAGTCTCAAAGATTAGCATACTTGATAAGCAATAGAGAAATTGACATAAGTGAGCTTACAGACCTTATATTACAAGGGAAGTGAATCATTTAATTGCTCCTACTGCAGTTAAAATTATTTTTTTAATCAATTTATATAAAAAAAAAAAGTAGCACTTTTACTGTTCCCAGTCAAAATTGAACATAAACACCCAATATGTCACCATTTCTTTTTCAAAACTTTGTAGGGTTAAAAAAAGTCTTTTGTAATATTACTTTCACTAAACCAAGTCATTTTTCTTAATGAGACATCTCTTAATTCATTTTCTAGTGTGTGTAAATAATCATGTTATAATTAATAAACGTTACCGATAATTCATCAATTGAAGCTTGACCAGATCATATTTCTGAAAGTCTGGTATATACCGCTTTAAATAAGCACTTCCATAAATGACAGCACAAGTATGTATTTTTTTTTCAGAAAGCTACACGGTTCAAATGGTACTATGAAACAGGAATGAGCTGGTCAATCTTTACCTTGGAGCCACACGTGACTGACTTTCGGATAATTTTCCTTCTCTGTTTGTTGGCTCCATCTTTTACTAGAATGTCTTCCACACCTGTCAGAAAAAAAAAAAAACATAAAAAAAAAAAAAGCCATTTAATAAAAAATACCATTCTACCTTGTCTGTTCACCAAGATAAGCTGGTATTGATGCGTGATCTTACCCAAGGTGAAACCGCGGTAAAGCTGCAGGTAGGCAGTGAAGAGTCGTGCCAGACAGCTGAGCAGTTTGCCGCTGGTCTCTCCTCCGTAGAGCTCGTAGCAGCAGTGGACCAAACCGTACGCTGAGCTGCCATAGTGAGCTTTATCCAGAACTCCCAGCAAGAGCTCTCCCTGACGAATGACCACCTGAAAAACACAGCACATTACATTACTAAACCTTTCAAAAACATATCCCATTTTACAGCCTCATCATTCTTCTTCTATGCATCCTTACATAAGTTGATGGAATTATGTGTCATGCTAACTGTCATAAAAACACTCACAAAGCAATTTTTATAATGATCCTAAAATAGGCTTTCTTACACCAAACAGATTGTATTACATGTGTCCCTGCGTGAGCTCCATAACTTTACTGTGTAATGGCTACATGTGCTACTACTGTGACAGAGCTGACTTTTTTTCTTTCAAACTTTGTGAAGCAGAGTGTGCTCTTGTGTTAATTTTACGAGCCGTCCTGTATTAAATGTCCTTTTTTGTTTTTATCATATTTAGGCTACGTCCACACGAAGCCAGAGCTTTCCCTATCCGATCTTTTTTTTCCCCACATGCTGGTCTGGCATGTATACTACATCGTTTTGTGTCGATTTTGTGGTTTCGTGTGGATGCAGATATTTCTTGAGACAAGGGGAAAAAAAAGATCGGATAGGGAAAGCTCTGGCTTCGTGTGGACGTAGCCACTGCATGCGTCTGCGGCTCGCTACGGCTCTGACGC
>NW_015658516.1:90765-91837 GCF_001515625.1 Sinocyclocheilus rhinocerous
TCTGTGGCAGAATTACAGCGCCACATACTGGTCTGGCATGTATACTACATCATTTTGTGGTTTCGTGTGGACGAAGATATTTCTTGAGACGAGGGGAAAAAAAAGATCGGATAGGGAAAGCTCTGGCTTCGTGTGGACGTAGCCTAAAAGTCTGGGAATTTGAGTCTAGATTTAGTCAATGAAAACTTGGGGTTAAACGTACATCCACAGTTATTTGCTCAAAACTATAATCATGATTAATGATGATGATTGTTGTCATTTGAGAAATGTCATCAGAATCATTGCACTTTCACCAATAATGACAAATAAAAAGAATGTCAGCTCATACACATGGTTTATTTACCTCATTTAGTTCACTGATTTAGGCTAATTATAAAATAACACATTCTGCACATAATGAAAACTGGTAAAACTCAAAAGCTTCTCTCAAAAGTTACATCAGCTAAATTCCTAATATTAATTCCTAATTATATTCATGTTTTTTAAAAAATACTTTGTATTGTGGCACAAACCTTGCATAAGTGCATTTATTCAGCAACCACAATTACAAACAATATAGTCAAGATCCATGTTTGGATTAATTACAGTTTGCCAGTCTGGTTTGATGGCAGATTAAGGCTACGTTTACACGACAACGATGTAGTCAAAAACGGAAAAGTTTTTCCCTTGCGTTTTTAAAAAGTTTCACGTATACACGACAACGTTTTCAAAACGATTCACATGTACACATATCCGCGAAAACGGCCAAAAACACTGTATTACGTATGCCAGGCCAGTAGTTGGCGCTGTCACCTTGTTTGTAAACAGTACCTGTAGGGAAGTGACGATTATATATTGTATATGATGCATCTCCGCTGTTGGTTGTAATATTAGGTAGGTCTCTATAATATAACACACTTTGCTGAAGAAGCATTAGCAGCAACAACAGTACCATGTACTCCGCCATTGTTGTGTATGTTTGTTCGCGCTTGCCTTTAAAATGACATGTACTGCGCATGTCTACATACCTAAAATATACTACGCACGCGCATGACGTCACCGTTTTCAAAGATTCTCGTTTTGGGTGTTTACA
>NW_015658516.1:91863-101942 GCF_001515625.1 Sinocyclocheilus rhinocerous
AACGTTGTCGCGTAAATGGCCCCTGACACAGTAAACAGCGCAAACATCCGTGTGAAGAACCACAGACTAGCTGTATTACAATTTCAGTTGAGCAGCACATCTCAAAGGAGATCACAATACTCCCAAGTAAATACCTGGGCTGTAAAGCTCTGACAGGGGAATTTAAACTCTTGACATCTGGAAACCCAAGTATGAAAACTCATGGAGGTCTATATTTTTCTCCTCTTTTTTGTTTATATTTTATAAACTACTTTTTGGTCACCTCTTATTGCATGTATATAGTCATAGTTAGTGTTTATTGGTTGTCTTGCCTTTGTCTAATCTTAGTCCTGGAAAATAGAAAGTCCTGTTATAGAAAGTATTCCTTAATTACCTGAGATTCACACATAGTTTCGGGCCTGTAAAAGTTTCCCGCTTTTGGCTGAAAACGTTGTCGCGTAAACGGCCCCTGACACAGCAAACAGCGCAAACATCCGTGTGAAGAACCAGACTAGCTGTATTACAATTTCAGTTGAGCAGCACATCTCACATCACAACACTCCCAAGTAAATACCTGGGCTGTAAAGCTCTGACAGGGGAATTTAAACTCTTGACATCTGGAAACCCAAGTATGAAAACTCATGGAGGTCTATATTTTTCTCCTCTTTTTTGTTTATATTTTATAAACTACTTTTTGGTCACCTCTTATTGCATGTATATAGTCATAGTTAGTGTTTATTGGTTGTCTTGCCTTTGTCTAATCTTAGTCCTGGAAAATAGAAAGTCCTGTTATAGAAAGTATTCCTTAATTACCTGAGATTCACACATAGTTTCGGGCCTGTATCCTGGAACAGCTCTGGGGGGTTCCTTCACCCAGGCTTTACTGGGAATCTTTGCTTTTCCCATCAAGTTTAAAGGGATGCCGTTTTCTGGGATGACATTCAGCAAAAGGGTCGACACCACCTTGAAAAGACAGCAAAAACTTGGTATTTATGCAAGCCCAAATATCAGCTTTTGTTTTGTTTTTTGGAAGGTATCTGTAAGAATGTATTTGGGATTAGGGTTGCAAAGGGGTGGAAAATTTCCGGAAACTTTCCAAAAATTCCAGGAATATTCCCAAAAATCCTGGAAAGTTTCCAAAATTTCTGGAATGTTTCCAAAATTTGCTGGAAATTTTCCACCTTTTTGCAACCCTAATTGGGATACATTGCAGGTTGAAGCATCTCTGACGCCTAATATGTATGACAATACAAATCGCACACGCATGAGAATTACCTGCTTTCCTGTCCAGAGAGGCACGGGTTTAAAGAGCGCGGGAGGCAGGAGCTTCACTCTGCCGATCTTGTCCGTCAGGCCTCTGTAGACTAGTGCAGTGTACTGATCCCGTGTGAAAAAACAGCCACGGATGGTCATGCTGGCGCCAGACACCATGTGGTCCTGAATCAGGCCGGCCAATGGCTTCCCATCCTACAAAAGGTGCAGAGACCAGTCATGTGTTTTCCAAAAATGGCAGACAATTCATGTTTGAAGCCGTTTCAATTTTCTAGATGAAGACTCACTTTAGGCACCAAGTACTGCTGGTCTGTGCTCACTAGCGTGTAGGCCTCAGCTCTGCCCAGCTCACTCTGAGGGAAGTGAGCGTTCATCTCGTCACCATCAAAGTCAGCATTGTAGGCCTTACAGTTGGCGTAATGTAGTCTGAGCACTTTCTCTCCGGGCAGGATGCGAGCACAGTGGGCCTGAATTGATGGTCTGTGGAGAGTGGGCTGACGGTTAAGCAGCAGCACATCCCCATTCTTGATGTGCCGATTTACCTAAGAAAGAGAATCAAATGTCAAAGGATTGGATCAACAAATAATACAAAATGTTAATGTTGACTTTGCATGGACAGTAAACTTAAATAATATTTTTTTCACTGTATTAACAGAAGAATGTGAAGCAATTAGGAGTGTGCAATATGTTGGCTATGCAACTTAATTGTTGTTTTAACAATGTGGAAGCTGATATTATTGAGCATGTCACTCATTTTGCATACAAACACAAAGACGAACTGACAGTGCAGGAGTTCACTGCATGGTGTAGCCTACTATAATTCAGTTAGTATGACTCCCAAAATTCAAGATATGAGAAGATAAATGCTTATGTATGAGTTTTTGTCTTATATTTCTATATAATGAAAACCTTCCGCTATAGATAATCAATATCACACAATCAAGTGTGCTTTTTTCCCGCATATCAGCATGCTTGCAAATGTCTTTGTCAAGATAATTGACTCACAATCTTCATGGGTATCCTGTGCTGGCCGGTGCTGGGGGTCAGGAGCTGTTTGGCCACGGCTTCTCTCTGGGTCAGGTTGCTGCTGCTGAGAATGGTTCGGGACCCGTCTTCATTAATGACCATGGAGGCTCCAGGGTGGACGCTGGGTCCATTCAGCACTGCCTGCCTGAGTTCCTTCACGTTCCAGGGTGTCACTGGCTGTGGGTATGTCAACTTGGTAGCAAAAACCTAGTCGAACCATATCAAATGACTTTCAAAACCCCAAATCACTACTAAATGCTTTTGTACAATAGTTGCTAAACTGGATATTTCACTGCTAACAATGACACTTGCAACAGCTCCTGGACTTTAGCATGAAATAGATGGTGAATGTCATGTCAATGTATTTCTTTACTTGAGAAGTAGTTGTTCAATAAGCAAAATAATGAAAAAATCAGTAAGCAGAATAAAAAAAAACAGTCAGCCCAATCACCCATTATTTTGCGATAAAGACCAGCTGACCGTACATTATCCCTTACGTATCATACAAAAACACTATTAAAAGGTAAAATCCAATGTCTTACCATTGGTATTCCAATCTCATTGGTTCCGATGTACATATCAGGACAAATGACCGAGCGTGCAGCGTAATCCACACGCTTTCCCATCATGTGCTTCCTGAACAAACCCTCTTTCTTCTCCAAGAGCTGAGAAACACATTCAAAAGAGACAACCACTTTACAAAAAAAACGTTCTTTGCCACCTTTTTTAGTGCATGATGGGTTCTGGTCTTGAGATCCGTCACACACTGACCTGACGGACACCTGGGAACTTCTCAGTCATCAGCTTGTCCATGTCGCTGTCAAACACAATGTTGGCGTGACTCTGCAGGCGAATCCACATGTTATAGAGCTTGTCTGTGAGAGTCAGCCCTTGGATGCCCGTTAAGAAGCTCTGATCTATTTGACTGATCTCTGTGGATTCGCTGGACTGAAGAAATGACAGATCATGAATACACATGGCACTTCTCATAAAAGAGGTGCAAATAGTTGGATTGTTTTCCATCATGGGATTTTCCATGGCAAATACTGATTTAACTCCTATACACATACAACTGCTGAAAAATGAAATAAAAAAAACACAATACTTCCTCAAAATTTACTGAAAATGATTTATGATCATTTAAAATGATCAGCAATGTACTTCCTCAAATTCACATGATTTTATGGATTTCCCGTTAAAACTAGAAACATTCAATAACATGTATGGAGTAACATCTTTTGCACCCTGTCTACAACATGTTGAAACAAATAGTCAAATTGTCTTAGTTTTTATAAATTGGTTTGTGTTGACTGTTGACTGTATTTGTCATTCAACCTTGGTACCAAAGTTATTGACCGAAAAAACATTTCTTACTATCATTTACGGAATTTTTTTTAACAAACCATCATTTAGTCCCAAATTACCAAGCCCCAACTCAGTAACAGCTCAATTTGGGGTAAATTTGCAACCCTGTTGTTACCCATTCTTTTTTTTCTGTTTATATTTTAATTAGTTCTATATTTAATTAAAATCTATGTGCCAAATTAATTCTGATCTATTTGACTGATCTCTGTGGATTCGCTGGACTGAAGAAATGACAGATCATGAATACACATGGCACTTCTCATAAAAGAGGTGCAAATAGTTGGATTGTTTTCCATCATGGGATTTTCAATGGCAAATACTGATTTAACTCCTATACACATACAACTGCTGAAAAATGAAATAAAAAAAAACACAATACTTCCTCAAAATTTACTGAAAATGATTTATGATCATTTAAAATGATCAGCAATGTACTTCCTCAAATTCACATGATTTTATGGATTTCCCGTTAAACATAGAAACATTCAATAACATGTATGGAGTAACATCTTTTGCACCCTGTCTACAACATGTTGAAACAAATAGTCAAATTGTCTTAGTTTTTATAAATTGGTTTGTGTTGACTGTTGACTGTATTTGTCATTCAACCTTGGTACCAAAGTTATTGACCGAAAAAACATTTCTTACTATCATTTACGGAATTTTTTTTAACAAACCATCATTTAGTCCCAAATTACCAAGCCCCAACTCAGTAACAGCTCAATTTGGGGTAAATTTGCAACCCTGTTGTTACCCATTCTTTTTTTTCTGTTTATATTTTAATTAGTTCTATATTTAATTAAAATCTATGTGCCAAATTAATAGGGTGCAACCATACTATAAAAAAACCATTTAAAACAGTTCATATAATATTTAGTTTGACCTCCTCATGAACAACATTTGAAGGTAAAGCACTTGACCCTCATTTTGAAATGAGGTTTCTAGCCTTACACTTAATGAAACTACCACAAACATTAAGAAAGATTCATGCAACACGCTAAATACCTCTGATTTACAGTGAGTGACAACAAAAAAGTTAGCATATTAGTGTATTTAGTTTATTGTTAACATAAATTCTTCCCACCTGCTCCATCTCTTCAGTAGCGTCGGTCTTCTCAGCAGCGATCAGTGCGAGCAGTTTCTGAATCATGAAATTATCCTTTAACACGGCCTGCAGGTTCACAGTCTGTCCGTTGGTGAACATCTGGTCTCCCAAACGGTTAACAGGTCTGTACCTATAAAACACCACACACACACACACACAAATCATTCAGTCCAAAATCTCTCTGTAAAAACAAGAAACTACATAATCATCTCAGTGATGTCCAACAGGTTGTCGTGTACAGAACATTGCACATACAGTGATAAACTTACCTGCACGGAGGAACCACAAGCAACTCCAAAAAGAAAACTTCAGGACTGAAGCCTTTCTCCGAACTATTCATGTCAAACCCTGAGAACAGATGCTTCAGGAAGAAACCTAGAGAAGACACATTCAAAAAAACCTGTTTGTTTGCATTACGAAACCTAGAAAGAAAATGGGAATTAAACTCAACCCATCTTACCTTCTTTCTCCCAGAGTTTGATGACGTGTTCTCGCGCCAAACTTGGAGTCAAGAATCCACGTTTGGTAATCAGTGAATCATCTGGAAGCAAACACAAATACTGTAGATACTCGCAAACCGTAGTTTGCATTTAAACTGCTAAAATACAGGATTACATTTAATACGGAATCTTACTTTCATAGACTACATACATTTGAAATATTTTTTAATTATTTAGAAGTTTTTAAAAAATATTGTCACTGACTGCATTTGTTTAGAAAATGTTATTTTCAAAATAATGGCAAAATATGCTATCCAGTATAATAGAGTTTGCTCTACTGTAAACTAGATTATCATTCCATTCAAGTCCTTGCCCATAAGGAATTCAACAATATAGCATTATTTTTACATTATTTTCTGCGTTATATTTAGTTTATCACATGCACTGATGTTCTTGAAGTGATAACATGCCCTTAAGTGATGAGACGAAATCTAAAACACTTTATATCCTGCATCGATGCACACATTGATACAGTAATGGTGGTTTGATGTTTCATGATCACCAAACAGCAAAGTACAGTCTCATTTAAATGATCATGCTCTCCCGTTATCTATTGCTTGTTTGAGTGATGTGCTCATTCATTTGGTGATGTTCAAAAGAACTAAAGTGGTAAAGCATAATGAAAATATCTGCATTGATTTCATTCAGTCATGTCAAACAATCCCTAAACTTTCGGCTACACTGTCTGCCAACTTTAAATGCTATTAAAAACACTTTGCTTGGATTCTTGAATTTTTTGATTTTATATTTTAGAATTTTTTTCCCCACACTGTTTTCAACTTCCATACTTTTCCATACTGCATAGGAAGCCTAATGTTTTGATGGCTGATTACAAAAACATAAGAATGAAATGTAAACTCACCGTCCTTTTCTGTGCTTGCTGTGGATGATCCATGTGTGACGATGAGTTTGCTGTTGTGTTCTCTGCGCACAGTCACTCTACTGGCTCTGAAACACACACATACACATTCTCATGGCAGAACGCATGTATGATTCACTTAACAATAAGAGAAGGCGGAAGAAGTTGAGCTCACCTGCAATTCGGACATTTCCTCGGGCCCATGTATACTCTCCAGAAACTGTTAATGAGACTGGACTTTTTCTCACAGATATGTTTGATCTGAAATCAAAGCAAATTTATCAAATGCAACTAGAAAGTGCACAGAGGCAATAATACTACTAAAGTAAAAGATATGTAAAAGACCAAATAGAGAGATGGATGAGTTTCAGACTCACAGGGGCAGTGTGCTGCTGGTCTTCACTGGCTGTTAGGATGGGTGTAATGAACGCCTCCAGAGCTTCTTGGATTTCTATTCCAGACGGCTGAGCATTGGCCTCCACCAACTTAAGAGAGAACGACAAAAACGCAATATACAGTATAAGCCCTTCAGTCCAATGAATGATGCTGCAGCTTCTCTCTACAGGATAACTTGCTTTGACCTAAATGACAAGCTCTTGAGTATTTTCTGACCTGATTGAGAACGTTCTCTAGCTCATACACCTCCTTCATCGCACCCACGTCCAGGAGCTTCAGCTGGCCCAGCAGCAAATGAACAGCCGTTCTCGGACACTTCAACATATGGCATGACAGGCATGAACCCCGGATGAGCAAATATAATTTCTGTAAAGACATTGACGTTAGTGGGGGTTCGGTGCCTTGCTCAAGGGCACCTCAGTCGTGGTATTGAAGGTGGGAGAGAGTGCTGTACATTCACACAATACTGTAAAGTTACACAATATATATATATATATGTGTGTGTGTGTGTGTGTGCTTCTATATATATATATATATATACACACAGTGGTGCCCAAAATTATTAGAACACTAGTATTTTCACCAGCTAAAAAATGGTTTTAAGTCAGTTATTTCTATCTTTTGCTGTAGTGTGTCAGTAGGAAATATCAGTTTACATTTCCAAACATTAATTTTGCCATTAATTGTAATAATCCAGTGAGATGGCAGCATCTCGCAGCAGCCAGGGCTCCACACAGAGATCTGATCTCAATGACATGAAGAAACAGACTAAATCCAGAAGAACTGTGGCAATCTCCAAGACGCTTCAAGAGACCTACCTGCAAAGCTACCAGAAAAACTATGCGCAAGTGCACCGAGGGCAAAAGCTGCTTTAAACGCAGAGGATTGTCACACCAAATGTTGATTTCATTTATTTAATAATAGTTCATTGATAAAGAAAATCTACTTATAACATTATTTTTGACAGCATCCTCATTTTACAGCATTTTTACACAAGTGCCTAAAACCTTTAACAGTACTGTAGCTTTGCAGGTAGGTTTCTTGAAGCATCTTGGAGACGTTGCCACAGTTCTTCTGGGTTCAGTCTGTCTCAGTTTGTTCTGTTTCTTCATGTCATTCCAGACAGACTGGAGGATGATCAGATCAGATCTCACCACCACTGTATATACATTTATATACACACACACACACATACATACATATATATATATTAATTAATATTCCTACTAGGTACCAAAACAAAAGAAAATAGAATGACAGACTACTAACCCCAGATAAACACACAGCATAACTGCATGAAACCTGCAAATGATGCAATGGCACATTGACACTTACATCAAAAAACATAGGGTTGTAGACGGGAAGGGGCAGATCTACATGACCAAAGTGGCCAGGACAGCTGGTGTAGTCTTGCATGCAGGTGGAGCAGATCTCCTTGTTATCAGCTGGACCCAGCGCCAGGTCATACAGCCCGTTTGCAGCGGCATTGCCCACATTATCCAACAGCTGGGAATTAGTGATACTTTTCACACTCAGCTTCCTGTGACACAGATAACACGGGGAAGTTGTCAGAAGGTCTATATATAAAGGAATTATTATGCTTGCGTTTCACGCAAACGTAAAGGATTATTTAATACAGACATGTTGTGGCAAACTCTGTGACAACTTACCGCATTTAGTGTGACAGCATATGGGCCATGTTGCCACAAAGTTCAGCATGTGTTAAATAAACCGTACGCTTTTAATATGTATTAACCATTGGTGTCTTTACAGTAATACGCAACTGAGCTCCGGCTAGTTCTTTAGCTGTGTTGGGTGTGAGTTGTGCAAGTGTATTATTATTATTACCTTATTTCATCGGAGGAGAACAAACCAAACGACATGCCTTCTAATCGCCTCCATGGCGTTTCTTTTGAAAACAGCATTTTCCTAATAATAAATACATAAATTAGAAGAGAAAACTCTCTGTAGTCCCCATGTGCGTCATGTGGAGCTGTGTAGCACGTGGGAACGTGTACTAAGCGAGCGGACGAAACCAAATAACACGCACAGGTGCATTAGACTGGAATATGTTCAAAAGCGAGAGAAGTAGAGTTAGAGACATTGGCGTTTAAAACAATCTCAGATAATAATTATAAGCTAGCATAATACCCTGAAAATGAATATTCTACGGGGCCGTATGAAGAATAGTTTATTTATATTGTGGTTTGAGATGGTATATCCCGACCGTAGAAAACGAATGAATGGTAGAATGGAAATCTAAATAAAAAAAACTGAGTAAAAATAATAGTTATTCTTTTTGAATTCTTCAATTTTGTATTTGAATTCAATTAGTTATTAAGCTTTCTGCGTCATTATCTAGACATAAATTATTGTCCAGACAATAATAAAAAAGTAATATGTAGACGGTTTGGTCACATGATATGTGTAAACTTTCTCAGCGCTAAACAGGATGGACCAATCACAACTGGCTATGGTGGTGCCGCGGAGATATCTGCTTTCTGAGCCGCCAAGTGCCCCTGTCATGGCGTCCTCCTGTTCTCAAGCTCTCAGGCATCATGTGTGTAAGAGCAGCAGAATATTGCGCATTCATCTGCAGAAGTCATATAGGTAAGATAAATGTACAAGGACCGGCTTATTTGGCCGGTTTTATCATATAACATTTTCAGTCATTTTTTATGTTTGTAAAGAAACGACTGGTTGTCTCTAGGTCATTTGAAGGGGCTGTATGTGTCAGCTCAAGTTGTATCAGGCGCTCATTATGTGATTATTTGATTACAGGAGTTTTGCTCTGAATTCTGCTGCAGATCAACAACCTGCCGTTTCTTCACCAGGTCTGATAATTATGTATTTTTAATAGGAATGATCATATGTTTTCTTAAATTAAGATGCTTTCTAATTAGAAATAAATCCTTTTATTTTTTTGTTTATTTATTTATTTTTTTTTCCAGAAGAAATAGTCATTCCAAAGAAGAAAACATGGTAAGTACTGGTCATATCTGAACAATTCACATGATAAATAAATATATAGTTCTAAAATTATGAATTTAATATTTTTTAAATAATTTATGCATTAACAATTAATTTTTTACTGTCATCAGGAGCAAAGAGGCTGTCTTACAGGCACTGGCATCCGCTGTGAAAAGGGTATGTTCATCAGACAACTCTAACAACCATGTTAAAATACATTGTTATCAAATATGATGTAAGCATAGTTACTTGTTGTGTGCATGTGTTTGTTCTAGGATCCTACAGCCTCCGATTCCAGATTCCAGGATGATCCATATCTCACTCCAAAAACATCATCAGAGTTTGTGAGTTTTGACTATCAAACCATTTCAGGTTCTCAATCCGCAGTGTTATGATAGCTGCGATTTTTAAAGGGGTCATATGATGCGATTTAAATTTTTCCTTTCTCTTTGGAGTGTTACAAGCTCTTGGTGCATAAAGAAGATCTGTAAAGTTGCAAAGACTAAAGTCTCAAATCCAAAGAGATATTCTTTATAAAAGTTAAGACTTGTCCATGCCCTCCTAAAACGGCTCGTTCTAACACGCCCCCACATACCTACATCACGAT